>NC_046363.1:43455777-43808749 GCF_011125445.2 Fundulus heteroclitus
TAGTAACACCTCTGTAAGCTATCTTGCTGACTGTCACAATCATTTATTACTGTGAATGCAGTAGGCATTCACAGTTCTTGAGATCCTGTTTCTTCTTTCTACGTGAATGCAGTAGGGCATTCACAGTTCTTGAGATCTGTTTTCTCTTTATTCTTTATTATTATTATTATTATTCCTGTTTATTCTTCCAAATTGCGTTTGTACTGTTAAAACTCTTGCTTTCGCTTCGTATCTACAATTTTTCTTCCCGGATTTCAACCATTCAACTTTTAAACTATTCAGTCTTCTGGAATGGATTGCTATGTCTGTTTGTAATTTTAACTCTTCAACTTTTTAAAATATTCAGCTTTTTCTGCAAAATTTTAGCTTTTTTTTTTCTATCCATAGGAAAATTGAATGTATTCACTAAAATTCCGCTCATTCAGCTGCTTTTTTGACAGCTTACTGCTTCAGCCCACTTTCAGCTAGAAAACATCATTCAACTTTTAAAATGTAGTGATTATTTTCAGCCTATTATGGTCTATTTCAGCTTTTTCATATTCTTTTACAATTTTTTCCAATAGTAACCCTTAAAAATTAATTTTTGGCTTTTCAAGAAATTCAAGCCAAATAACATGCGTTGCTATGGTCGTCAAGGAGGCAGTATAGAGTGCGCACTCTAGAAAATTCAACAAATTCTTCATCTCCGAACAACTTCTTCTCACTCGCTCATTTTCAACCTATCCACATAAAAATTATACATCAAAATGTAGGAATTTTTGTCCGGAATCAGAAATGGTAATCCTCATTGGTGTAGAATTTATAGATTTTTCGCAAATCACCTTAGAGCGACACACCCGCGAAACCTTCCCCATTCAATTCCTATGGAGCGGTTTTGAAAAAATGACATCTGAAAATCCAAACAATCACCATGTTTCCGCATCGTCGCTTACTCTTAAACAGTTTTTGATGTACAGGCATTGAGGGACTTTACATATGAAATGTCCCAACCCTTATGGCACTCACAAAAAAGGAATTTTGTGGATAAACTGTTACGTTTTTCCGCAAGAACAATTTGTTCGGGAGTAGCGGATGTGCAAAAATCCTGAAAGGCTATAGAGCGCCATTTTCTCACATGATCCACTTTTTACCATCGTCCTGTGCCTACAACCGCTTTTTGTACCAACATAAAAAATGAGCAACATTAGTCCTCAAAAGCCTGCTGATACTTTCACAATGAAAGAATTGTTTTGATATCTCTTAGAACTTTTTCAGCTACAGCGATTTTGTTGGGATGTTTTAGGAGGGGATTTTTGAAAATTACTTTAAAAAACAACCCCTTAGATTCAATAAATTTTTTCCCCCCTTTAATTAAACTTTATTAAAACTTTTCAGCAAAAACGCTAGTTTTCTTCTCCCCTATCCGTTACGAATAAACGCAGAAAAAAATTTCGTCCTCTACCATTTAGGGATCAGGAGTATGAAGCGTTGTTGGGGCAAAGTTCTCCATTATAATCCAATGGGACTTATTGGAGCAAAGTCTTCTCACTTGGGTTAGACTGGCCGCTGCAGTGTTGTCAGTGAGTTTCCATGAAGACGGGAACTTCTGAGGCACAGGGGGAGAAGCTCCATTAGGAACAATGGTAACTTTCAACGCTCACACGCAGCTTGCTGTGATTATGTAAGGAATCTGAAATTCGCACAGTCCACTTCCTCTTGACATTTTAACAAATTTCCAAGTGGACTTTCAGCTATGTGTCATTTTTCTGTCCAATTTTGGATTTCACATGTTTGTCCTATGGGGCCTTTTGCTTCCAACAGGACCTGGATGATGCCCAGACACGACCCAATTGGCCACATACAGCCACCACCCACCTGTGGGAAATGGCGCTACTGACCCATTTGGTCAAATATTGAGAGTCTGGGCCAGAGGGGTGAGGCTGATGAGTTGCTAAAAGGGAGGCCCAATCTGACCCATGAACTTTGGTGACGTTTGGCGACATTAAGTATTGGACCCCTATTTGAGGCATTCCCATTACAGGTTTTTTTGGACCAAATGACAGAGTTACAATCACCAGTGATCCTCCGGAAGCACAACCATGTTAGCGGCTAATGGTTAGCATGTGCTAATTGGAATCGTAGCTCTAGGAAGCTCGGACAAAACTTCTGCTTGACAGAGTCTGTACTCCTTATTACAGAAATCTCCACATAGTTTGGGCCTGTCGTAAATGTTAAAGCATCTCCAAGTTAGGAGGTGTCAAACATCCAATGCTTTTCAATGGGGGCGAAACCCCTTATAATCCCTAGGAAATGCAGGCCCACATATGGCTAACAGTTATATTAAACGTTGAAATTCTACTTTATGCTTTGTTTTAAACGATTCAGTGTTTAGAATGAGTTAGGAAATGTTTGGTGCCTTTCCCTCAGTTTTTTTTCTTCTAATCATTCAGCTATTGTTCTTTCATGTTCAAATTCTTTCAACTCTTCCAAATTCTTCCACTTTTTCAACTTCTTCAACTTTTTCAACTTCTTCAAGTTTTCAGCTATTTTTTCTCTTCTTCAAAGATTCTTCTGCATCTTTTGCTTAAAATCATTCAGCTATCTGCATTCACAGTGCATTTTCGCAGGAAATGCAATTTTTAGTTCTTTATTCTTTTTCTTCTTAGTGTTTATCTTCCTAATGCGTTTTTTACTGTTTAAAGTTTGATTCGCTTCTCCTCCTACAATTTTTCTCCGATTTCAACCATTCAACTTTTAAAAACTATTCAGCTTCTTCTGGAATGGATGGCTATGTCTTTTTGTACTTTTAACTCTTCAATTTTTAAAATATTCAGCTTTTTCTGCAAATTTTCAGCTTTTTTCTCCCATAGGAAATGAATGTAATTCACTAAATTCCGCTATTTCAGCTGCTTTTTGACAGCTTACTGCTTCAGCCTACTTTCAGCTAGAAAACGTCATTCAACTTTTAAAATGTAGTGATATCTTTCAGCTATTATGGTCTATTTCAGCTTTTTCATATCTTTTACCATTTTCATATAGTACCTCCTTTAAAATAATTTTGCCTTTTCATGAAATTCAGCAAATAACATGCGTTGCTATGGTTCGTCAAGGAGGCAGTTATAGAGTGCGCACTCTAGAAATTCAACAAATTCTTCTTCTCCGAACAACTTCTTGTCACTCGCTAATTTTCAACCTATCCACATAAATTATACATCAAAACGTAGGAATTTTTGTCTGGATTCAGGAATGTAACCCTCATTGGTGTAGCATTTATAGATTTTCGCAAATCACCTCAGAGCGGACACAAACCCGAAACCTCCCCCATTCATTTCCTATGGAGCGGTTTGGAAAAGTGACTGTCTGAAAACCAAAAACATCACACGTTTTTGCATCGTCGCTACTCCTAAACCGTTGATGGTACAGGCATGAGACTTTCACATATGAATGTCCCAACCCTTCTGGCACTCACAAAAAGGAATTGTGGATAACTGTTACGGTTTTCCGCAGGAACAATTTGTTCGGAGTAGCAAATGTGCAAATCCTGAAAATGCTTTAGAGCTGCATTGTTCCACATGATCCACTTTTTTACATCGTCGCTGTGCCTACACCGATTTTGTACAAACATAAAAATGAGCAACATAGTCCTCAAAAGCCTGCCTGATACTCACAGTGAAAGAATTGTTTGATATCTCTTATACTTTTTCAGCTAGAGCGATTTGTTCGGGACTGTTTTTTAGAGGATTTTGCAAATTCCTTAAAAACCCCCTTTAGATCATAATTTTTTACGCCTTTATTAAAATATTTCCAGCAAAAAACGATAGCTTTTCTTCTTCCCTATCCGTTATGAACTAAACGCAGAAAAAAATTACGTCTCTACCATTTAGGGATCAGGAGATATGAAGCGTTGTTCGGGGCCAAACTTCTCCATTAAATCCAATGGAAATTATTGTGAGCAAAGTCTCTGCACTTGGGTATAGATTGGCCGCTGCAGGTGTGTCAGTGAGTTTCCATGACGACTGAAACTCTGAGGCCAGAGGGAGAGGATCAATTGAGATAGAATGGCAACTTTCATAGCGCTCACTGCAGTGCTGTGATTAATGTGTAGGAATCTGAAATTCGCACAGTCACTTCCTCTTGACATTTTAAAATTTTCAAGTGACTTTCAGCTATGTGTCATTTTTCTGTCCAATTTGGATTTCACATGCTTTCCTATTGGGCCTTGCTTCCAACAGGACCTGGCATGATGCCCAGACACGACCCAATTGGCCAATACAGGCACCATCCACATGTGGGAATGGCCGCTTACTGACCATTTTGGTCAAATATTGAGTTCTGGGCCCAGATGTGGTGAGGCTGAGTTTGCTAAAGGAGGCCAATCTGACCCATGAACTTTGGTGACGTTTGGCGACATTAAGTATTGGCACCCCTATTTGAGGCACTTCCCAGTACAGGATTTGGACCAAACTGACAGAGTACAATCAACCGGTGATCCTGAGCACAACCATGTTAGCGGCTAATGGTTAGATGTTGCTATGGAAGTAGCTCTAGGAAGCTCGGACAAACTTCTGCTTTTACAGAGTCTGTACCTCCTTTTTATACAGAATGCTCCACAATAAGTTTGGGCCTCGGCACGTAAAGCATCTCCAAGTTAGGGAGGTGTCCAAATCCAATGCTTTCAATGGGGGCGAAACCCCTTATACTCCCTAGAAATGCAGGCCCACATATGGCTACAGTATATTCATGTTTTGAAATTCTACTTATGCTTTGTTAAAACGATTCAGTGTTTAGAATGAGTTAGGAAATGTTTGGTGCCTTCCTCATTTTTTCTTCTTCTAATCATTCAGCTATTGTTCTTTATGTGTTCAAATTCTTCAACTCTTTCAAATTCTTCAACTTTTTCAACTTCTTCAACTTTTTCAACTTCTTCAATGCTTTTCAGCTATTTTTTCTCTTCTTCAAAGATTCTTCTGCATCTTTTGCTTAATCATTCAGCTATCTGCATTCACAGTGCATTTTCGCAGGAATGCAAATTTTCTAGTTTATGTTCATTTTCAACATTGGACATCCCAGTTAGTAAGTTGGTAAAAGACACACGTTCACAAAGAATCCTGAGACTAAATGTGACCCCCAGTAACGTCAAATCTTAGAGTTTCCTGAATTCTAAAAAATTTGCTGAGAATTTTTATCTCGGTAAGATAAAAGTATTCACAAAGCGGCCTAGACCTCAAGAGAGCTAAAGTGAAATAATGTTAGGAGTAGCGAGGAGGACCTTAGTGAGCCTAAGGGTGTCTGAAGCAGGAACATGGTGGAAACAGAGAGAGCTGATTGGCTGATCCACCTGAGCAGTGGACTAAATGAGCTCATAAACCTCTATAACCATCGTCCATTATTATTATGTAGATAAGATATACTTTTTCATCCCCATAGAGGGAAACTGATTACTTTCAACAGCCCAACAGGTTAAGGTGTAATGTTATTGAGGATGTATTAAAAATGTATAAAACTTGGCTAAATCTACACAGAATATATTTATATTATTTACAGAAATGTTGTTAATCTTAAACATTTTAGAAAAAAAAAAAGTCACAGAAAATATATATACATAAATACGCACTCTAGACCCACCAACGAGGTGAAAAAAGCATTTTCGCAGGTAATGATGACCTGTTTCTCCCATTTCATGTCGGTCGTTTTGCCAAATATAACCACTTTATACCAGCAGGCGATGACAATAAAACGCTGATAGACGAGTGCTCATTTAATATAATAGATGAATTAGTAAAATGACCAGTATGGCTGGTAAAACATAATAAAAAAAATCTAAATGAAGGAGAGGATGTAAGGATAAATAGGGTGCGTTCAAACATTTTAACGCTGTGTGACGATGATTTCATCATCATCATGCAGATTAATTAGTCCAGTCCAATCAGGTGGTAAGAATCTCTCCTTTGATTACTAAGAGCATATTTTGGTGTTCTTTAAAAATTGTTTTGTTTCCAGTCACAGCTTTTAAAAGACCACCCCTAAGCAACAGGGTGGACCCCGCCGCAGGGAGAACCAGAGAGCGATGTCAGAACCATTCACATTTGGACTGAAGAGGCCTGCTCGGCCTTCCAGGACTGCTTTTAAGTGTTTAAAGAGGATACGCATCATCTCTGCTCTCCTACATCTGCTTTTGCATTGATGCTGTCCCAACAAGACCAAAGTGAGATTTCTCATTTGTCACCGGCGGTTTGTTGTTCAATGTCTTCTGAACTCATTCACCATTGGAGGTCAAATTAACGTACAGTAAATATGTGGAAAACAATTATTTAGAAAACTGTTTCTTCTTCCTGCATTTGTTGTTTTGTAATTATGTTGTTCTTTGTGTTATTTTTCATTTTTTCTTTAAAATACCCCAAATTGCATATAACCTTACATTGTTGTCTGTCTGCTTACGTAATCTTTAAATATTAAATCATCAGTTTTTAATTACTCAGTACTTGAGTAGGCCTTCTTACTGGATACTATTTTACTCTTACTTGACTAATTTCTTGGCTGACTACTTTTTATTTTATTTTAATTTAGCAAAAATACGTTGATTAAGTTGTGCTGCTCTTACTTATGTAACATTTTTGGCTACTCTACCCACCTCTGGTATTCGCACAATCTCTCAGGTTCTGTCTGTTTGGAAAACCATGCAAATTCCACAATTCTGCAACTAAATTTATTGCACAGTATTGTAGTCTGCTGTATGATTTTGTTTTATTTACATGAAAATGAGTCCATTAGCTGCTAAGGATTGTTTCAATTCAATAATGTTTTTATTTATATAGCTCTAATTCCCAACACATGTTCATCGTCAAGCGCTCTTTCTAAAGGTCAGACTTCCATCAGATCCCGTCCAGGATTGGTTGAGAAAGTTTCCTCTCTAAGGAAACCCAGCAGGTTGCAATCAAGTCTCTCCAAGAAGCATTCACGCCTCCTGAAAGAGGCGTAAGAGCCACAGTGGACAGTTCCGTCTGCATTGGTTGATGGCTTGGCAGCAATCCCTCATACTGAGCATGCATGAAGCGACAGTGGAGAGGAAACTAAACTCCCCTTTAACAGGGAGGAGAACCTCCAGCAGAACCAGAACCAGGCTCAGTGTGAACGCTCATCTGCTTCCACCCACTGGGGCTTAGAGAAGACAGAGCGAGAGACACAGAAAGCTCAGAAGCTCACATTGACCCAGGAGTACTTTGTTAGATGGTAATAGAGGATGATCTGCCTCCCTGATGATGTCACAGCTAACAGAACGTCAGACCAGGTGCACCTTCTATGAAGAGAAAATTATGGAGAACAAACAGTTAAAAGCTGAAAATAACAACAAACAATGCAGATTGGAGAGCAGTAGGAGAACTTAGCAAGTGAGAGAGAAATAGACCCTGATGTCCTCCAGCAGCCTAAAATATTTATGCAGATGATATCCAACTGTATTTGCCTTTTAATGCTGCGCTCACACTAAGCATTTTGAGCATCAGGGGAATCTGGCTTACATGCAAAGTCAGCAGTGGACGAGCCTCTAGGAGCGTTGAGAGGTCCTGAGGAAAGGTCCTAAGGAAATAAGGGTAGCTCCTTCCAACGGGCATCAGACCAGTCTGTCCACGCTTTGCTCAGAGTGTCCATGTTGAGGGCGATGGAAACCTTTTTGATGCTTAAGTCACATTCGGTCTGAACGCAATATAAGCCTCATCAGCTGGATAGTCTATCCACTCTAGTCCACCGTTTATTTAGGATTAGTGAGTCCAGCAATGACCTTGTTTTAAAGATCAAAACGATTGGAGAGCAGGACTATAGCTCCTCATGAGTAACATACAAAAGTCAGTCAGGCTTTTCTTTCTTTATGTCATCTTCTTAGTCCAGCATTTGGTACCTTTTTTAACTAAGTAAAGGACGAAGACGGAGCCGACGTAGACGTCTTCACTCCGTTTCACTTATTTCCAAGTGACGGCAAACTCTTCCCTTAGCATACGCAAAACAGTTCTAACAAAAACAGTCAGTCTGAGAATCATTAAACTCTTAATGAGCTGTAAACTGTGTACTCAGTATTAACACTTATTGTACCATACTGACAATAAATGACACAATAACAAAAATATGATCCATGAAATATGAATCATTTCACCTCTTTCACTATATTAATCATCAATACTTCCAAACCGTTTATTTTACCCTGCGGATGAAACACTTTTTAAATGTTCTTCTAATAATTTTGTAATTTAAACCTGTCACATATGGTCATATTTGCAAAGGATACATACACAGCAAAACAGCATCATCTTTCAGAGCAACATGTCCAGTGAAGAAGTGAATAACTTTATAATGTTTCGATGCAGGAAACGCGCCTCTTCGCCTTTTTGCTCCTTCTATCTGCTCTGATGGTGGCATTTTATGGGCAGGGAGGGGCTGAGCCCTGATTGGCAGCTGTTCACATGTACATGCATGCTTTGTAGTAAGACACTGGAGAACAACACAGAGAGATGGTGTGTGACGTCATACCATACTCCGTCTGAAATGATACCTTTAATTCTTCATATCACTATTTTTTTAGTTATTTCTATCTAAAATAATTAGATTCCACTTATTGCTCCTTTAAGGAACATTTCTGGTCTTTTCAACTGAAGTGCAAAATAATCCATGCATTTTTTTGTAATTGCAATTGCAATTGGTTTTGATAAATCATCCCTTTCACACAAAATGCTGCGGTCAGACTACAGACACATTCCAGCAGTTGAGCTCACATGACCCTCATTTTATGTAGTTTTACATCGGCTACCAATAGATTTCATTTTAAATTCCTCACAATAACACTTTTCAAATCCAGTTAAAGGTTGTTTGTTTTGTTTTTTTATTTGTTAAAAAAGGATTTTTGTTGAATGCTCATTTCCAAACAGTTTCATTCTGTGTTTTATTGGCCCTTTGATTTTAATGCTTCTTTTATTGCTTTTCTTTACAGCACTTTTTTTGGTTGTTTTCTCTGTGAAAGAGGTTTAACAAAAAATATTTGCTTACTTACTAAAACCTGCTCCGACCCCTTTGAAAGGTTGTTTTTTTTATCTGCCAATGTAAAAATAAAGAGCAAAGATAGCACCAGTTTATCAGTTTTAGCACCAGTGCTTTGCCAACGACAAAAAGTACAGGATAGTAATAAGCCAAGGACTCCATGTCGCACAAAATCCTTCAAACAAGTGATTTTCCATGTAGTGTTTGGCCAATAAAGGCAATTTTCACCATCAGTGGTAAAACCGATTAGATGTAATGTTCTTGCATCCACTGGGATGCAGAGTCCATGTTAACAACGTTTTACCAGATCTGTACATTCAGATACAAAGGCTCTGCTTGCCAAAAATGTTCTAATGTTCTTATCTTTGAGTCTGAACACCACGGCCCCCGGACTCCCTCCAGACACGGTGCTCCCCACCCTGATCAATACACCACAAAGAAAGACAACGCTGTTGGGTGCAGCCGTCTCAAGTTCTTCATCATCTTTCATCTCATATTTATTTACACCACCCAACCCTCGCCGTAGTATTTTCCACGTGTGGCTGGACCGGTCAGCTCCGGTCCGAACAGTCTGCGGCTCCTGCCATCGGGACAAATGTTAAAACTCAGTTCAGGAGGTATTGGTGAAGGCAGAGCGTCTGTATGAGCGTCGTTGGAGTCTAGTTATTAATGTGAAAGTACCTACGCTCGGATTGTGGGGCTAGACCGAGAATCAATGGTTTGAGCAAGCTGTAGTAAAGCGTGCTCAGTGTGCACGGCCTGTGTGTGTAACCGGATCGGCGGTGTCTGCCCCTCATTAGCAACCAGGCTGTGGACACCAGAGGCCTGTGGAGAGGATCATGCAGATGAGTGGAAACCTGAGGAGCTGAGCTGGGAGTTAGGGAGGAGGCCGAGACGGCAGGAGCGAGGCACAGAAAAGCTCAAGAAATGCAACTTTTCTGGGCTTTTTCCTCAACGTATAAACACGGATGAACTCTTCTCTTTCTGACCTCCTCCAGAAATGTTTAATCTTTAAAAAAAAAAAAGGTAAGATAACATGTGAATAAACATCGCATTTGACTTCAGCCAGATCTGTATGGCTTTAAATAGGTTGGAGCCATCGCCTTAACAGACAAAATGATTCCCAGCCATGGCACATTTTCAGATGTTGTCCTTCAGGCGTTGGGATGAACAATCTTTTACTGTCTTGGCCAGCTTCTGTTGTTTTAATTAAACTTTAACTTGCCTTGGCTGATCGTTGTGATGTCTTTGACACGTTGGGCTTGTAAAGATGCGTCACCCAGACAAGCCGACACCGTCTCTGCATGTCAGAGACAGGGCAGTGACCCGGACAGGCTGCAGTGGTGGAGGCAGGTCAACGTAATCGTGGGACTAAACGCCACTCGATGCTGCAGACATGTTGCGTTGAGACGCACCTTTCATGTTTTATCTATTGGGCTGCTGGTGGCGCAAGTTGTTAGCAATGCTGCCTTCCAACAAGAAGTTTCAAATCCGGCTATTCTGCGTGGAGTTTGCACGTTCTCCCAGTGCATCTGTGGGTTCTCTCCTGGTACGCCGGCTTTCCTCCACATCACGCTTCGTTCTGAAGACGTGCATGAATGGTTGTTTGTCCTGCGTGTCTCTGTGTTTCCTTGTGATTAGACGGGAATCCGGTCCTGGGTGTACAGTTTCTGACCCACTGACTGCTGGAGATAAACCTCACCAGTCCCTGGTGTGTAGAAATTATGTGGATTTTACATAAAGATTTCTCAAAGAGGTGCCGTAATAATAAGTGCATGAAATTTGGTCTTCCATGAGATCATTTACTTGTACAAAGAAAAGGTAATAACAGAAATATCAGAAGAAAAGCAGGGTTCATTTTGTGTGTGTTTTTAAAATATCTGCTAATTATCTGATCTTTTTAACCTTCTCCAAACAGCATCAGTGGCTATTTGACGTTTATTTTTGTCTCAGAACATAATTTATCTGCTCAAAGGTTTTGAAGATGTGTCGCACATTAAGGAGTCACTGGGTCAGAGCCAGAACCTGCCAGGCTGGTTCCCCTTTGGAAAATAAAAAAGGGGTTTAGCTGCACAACCTAAATACAACAGATGCAGAGGTTGAAGGGAAGTTTTATCTGTGATAATCATTTACATTGTTGTTTCAGGTAAAACCAGTAGATCCTAGTGCTCTATGTGTCTTTATTAAACGACTTTTGCTGGGCGCTGACTGCTTTGGACAACCTTCCTCACCAGACTGATCTTAAAATGTCAGGTTTTAGAATTGTTGATGTTCCAGCGTAAAATCTAATAAAGCTTCTTGCATGTATAAATCAAGCGGAGCTCTGTGGTGAAAGCAGTAAGGCTCCATGTGTGAACGTAAAATCTCTTTTTGGCATCAAGACAACAGTTCTTAATGCTACACTGCCAGACAGGACCTTAGAAAATTGTAGATGTTCTGCTTTCTTTAGTTTATCCCTTGTTTTGCCCTCCCAGCTGCTGCAGCTTTAGCTCATATCCATGTTTATAAAGAGCGGCGCTCCATTATCCTAATTGAAAAATTAGAGTAAAACGCTGCTTTATTCATAATACCTGACTATGACTCTCTCTGTGTATCTACTGCTTGACTGGTCACCCAGAAATATGGATGGAAACAGATTTTACTCTAAACAAATGACAAAAAACTATGGATTCCTTTATTTAAATATGTTCAATTAAACTTATGCCTTTCATATCTTTTAGATACAAACGGCAACGATCCCTGGGCACATATGAAAGCTCCCAGAAAGCACATGGAAACACTCACACGTTTATCACAGAGGGGCACAAAGTGAAGTCAGGATTGTTCATTGGGTCAATTATTTTTTATAAGTGGCGTCTGAACGTAGCATGGAAGTGGTTGATGATGTTAACAGTGGAAGCATTCTGTGACTCACACAGAACACGTCGAACCCTCGATGTCCACTTCTTTTAAAGAGCTTTATGAAATACACCTTATGCATGGCCGGACGAAACCCAATAATCCAGAAAAATATGAAGCAGGAACATAATAATTGTGTGCTGCTCTCATTCTGTGATGCTGTGAGTTA
The DNA here is from genome assembly GCF_011125445.2 of Fundulus heteroclitus. NCBI lineage: Eukaryota > Metazoa > Chordata > Actinopteri > Cyprinodontiformes > Fundulidae > Fundulus > Fundulus heteroclitus. The sequence goes on from NC_046363.1 coordinate 43,467,848, forward strand.
TTAGAGGAAAATAAAGTACAAATGCAGCCAAACAACCAGGCACATGGAAGAACAGCCAAAGCCGTTCATGTTAGTACGGAGCTATAAAGTCAGAGTTTTAGCCAAGCCAAGGTGAATTTATGTGTGTAGCACATTTCAGTACAAGGATGATGTAAATGGCTTTAATTAAAACATAGGACAATAAAAACAGAATGAAAGTTGGAATAAAATGTGCAAAAATTAACATAAGTAAAGGCAAATATTAATGATTTTAAAAAACAGTTGGACTACAAACTTAAACTAATTGTGTTTCAGTAAAACAGTTTAATTAGAACAGTCGAAGGCAATCCTAAACAAATGTGTTTTTAATCTTGATTTAAAAGAATTCAGGCTTTCCGCACTTTTACAGTTTTCTGTAATAATAATAATAATAATATATTATTATTATATTTATTATGCATAAATATACAAGCACCTTTTGTTAACTTTTTAGCTCACCCATCTCAGTTGTACCTTTCTTTAACCTCGGATGCTGTTTTTTAATAACTGTCTAGTATCTTTTCTCATGTGGTAATTTTGACCTTACTGCACAATCTCTTGTTCTCATGTTTTGTTTTTACATTTCTTAACCTTTGTGTGAATCTACATGCTTCCAGGTATAGTTTTACTTTGCTGCTGGTATGCCTGAATTTCCTCACTATGGGAAAATAAAAGATTTTTCCCTTTCTTTATGAACGTTACAGTTGTGTTTGAATAATGCATTATGCTACTGGAACACGGCAATATATTTTTGCATTGCCTAATAAAACAACTGGTTTAGCGAAGCTTGATATCAACTATAACCAAAGTGTATCTTGCAGCATCTGACCCAGTAATATAGATGTCCTTATTATAGTCATGACCACAGAGTATGACCGTTAGAAAACATACAACAGCTTTGAATGCTCATATGTTGAGCCTTTTGTGCTGCTAAGAAAGATAAAACAGAGTTGACCTACTTTTCTTTAGCCTGTTTTTTCTTCACTCTCATCGTAGCAGAAAAGGTGTGCTATGAAAATATGCAAAAGAAGATTAATTCACCTTAGCTTGGTGCGCAAGTACATTTTCAAAGAAATGTATTCTGTGGAGAATGAAGATAAACGACTTCTTTAAGCAACGTGAGAGCAGAGAAGTTTAAGAGAGAGAGTGAGACTGGGTCTGAGCACCAAGAAGCCTGTCAGCTAATGATTTAATTGTCCTGTCTGTGAACGCAATCAACGACCCTTGGGCTACACGTTAATTTCAACTCAGCCAGATGCATCATGTGCTTCAGTGTAATGGTCAGCTACAGAAAACCCAGGAAATAGGTCGTAAAGCTGCCATTTTCACAGGATAGATGGGAATCTCTCACCCTCTGGGGATGGTGCCCCACCAGAAGCCTGGCAGTCAAAGTTAATATAGGTTAAAAATAAAAAGGATGGTACGTGTATCGTTACAGAAACTATTTCAGGCTCAGTGCCACTATGCAAAACATACACAATATATTCTCCTGTGAAAAAAAGACACTACACATATTTATATATATATATACACACATATATATATATATATATATATATATATATATATATATATATATATATATATATACATATATATATATATATATATATATATATATATATATATATATAGATATATATCTATATATATATATATATATATCTCTATATATATTATATATATATATAGCTTGACTGTATGGTACGCAAGAAGTGCCCATCCAACCAATCCAACTTGTGGGAGCTGCTTCTGGAAACGTGGGGTGCAATTTCTCCAGATTACCTCAACAAATTAACAGCTACAATGCCAAAGGTCTGCAATGCTGTAATTGCTGCAAATGGAGGATTCTTTTGACGAACGGAAAGTTTGATGTAAAAAAAAATCTTATTTCATATTATAAAGCATTATTTCTAACCTTGACTTCCATTTTCTATTCATTTCACAACGTATGGTGGTGAATAAGTGTGACTTTTCATGGCAAACACAAAATTGTTTGGGTGACCGCAAACTTTTGAACGGTAGTATATATATATATATATATATATATATATATATATATATATATATATATATATATATATATATATATATATATATATATATATCAGTGTTGTAGTACTCGAGTCCGAGACTCGAACTCGAGTCCGAGTCATTAGCTAAATTTAGAGACTCGTGACTTGACTTGGACTTGAGCACTGATGACTCGAACTTTGACTCGGACTCCTACATTCAGATCAGTGTGACTCGGAAATTGAGAAAAAGACTCGACTTTTTTATATCATTAGGCTATAATTTTAATATGTCATTAGAATATTATTTGGTGTATGATTTTAATATGTAAATTATTAGTGCAATGTGGTGGAGTGTGGATTTTTTGTTTTAGTTTAAAAACATGTAGGCTATGCTTACTATAGTGCGGAACTTGGACTCGACTTGATCAATAAGGACTCGACTTGGATCAATAGTGACTCGACTTGGACTTGACTCTGATGAGTAGTGGACTTGACCCGGACTCGACTCAGATTTTTTTTTTAATGACTCGGACTTGACTCGGACTTGAACACTGGAGACTCGAACCTGGACTCGGACTCGAGGCATAGTGACTTGACTACAACACTGATATATATATATATATATATATATATATATATATATATATATATATATATATATATATAATGTATGTATGTATTCATTGAATAGAAGGGGTCCCAGGATTGAATCTTGGGGGACGCCACATGTGACTGTTGACCGCTCTGATGAGGAGTTACCTATTGTCCTAAAGAATTTCCTGTTCTTTAAGTAGGATTTTATTAAACTTAGCTCTCCAGTCGGTTTAATAATCTATCATGGTCAACGGAGTGAAATGCTGCACTGAGGTCCAACAGACCTCACATTCAACACTAAACAGGAGACCAAATTTTTACTTCCAGAAAATAAAAGAACAAAATCTCAGATTGGCGCTGGTTCTGATCCCCGTGTTCTAAAACAATGTCAGTAGAAACCTCTTAACAATTGATGAAGGATATATTCCTAACACCTGGATACCAACAGAGGGAAGTTAAAGAGCTCAAACGTCTGGAGGTGTTTTGTTGCCACCAGCATTGTTTTCACTTCCCGGTTTGTCCCATTTAAGGTCTTTCCAGAGAAGAAAGGTTGTTTTTTTTATCCTCACTAAAGGTCATAGAAAGGAGGTCACATGTAGTTTCACAAAGAAAGGTACTTTAACCCAGCAGAACACAGCGTGAAATAAGAAAAGTTAAATAAAGTCATTGTGGTTCCTGGGGAAACTGTTAAATTGACTAAACGTGGCACTTGTGTCCGCATCAGGTGGAGCTGAAAAATACAAGTAAAATAAAAATCTGGCAGTGAGAAGTTGGAAAGAAGTGAGCCCACTCGACTCCTGAGGTAAGCTTCTTATCTCTGCTTGAAGCAAGCAGCACAAAGTTACAATAAATACTACTGAGCCAAACGTTCACCTTTATTTGCTGTGTTTAGGAATAACTTTTGGTAAGCCCAAAATACAGAAGAATACAAAACAAAACAAAATGTAATTCTCACTGAAATAAATATTTGACAAGAGAAAACATATGAGAGTCACAAGGTGATTAAAATATAGAACTATTTTCAAATAGCAAAGCTGGTGTTTTCATCTTTTCACTTGTATTTTCTGAAATGAGTTGATTTTAATAAATTGATTTTAATCCTGCATGTTTAACAATTAGTCAGACAAAACAGAAAACTTCAACAGATCATTGATGTTAAAAAAATCTAATCTCTGTGTAGCATATCTGTACGTAAGAGCATTTTTCTCCAACTTTTACATCGATAAATACTTTATAATACACCTGTTAGTCCTGTTGATTCAAGGATTTGATTTAAAGGCAAATTATTCAATATAATTAAGCTTAACAAAGCATCAGATCAAGAACAATAATTATATGTGTCTTTTGAAGCCAATAGTCACCATGTTTCACCGTCAGTCGGCTCCAAAGGGCCAAAAGCATTTTGGTTTTCCCAACTTTTACTTTTCAACCGTATTCAGGCATGTACTTCCCTACGGTTATATTACTCTTCCTTTCCGAAGTCAAAACTTGCTTCAAAAGGCATTGGAGCATAACACAAAGCTCAGCTAAGAGCAAAGCAGCAGCAATGTGTTCTTCAGGTTTATTATGACTTAAAGCGAAGATTTATACGGTGATTTCTCCAGTGAGGAAAGGAAATAATGTCTGAAAGGCAGCAGCTTGGAGACCTAGCAGACCGGGGGCGTTTTGCTCTATAAAAAGGATACATTAAGACGGCAGCCTAATGGTGTGGTTGACTTTGAAAAATCAAGACTGCATTGACCACCAAAGTAGGCAGACCACATTGTTGTAATAGTAACCTGCATTTCTGCTAAATTCAACCTTTTGGGTTATTTGTGTGTTGGTGTGTGTCTGGGAGGCCGCAGCAGAAATGGACACAAGGCATCGCCCTGCTGCCGCTATTCGCCCTGCTGCTGCCATACGCCCTGCTGCCGCCCTGCGGCCGCCATACACCCTGCTGCCGCCATACGCCCTGCTGCCGCCCTGCGGCCGGCATACGCCTTGCTGCCACCATACGCCCTGCTGCCGCCCTGCTGCCGCCCTGCTGCCGCCCTGCTGCCGCCATACGCCCTGCTGCCGCCATACACCTTGCTGCCACCATACGCCCTGCTGCCACCATACGTCTTGCTGCCACCATACGCCCTGCTGCCGCCATACGCCTTGCTGCCACCATACGCCCTGCTGCCACCATACGTCTTGCTGCCACCATACGCCCTGCTGCCACCATACGCCTTGCTGCCACCATACGCCCTGCTGCCGCCCTGCGGCCGGCATACGCCTTGCTGCCACCATACGCCCTGCTGCCGCCATATGCCCTGCTGCCACCATACGCCTTGCTGCCACCATACGCCTTGCTGCCTCCATACGCCCTGCTGCCACCATACACTCTGCTGCCGCCATACGCCCTGCTGCCACCATACGCCTTGCTGCCACCATACGCCCTGCTGCCGCCCTGCGGCCGGCATACGCCTTGCTGCCACCATACGCCCTGCTGCCGCCCTGCTGCCGCCATACACCCTGCTGCCGCCATACGCCCTGCTGCCACCATACGCCCTGCTGCCCCCAAAATCCCTGCTGCCGCCATACGCCCTGCTGCCACCAAACTCCCTGCTGCCGCCCTGCTGCCGCCATACGCCCTGCTGCCGCCATACGCCCTGCAGCCGCCATACGCCCTGCTGCCGCCATACGCCCTGCTGCCGCCATATGCCCTGCTGCCGCCCTGCTGCCGCCATACGCCCTGCTGCCGCCATACACCCTGCTGCCACCAAACTCCCTGCTGCCGCCCTGCTGCCGCCATACGCCCTGCTGCCGCCATACACCCTGCTGCCACCAAACTCCCTGCTGCCGCCCTGCTGCCACCATACGCCTTGCTGCCACCATACGCCCTGCTGCCACCATACGCCTTGCTGCCACCATACGCCCTGCTGCCACCATACACTCTGCTGCCGCCATACACCCTGCTGCCACCATACGCCTTGCTGCCACCATACGCCTTGCTGCCACCATACGCCCTGCTGCCGCCCTGTGGCCGGCATACGCCTTGCTGCCACCATACGCCCTGCTGCCGCCCTGCTGCCGCCCTGCTGCCGCCCTGCTGCCGCCCTGCTGCCGCCATACGCCCTGCTGCCACCATACGCCCTGCTGCCCCCAAAATCCCTGCTGCCGCCATACGCCCTGCTGCCACCAAACTCCCTGCTGCCGCCCTGCTGCCACCATACGCCCTGCTGCCACCATACACTCTGCTTCCGCCATACGCCCTGCTGCCACCATACGCCTTGCTGCCACCATACGCCCTGCTGCCGCCCTGCAGCCGGCATACGCCTTGCTGCCACCATACGCCCTGCTGCCGCCCTGCTGCCGCCCTGCTGCCGCCATACGCCCTGCTGCCGCCATACGCCCTGCTGCCACCATACGCCCTGCTGCCCCCAAAATCCCTGCTGCCGCCATACGCCCTGCTGCCACCAAACTCCCTGCTGCCGCCCTGCTGCTGCCATACGCCCTGCTGCCGCCATACGCCCTGCAGCCGCCATATGCCCTGCTGCCGCCATACGCCCTGCTGCCGCCATATGCCCTGCTGCCGCCCTGCTGCCGCCATATGCCCTGCTGCCGCCATACACCCTGCTGCCGCCATACGCCCTGCTGCCGCCCTGCGGCCGGCATACGCCTTGCTGCCACCATACGCCCTGCTGCCGCCCTGCTGCCACCATACACTCTGCTGCCGCCATACGCCCTGCTGCCGCCATACGCCCTGCTGCCGCCATACGCCCTGCTGCCGGCATACGCCTTGCTGCCACCATACGCCCTGCTGCCGCCCTGCTGCCACCATACACTCTGCTGCCGCCATACGCCCTGCTGCCGCCATACACCCTGCTGCTGCCATACGCCCTGCTGCCGCCTTGCGGCCGCCATACGCCTTGCTGCCACCATACGCCCTGCTGCCGCCCTGCTGCCGCCATACGCCCTGCTGCCACCATACGCCCTGCTGCCCCCAAAATCCCTGCTGCCGCCATACGCCCTGCTGCCGCCATATGCCCTGCAGCCGCCATATGCCCTGCTGCCGCCATATGCCCTGCTGCCGCCCTGCTGCCGCCATACGCCCTGCTGCCGCCATACGCCCTGCTGCCGCCATACGCCCTGCTACCGCCATACGCCCTACTACCGCCATACGGCCTGCACGGAGGTAGGTCATCAGAGGAGAGACATTTAGTTTTAACCAACATTGTTCCTCTGATGCACACATGGATCAGGAAGTCTAACTCTAGACTCTGACTACATGTCTTCTTTAATTTCACTCATACATTTTCTTCTAGGGTCTTCCTCTTGTCCCCTTGCCTGGCAGCTCCAGCCTCAACGTCCTTCTAAAGATGTTCTCACTCTCTCATCTACCATGAGCCGTCCCTCTGATGTTCTGATCCTGATCCTCTCCATCCTCGTTGCTCCCAGAGGAAACCTCAACATCTTCCTCTCTCCTGCCTCCTGCTCTACCTCCTGTCTCCTTATCAGTGTCTCTGTCTCTAAAACAGACGTCATCCCTGGTCTCACCACCTTTCCTTTCCTCCTCCTCCTGACTCTTTTGTCCCGTTCAAACCTGCTTGGACATGTTTCTTCACCTCTCTTCCACACTCGCCATCGCTCTGGACGGTTGACCCAAAGTACTTCAAATCCTCCACTTTCTTTTGTTCTGCTCCCTGTAACCTCACGACTTGATGATTGTATCAGCAGAAAATTTTTATATGTGGCCGCTACTGTGCAGAGGTTGTACAGACTTGTTTTAACCAAAAATGGACCAGAGAGAGAAAAACCTGGAGTTTATGTTACAGTGAGACTTCTTATTTGTACATCTTAATTGTTATTTTAATGTTATTTTCTACCTGCTGAGCTCATACATACTTTTAGAGGTCAGATGAACGTACAGTAAACAGTAGATATTGTCATTGGAAGTACTTTACACTGTTCTAACTATACTGTATAAGTATTAACTGCTGTAAGTAATGATTTCAAGTTTAATTATGTCATTCTTTGTATAGTTTTTTTTATTTTTTGTCTTTAAAATACCACAATTTGCACATAACCTTACATTTTTGTCTGTCCCATTATATAATTTCTAAATATTAAATCATCAGCTGTTATAATTAGTTACTCAGTACTTGAGTAGCCTTCTAACTGAATACTGTTTCACTCTTACTTGAGTCATTTCCTGGCTGATTACTTTTTCCTTTTACGTGAGTAAAAAATATATTGAAGTAGTGCTACTCTTACTTGAGTACAGTTTTTGGCTATTCTGCCCCCACCTCTGGTTTTTTGTTTCACATCTTCCAGAAAATAAATAACAATCCTAATCAAATTAATTTTATTTGAAACATATTTATATATCTTCAAACAACAGGACTGGTTTTTCACTCTGGAAGCAGTGATCAGATGAAGCTTTCCGGCCTGCTGCCTGCTTTCTGTCTGTAATGCTCGGTGTCGCCCCCTGCTGGCGAAAACCTCAAGATATTAAATGATTCAGCATGTCATGTTTTCATAGTTCACATTAACCTCCTGCTGTGACTAACTGTCACCTGTGACCCGTGTCACCTTTCCACTCTCTGTGGACATGAAGACAGCAGTCCCAGAACTTGACCCAGACGGATCGATGAGCGGCTCAGACCACCATTGATCAGGGAACGAAGGCAGCGTCGCTCCAGGAGCACGAGCAGCAACAGATGTTATTTCTGGAGAGGTTCTAAATAAGACGACACGCTCGTCCAAAGCAAAGTTGTCTCCGTGAAATGGGCAGAAAACAAAAACTAAAGTCTGGGTTTCTTAATTGATAAGACGCGTACAGGAGGGTTCTGTGAGATGGCCGATCAATACCAATGATTCAGAGGCTGCCAAAACCTTCTTTCTCACCTCCGAACAAAACCCCAACACCTACATGCACCATTTTAGTCCGATCTAGTGAGTTTTTTTCTCAAAAGAGCCTGCTGTCTTTAAAAGCAAATCCATTTCTCCACCACAAAGGATTGGAGTGGGGTGAACAACACAAACAGCTGGCTCTCTGGCATTGTGCTGTGAGGGCTGAGCTAATGGGATTTGGTGCCACTTGTTTCTCATTGCAGGAAAGTTGAATCAGTTTTTGGCAAACTTGAACATTTCTGCTGGAGTTGCCAAATGTTGTTGTTGTTGTTGTTTTTTTTTTCTTTTTCTGGTTTTGGGTTTTCCATTCTCTGATTTTCTCTTTGAAACAGAGCAGGAGGGATAAACATCCCTTTCATCGGATGTGTTTCCATCAGTTTAGTTCGGTTTTCAGCTCATCACTAACAACAGATGCCTCGCCTTTATCTTGCAGTCATTCATTTTCTCTGCTGCGTCGGATAGGGCCAGCCATCAGGAACAAGAAGTCAAAGGTCTTTGACATCCGCAGCATCCATCCTTTTTCCTTATTTCAGCACAGAGTGAAAAGTTTTTATTTTATTCAAAGAGGATCCTCCGCCTTCAGCCCAACCTGTTTCCTGGCTGACCTTCTCCATCATGGCGCTAAATTTATGAATTTCCCTTGTTTTCATCCTGCCTGACAGATTCATATTCAGCATCGTTGTTTGTCCAGAACGTTCTTCACATGTCCACAGCATCTCAGCCTTCACTTTACAGCATTCCCTCCAGCCGCTCCTCTCCATTAAGTGATCTTTATCATCAGAAAGAAAATCTCTATATTTTTAGGATGAAATTTTATGAAGCAACAACACTGAAAGGAACACTTCAGTTAAATATTATGTTAGAAATGAGCTGAAACTAGCAATTGTTGCTGAGTTTCCTTTGATAGAAACCTTTTTGACCGATCTGTCTGTATAATTTAGACTTTGTAAAGTGCTTTGAGATGACGTGTGTTGTTAATTGGTGCCATATGAATAAATTGATATAAATAAATTATTAACTAAGACACACACAATAAGGATTTAATTATGGGAAATAAACTACTTTTAAAAGAAGAGGGAAGACACTTTAAAGTGTAACACGGGTCTCTCAGTAACCTGGAGGAGTTTTGTATTCTTATTTTATCCTAAACTCTACATTTATCCTATCTGAGACGGTAAAAAGCAGCAGTTAAAGTTTAAAGTCATGGTCTCCTGGATCCATCAGCTTTCAGCACCAGAACCACCACCAAAGGAAGAACTGAGCTCCTGGATTTTCACTCATGCCGTTCCCACACCTGCCTCCCAGCTGCTGTTTGGGCCAGAAGGTCGCCCCGGCTGGCAGGCTGCTGGTTCTGGGCCAGGTCCAACCAAGCTGGACAGCAAGAAAAACACCCTTAAAGAAGAAATTAAGCAAAGCAGGACACAGAAACCCTGAACTAACCTCTTGCAGGAACACCACACAAAAATTAGACAAATGTTTCAAAGCAAACGTCGACATTCATTTTGACAGTTCTGACCCAGCTGTCCAAATGATTCTTGATGGGTTCTTAGGTTTCTTATACCCTCACCACACTGTAGCTGACCTGCCTTTCCTTTTATCGGTGTAGGAAGATATATTACCTTAAAAAAACAAAACAATCCTCCAGGATCACAAACTTGACTGTGAAGAAAACACAATTAGATTTCCAACCAGATGATTTTGGACACGTTGAATTAAGCTGCAGCATTATTGCTGAGCTCCATCACAGCATGCGGACGGGCCGCTGCTACAGGATTTACGCAAATATGACTCAAATATGGCAGCAATGACCCGATGATAACGTAACTCAGCCCCATGCAGCTCCTGCCGCATCACTTGCCTCCTGATACTAAACTGATGTCTTCACTCGCTTTCTGATTAACTGGGCTAAGAGTTATTTGACCCCTTAGTGGAAATTTGTGGAGTATAATTTCAGTCATCGCTGGTGGACAGTTGATCCTTTGATATAAAAATAAATGAACGTTGTGGCAAAAGTAACCTTCCGTGTCCTGAAACAGCGGAGCACTGTGAATTACACACCGCTCATCTACATATATATGCACTATTCAGTCCTTTAAAGGCACATTATTAGTAGTATTAATTGTAGAAGGAGTAGTACTAATCACATTATCTCCTTTAAAATGACATTAAAATGAATGTATTTAGATTTGTGCAGGTTGTTTAGGATTTTATGACAGCAGGACAGCTGTGGCGTTTCCTAAACGTCTTCAGCCATCATTTTTTTCCATTTACTTTAATTAGCAGCACTAGTAATGATGGTTGGCAGCTGTACTGTTTTCAATAGGTTGTTACGGTTTGTTTTTTATCTCCATAAAGCAGTTTGTCATGCTTTCAAATTATATGAAAAAATGCCCCATAAAATTATCTTTTTCTGTGCTCCTCCAAAGGATCACTCTAATTGTTACACTTTTTAAATTTAATGAAGAGATTATTCTTTTTTTTTTTGTCTGTTTTTCAATTTTATAGACTGTACAACACAAATAACGTTCCGTGCTGAAAGATGGCTCCGTTAAGATCCTGTTTTTAATCAAAATATGCTACTTAAAAATACAAGACAAATATTTCTAATTCTCTGGGGTTTTGTTTTATCTATGGGATTCACTAAAAGCTTTGAGACAGAGAGATAGAGAGAGAGAAAAAAACAATAATAACAGAAGTGGTGCTAGGAAAAAAAAAACGAGAAGGAAAGGAACGTAAAATAAAAGGAGCAGAGCCGGGCGTCCACAGCAGAGCAGAGCCCATGATTTGTGACTCTCTCCACTGTGATAGCGTTACACGAATGGCCCTCCAGGGCAGCATGAAAAGCCTCTTGATTGTTCGGAGTGGTAACTGGAGCTCGCAGCTCCTCGCCATGATAGATTTATTTACATTTCAGCGCCTGGACCCCACTCAGGAAAAAAAAAAAAAGAAAAAAGAAAAGCTACGCGGGGCATCGATATTTTGTAGTAGCGCTGATGTTGTGCCCCTGCTCTATTGTTTCATGACGATGACTTAATGCTGCTGATGATGCTGCTGCTGCACGACGCGCTGCTAAAGCTTTGGCTGCAGGGCTGCACATCCGTCGGCCTTCACATGCAGACTGGAGCCTGTGCTGATATTTCTGAAATGGTTGAGGAAATGTCACTGGAAGTCTGGGGCTCTTTTCTCTCTCTCTAATTAACCTTAACTAACACTTAATCAATGACAACTTAATGAACATGATTGCATTATGGTGTGCGGCTGAGTGTGGTAGACTTCTCGTTAGACCCCTATGATTACTTTTGAGCCGTTCCAAAAAGTCAGGTCATCGCTTTGTTTCATAAAGGTCCAAGACGTTTGTTCCGAGCCCCCCGCTGAGACAAATATTAGGCCGAAGGTTCAATCTAAAATGATAAATGGTCCTTGAGGATTTAATTTGTGCCTGCCATGTAATTATTACAAATCAGCCGATGAATGCCACATTCTCTTTGAGCTTTTAGAGTGTGTTTCTGGCTGTGTTGGGGCTTTTTCTGCGTTGCCTCGCTTAAGAGACCCCACAGAAACTCTCATGCGGGAAGAAATCAATTCTAAATAACCAACATTTTCCAGACGGTTGTGGAAAACTTAATAAGCACAATTGAAGCTTTAGAACCAGTGACTTTCCTCCCAGGATGGTGTCCGGCCTCAGACATCGACTGAGCGTTGGTCTGCCGCTGGAAAAATCAAGAGTTCATGCTTCCATGCAAAAAAAAAGAGGTATCGTTACGGATTTAAATATTTCATCTTTTCCGCTGTGCCTGAATTATTTTTACTGAGGCATTTTGACCAGAGATTGGACAGCTTTTATCTGAGGAAAGGAAGCGATTGTGAGTGGGAGAAGAAAAAGAAACACTGCGCATTCATGTTGTTTTTAAAGAGAGACCCAGAAGTGGGAGTAGTTTTCATTCTGAGCCGCTCTCTTTTTATTGTCTGAAAAAGCCTTACACTGCCCCGCTATGTCTGAACAACTGATACATCCATGGGCTTTAAGCAAACAACCTATATTTGCCCCTTTTCCTGTGGCTTTAAGACGTACTCACAGTTGCTCTGTAACGGAAACTGAGCAATAAAACTACAGAAGAAGAACTGTTAGTGAAATCCTGAGATCAGCTGCAAATGCTGCCATTCTGTCCCTTTAAATAATAATAGTTCCTAAATACACTGAGCTGGTGCAAAAACTACAGACTAGGTCAATTCAGAGGAGACTCTGGTTTTGTTCAGGGCGTCCGTCACTGTGGGCATCAATCCAAACAGAGAAGCCATCACAAGTTGCAATTACAGCCAATAAAAAGCAAGGCTCCTCAGTGTTGCTACGGTGCGCCTAACAACAGGCTGAAATTAAGAAGACGAGTAAGATCTGCAAAAATGAGCCGCTATCCGTGGCTGCAGTGTGCGAGCGAGAAACACGAAGCCTGCTGAGAGTTCACGTTTGCTCTCAGAGGGATTCGTGGAATCAAGCAGCATGGAGAAAACAAAGACCTCATGGTGAGAGACCCTGGAGAAGCTCCTCGCCTGCAGCTCTGCTTGGACACAGCAACGTGGAATTATTTTATTTTTCTTACATTTAGCCCACACATTTATTTCAACCCAAAATACAAATCAAATTAAACTTGTGCATTTACTCATTCTAAGCGTCATACTTGGTCAACATTTGCTCGTGACTTTAGGTTGAATGTGGCAACCCTTATTTTCGTTGACATGGAGTGCAAAACGTGCCGTAAAGAAAGAACATTAGCAGCTAATGTCAGACATTGGAAGGGTGACCTGAAAAAAAATGGACTGACTATATCTGCAAACACATGTAGCTTCTCCATCAATTCTACAGTAATGAATATTATAATAATGATTAAATCATTAACAGCATATTAATTATACAAAAGAAAAAGAAAGAAAGTGGATAGGTCCTCTGGAACCAGTTCTTCTCTGTTGAAACGTTTCATTTCTTCTCAGGTTTCAGTCTTTTTCTACCTGGATTGTTGAGATGCATCAGGACACGTTAATTGCATTTTTTGACTACTGTTAGGTGGCAGTTTTCTGTTGTAAGACAAAGATGCAATCAGAGACAGAAAAAACAGGACAACGTGTAATAATACTGAAGTAGCAAACATCCCAGAATTTTCTTTCTTCTCCAGACCCAGAATATGTTGGTGAAGATTCTCAGTCATCCCGGTCATGATCAATCCAAAAAAGGTTAAAAAATAAAACAGCTGGACTGAAGATGTTTTTCTTCCCATCCAGGACTAGCTTAGAGCTCCACGCTACTCCGAGCATTTTGAACTGAGAAAGCTTCCTGGATGGGAAGCAAAACATCTTCAGCTTCAGGACAGAAGTCCAGTTGTTTTATTTATTTATTTTAACCTTTTTTGGATTGTCCAGATTCAGATTCAGAAGAAGCGAAGCAACCCCAGACCATCACATCATCGCCACCATATGTGGCTTTCAGCGTGACGAAAACATTCCAAAAATGTCCCACTTTTGCCTTGTTTAAAATAATTTCCCAAAAATATCATAGAACATCAGGATATTCGATTATTTATTTATTTATTACAAATGTGAGATGAGAGTCTGTGTTCATGTGGGTCAGCAGTGGTTCTGGGCCTGTGTTATTGCTGAACCGTGAACTCTAAGCTTTACTGAGGCAAGCGAGGCCAGCAGCGCTTTAAATTTTGCTGGTTGCTGTTGAACATGGAGTCATTTTAGCGACTCCTAAGAAGGTTCCCCGCTGCTCCAGGTTTTCTCCATTTGTGAATAATGTCTCCCACTGTGGTTCTCTGGGGTCCCAAAGCCTTAGAAATGTCTTTGTAGCCCTTACCAGGCTGCTAAACGTCAAAGTTACTGTTTTTTTTATGTTTTTGCCTATTTTGTGTTGTCAGACAGGAGGTATTTAATTTACTGCTTAATTTTACAGATCACGCTGTTATCAGGCTTGCTGTGACTTGGGAAATTTAACTAAAAAATGTGTTTCATTGCTGTTAATTTATGATTTAAAAATAGACCTATATCCAATCTCGCATTAGACCTGATTGGTTTGGACAAAGTTGATCTGTTAAATGAGGAAATCGTTGTTTCAAATCGTTTGTTTTGTATTTACTCTGGTTATTAAATGTTGGTGATCTGAAGCCTCTCATGTGACACAAAACCTGAATCAGGGAGCAAATACATACTTAATAATACATATAAAAGTGTAATATGTAACAATGATAATTTTTCAATAAGATGCTTTTAAATTAAATATCATATTATTTGACTTATATTTTTACAAAAAAAAAAATAATAATAAAACCTCTTAAGGGCAGGCCTGATTGCTCTGATATTGAAATAATGTTTGTCATTATTTACTTCCTGTAAAATGATTATTGGTGCCTGAGCCCCCATCAGCAGCTCTGTCCTGGACTTTAATGTTTCCATAAAGCAAACAAACAGAGTGGGCCAACAGCGGGAGCAGCATCCCTGAGCAGCCGGCAAACATCCACAGGCAGACGACTCTCAGTCTTAAGTGGAAGAGCAGCAGCCTCTCTCCCACTTAGGATAGTGGGCTATTTAGCCTGACAGCCATTAAATATGAATTAAAAACCACACAGGCCTCTTTGCCTCTGAAAATGTCATTACATATCTTCATGGCAGCCGGTTGTTGAATAAGCAGTTTGCAGTGCTCCCCTGGGGCAAAGCTGGGGATGGGGGGGGGGTGCGGAGAAGTAGAAGTAGATGGAGGAAGAGCAGGAAGAAGAAGGAAGAGATAACAGGACGGGACACAGGGGACAGACGGGTGGAGGGCCGAGGGGGAGATAGGAAGATGTGTGCAGGGATGGCGGAATATAAAAAAACAAGGTGGATGGGAACATCTGCAGCGGCAGGATGGAGGGAGGAGAGGAGGACAAACGAACAAGCAGGTCTGCTTTAACGGATGAGGCCTAATAGCAGCTAAAATGGAATCTACATTACTGGTCCTAACTGAGTGCAGTACTTCAGGGGCCGGGCCCCGAAAGGAGCAAATAATAGCGCTGCCTTGAAGTGGTGCTTCAGTTTCTCTCCAGTAGATGAGGGAGATGTGTAGGGGGATATGAGATTGATGGGAGGGAAGCGGAGTACTTCAGAAATGCTAGCCTTCTTAGTATTTTCAGGGTTGTTAAAAATAATCAAAAAAAGGAAGAAAAAAGAGAAAGGTCAGCGTGTGCTGGACCACTCATTCTACCGCTCCGTGTTTATGGTGTGGCCCCGACGCTCAAATTGCCTGGCTGTAATTACCCAAGCTGCACCTCCAAATCGTGACCCTATTGTTGAAGAAATAAAGACATTGCCATTGGTCTGTTTGTTCTTGAATACATCATTTGTTGATTTAATAAAGCTAATTTCCCTGAAAGGTATCTCATATAGCCCCACACAATATACATTTAATGATGTTATTTTCACCCACGCGCTCATGTTTGACCTGCAGACAAACCCTTCAGGAGGTAACCGCATGGTAGGACGTGGGGAAAAATGACCATAATGCATTCTTTTTATGCTAAATGATCACTTTCAGTCAGTCAAACACCTCCTGCCATAGTGTGGCTATAACAAAAGAACAGTAGAAAAGTGTTGTACAGCAGCAATTCCTTCTCCCCAGAAAAGCTATTTTTTTTTTCTCAACGCTCTACTGCAATTTGACTTCGGTTTGCTGCTGGGCTCATTGTTTCTGTAGGAGACAGAAGAAAATCACACATTTGTGCCCTGAGCTCTGCAACAAAGAACCATTTTTAATAGCTGGGAAATGAACACATTTCTCCTTCTTTATGGCACCTCCTTTTAATTCATTTCTTAAGCAATATAGAAATATTAACCTGATTTTTTTTCACAACAGCATCTAATGAAAAACAGGGAAAAAATGCAAAAAGGAAAACACAAAAAAAATAAATGTTTTGATGTCCTCTTCTTAATAAATAGATGATAATTTTACATGTCTAAATCTACTGCGTCGGGCCCGGACAATAAGCACAAATAATTTAATTGTGTCATTTTAAAGACATGCATGTTTGCTGGGACTGTTGATTGAGTAGTGGAGAAGGGATACGTTTAAATAATCTGTGTGTTTATGTATTACATGGTACCAATTTTTAATATGAAAAGGGGATAGGCGCAAATAAGCTTTTTACTTCTGCCTACTCCTTTTAGGCATCATTTTCGGCTATTTGCCAAATTGTAAAAAAAAATCTGTTGCTCAAATAAAAAAGAAAAAAAGAAGCACATTTTAAAGCGGACTCTGTGTAAGGGACATAAACTGAGCTGAAGAGTAATACAACATAAAGGAGAGGAATACTCAGTGTTTGCCTGAATGCAAACAAGCACAATGAAACTTCTGAATGCAAATCCAGTTTGTTCAGACGGGCGATCTGTATTTGTGTGGTCACTAAAAATAAAATGCTTCATCCCAAATCCCCCAAAAGAGGAACAACAGGTTTGTTTTTAATCCATTATTTAGTGCATTTTATTTATTTAGTCATGACATTATTGCTGGAAACATTGTCTGGTGAAATATGAACGAAGCAATGAAAATAAAAAATAGAAATTAAGAGTTTTTGTGGGACCGTTTATTTCAGGTAGAAGCCTATTTTATTAGGACTTCATGGAAAACATGCGATGAGTGTTTGGGACATACGACTATAGGGTCCATCATACATGTTTTTACATCAAAATAAACCAACAGATCAACATGCAGTGATTTTTAAAGGCATACACACGCTGAATTAAAATGTCAGGGATTTGTGATGTGGAAATATGAGAGTATAATAAATCCTTTCAAAACATTTTTATCCTGTAGAATATAATAGAATATAATCTTTATTGTCCTACAGTGGGGAAATTCAGATGCATCTGCAGCAAATAAGGAATAGTGTAGTTTTCAAAAATAGCATACTCAGATTCAATTAAATGTGCAGCCTATTATAGGGTGAACCGAAAGTGTATGAAACGTGCATGCATCGTTATGCCTCACAAACACCAACAAACTATTTACACAAACAAAAAAGATGCTGGGATGTAAGCAACCCATTGAGTTTGTTGGGAGCAGCGGTGGTTTTAAAAACAGCTTTTGGGAGAAACACGATAATGCTCCTTTGTGAACCTATTATGCAGCAGCATTTTTTTAATATTTTTTTTCAGAATTTAGTGCCAAAAAGAGCCCAAAAGATTTACTTTCACAAGAGGAGTATTACTGCTTTTGTTATATTGCACCGCTTGATACTCATGCAAAAAGAAACTTTATTGGACATTGTTTTGGGATTATTTCAAGTTCAATAAACACAGAAATGGAAAGGAAAAAGAAAAAGAAAGTAAGAGAGAAAAGTGAGGCCAAAAAGAGAGGGTGACAAAAATAGAGTAGAGGATAAAAACAATAAAACATAACATCTTTAGAGTCTGCTTCTACACCTGCAGAACATGAGAGATAAGGAACAACAGAACAAATTGAAAGAGTATCGCAGGTACAAACAATCATCGCCTATGATAACATCACTGAAAATTACGCAGTACTATTTAATTCAATTTAGTGGTAGCTAAAGCTAATTATAGGTATATCTGCATAGAAGTGTATCTGTAAGCACCTGGAGCCAAATATCTGTGGGTGTTTGAGAGTGTAGTTGTGTATGTAAGGTTTTTCTATTAAGAAAAGCTCAAAGACCCGCCCCCCAGGGTGCTAAGGCAGACACCGGGGAGACCAGGGGCCCAGAACATCCAAAAGGGCCACCACATCATGGGAGCTGAAGAAGGACCATCCCAGAGAAGAGCAGAGGAGAGGCCCAGGAAATACCAGCAGTCAAAGTGCAAAAGTCCCAGGGTGCTGCAACGACGAGCCCATGGACTCCGCTGGCTGCCAGCTATGCGAGAACAGATCCAGCGATGGGCCCAGAGACCCGAGATCCAAGAGCACGCTGCCCCCCAGCAGTGACCCGACAGAGCCAAGGGGTCCGAGCTCTGGACTCCACACCAAACACCCATCAGGAGTGACCCAGCACACACCTGAGCATCCACCTCTGGACATGGAGAACCACCAACTCACCGGCAGAATGAGGCGCCAACCCAAGAGGTGATCCCCTTCACCCGGGTGGGGGAGAGCAGACGGCCTGAGCCCCAAACCAACCCAAGACTGGACACTCCCCCACCACACAGCACAACACAACAGTAAGGGGTCAACGCATGCAACATCACCTCAGTCAACACACCACAAAACCCCCAACCCCTCACCAAGATGGGAATAACCCACCCTGCTGCAGGCAGCGGGCACTTGCAGCCAAACGCCCCCAACTCGCCTCCCCCCCCCAGACACACAAATAAATAGCATCACCACCACTGTTACGTCAGCCAAAAGAGGACCACCAACCAGCCCAACCCCCACCACACAGTTAATCCAACAATCAGCAAACCCACCCCTGAGAAGGGACACAACCCATCCACCATGAACGCTGCAACCCCACCGTGGCACCCCCCGATTCACCGTACTAACGCCCTCCTAGGACACAATGGCGAGCAGATAACCACAGCACAGAGTGACCAACACCAGCAACCCCAGCACACCCACAGAACATATGCCCACGTCTTGCCTATGAAAAATATGTTTGCAAAATTCACAAGGTTTACTTAAACTTTTATCTCTATTCATTTCCTTTCTAAATACCCCTATTCCTCAAAACAGATCAAAATAACCTAGTAATTTTCCTCAAATAATCTTTTAACAACCCATTCTATGACTATTAGTATTGCCTATGATTCCAGTAACATGATTTCACGCTGTCCTAAATTCTGCGTGAGTCCTAAAGAAGTAGTCACTGGGGAAAAGATCACTCCTGCTATTGTTCAGGCAAAAAGCTCATTAACCTCCCAGCTGCAGTACATTAAGCAGCATGAAAAGTCACCTGTAAATGTCACTTCAATCAATGAAACCTCTGTTGTGATGCTCTATATGACCTCATATCGTCCCATTAGTCCACCTGAAACGAGAGCAACTCTGTCAAGCTCCGCTAGCTGTGGAGAAAATGGACTTTCTAAGAATTTTTGTCAGAAATCATACATTTCTTCACATTTTGCTCAGAGGTAAAGGCATTGAGTGGCTGCTTGACATGACCCTTGGGTGTTTGGGTTTTTGGGTTTGTCTTGTTTTCTCCATGTTTCCAGTTGTTTATGTTCTTTAAGCTGTAGGCTGTTTAGTTTATTCCTTTGTGTTTAGTTTCTTAGTTTATTCTTATGTTCTGTTCTTTGTACATTTACCATTTCAGTCCGATGCAACGCAATGCAATGCAATTTTGCCGATTAAAGCGAAGCCAGAGCGATACCACACCTGCGATGGATGTGAAGCAACGACGGCTGGAGTTAAAAAAGCTGAACTATTGTCTTGTCGCGGCAGGACAACCAATCAGGAAGATGTGGCTGTTATGTCGTGTGAAGGACTGCGACAGAGATGAAGCAGTTTTCATTCAACATGGAAGAAAAGTTGATAGTGTCGACCTGAGTTGTAGGACTCAACCAATTATTACTACAGAGACAAGTCCAGAATGGGCCAAGCCTGGAGAAAAGTGAGTGAGGAGACTGGAGTGATAGTTAAATGAAAGTTTCACAACGTAGCACCATTGTACTGCTGTATATCTGGCTTTTTGATTTAATTTCAACTCATTTTTATTTACAGTATGTAGCACCAATTCATGAAACATGTCATCTCAACGCTCTTTCCAAAGTCAAATTCCTTCAAATCCTCCAGGTTGGTTAGAAAGTTTCCTCTCTAAGGAAACCCAGCAGGTTGCATCAAGTCTCTCCAAGCAGCATTCACTCCTCCTGAAAGAGCGTAGAGCCACAGTGGACAGTCGTCTGCATTGTTGATGGCTTTGCAGCAATCCCTCATACTGAGCATGCATGAAGCGACAGTGGAGAGGAAAACTCCCCTTTAACAGGGAGGAGAACCTCCAGCAGAACCAGAACCAGGCTCAGTGTGAACGCTCATCTGCCTCCACCCACTGGGGCTTAGAGAAGACAGAGCACAGACACAGAAAGCACAGAAGCTCACATTGACCCAGGAGTACTTTCTATGTTAGATGGTAATAGAGGATGATCTGCCTCCCCTGATGATGTCACAGCTAACAGAACACCAGACCAGGTGTACCTTCTATGAAGATGACAGGGAATAAAAAGTTAAAAGCTAAAATAACAACAAATAATGCAAATTGGAGAGCAGTAGGAGAACTCAGCAGAGTGAGAGAAATAGACCCTGATGTCCTCCAGCAGCCTAAGCCTATAGCAGCATAACTATAGAGGTAGCTCAGGGTAACATGAGCCACTCTAACTAGAAGCTTTGTCAAAAAGGAAGGTATTAAGATTAGTCTTAAAAGTAAAGTGCCTTGAGATGACATGTTTCATGATTTGGCGCTATATAAATAAAATTGAATTGAATTGAATTAAACAGGGTGTCTGCCTCACGGACCAAAACTGGGAGTTGGTTCCACAGGAGAGGAGCCTGATAGCTAAAGGATCTGCCTCCCATTCTACTTTTAGAGACTCTAGGAACCACCAGCAGACCTGCAGTCTGAGAGCGAAGTGCTCTGTTAGGAACATACGGGGTAATCAGAGCTCTGATATATGATGGAGCTTGATTATTAAGGGCTTTATATGTGAGAAAGAGAATTATAATTCTATTCTTGATTTAACAGGAAGCCAATGAAGGGAAGCTAAAATAGGACAAATATGATCCCTCTTGTTGATTTTCATCAGAACTCTTGCTGCAGCATTTTGGATCAGCTGAAGACTTCAAACTGCATTTTGTGGACTTCCTGATAGTAAAGAATTACAATAGTTTGCTGCCTGTTTTTTAACAGCTGTCGCCTGCCATGCGAACAGCCGATGTAAGGTAAGCAACAGCACACCAAACTGCTGACTTTGTGGCACCATTTGCATTTACACTGCATGTTTCTTTCATGCCGGTCCCATGTCCAGTTCCCTTCATAACAACTTTGCGAGTCATTATTTTTCATTATTAAAGGGGCTTAGTCACAAACTCTGGTTGCATACAAAGGTTTCCCAATTAAGTGCCCTATTGGCTTATTATATTTTAATTTTGTGTTTTACACGGTTATTGCTCTATCTGTTAGTAAACAAAGTGCTTTTGTGTATATTAAACTTAAGACATGACCTGACGTTCGATCTTGATCTATCTTGCTATCTATCACTATCACTAAGATCACTATCTTGTTCACAGTGAGTACACAAGGAGAAGCAGTGGAGCCCAGAGACATATAAGTCGTTATAATGACACTAATGACAACATTTACCTGATCTAACCCGGTGCAAAGTTCTTTTCAGACTCATAAGGGACTAAAACTCCAACAAGACGAACGCTTGGCCTATATTGTTTATATGAAGATGAATATATGTTTTTTTTTTGTGTTTTCTTTTCATGGTCAAAATACACGACTAGGCTCCTCTCTTCACCTCTCTTAAAATGAAACATGACAGTGCTCAACTAAAGGAATAAATACATTTTTTTATTTAAATGGTTACAGATCATCTGAAGCAGAGTAATAGAGAGGAAAAATTAAAAGACATTAAAAGAACGCAGCTGTGGCTGATTTGCCACAGCAGCACAGCTAGCTGCCGCAGGCAGTTAAAAAGTAGCAATGACAAGCTCCATAACCAATTGGTTTAAAACAGGCGTGTTCAAAGTGTGCCCACCCCCCAAACACACACACAACTACAATTGAGGAAAGGTACAAATATGGTTCACGGCAGATCAAGGCAGAGGGACAGTATATAAATATATATATAAATAAAAAGTCTTACATGTGTACATACACTAATCAATTTGACCTATCTGACTGATAGATAAAAGCTATTCTATTTTATTAACTATTATCTTTCTTTTCTGTCATTATGATTTCACCACCACATGCCATGAGGTTAAACGTTTCAGCCGTCCAAATCTGGGTCAGGTTTGGGTATCGAGAGTAGTTAGAGTCCTTTCAAAAGGCAAACATATTATTTGTATGCAGAGTGTTAATGCATGTCATTTGCACCATAATAGTCTGCCAAATATTGCACCAAAGTAGTCATTTGCAATTGCAAAATTGCACACATTTAAATTGAGATGACTTTAACTGTGATTTAACTGCCATTTGATGTGTTTTGCACCTTTGTTGTATATTTCCTCCTGCTAAGCCGTGCATATTATGCCATTTTGCAACTCCTTATGACATTTGTTATGTTTTTTTTTAAATGTACAAAATAAATAAATGACTATGTTGACTCTGTGATTAATCAGTGCATCCCTCCATCTCAAGCATCGTCTTTCACTTTCAGGTTGACCAAAGGATTGCCAAATAAGCTCCTTAACTTGTGCTTTGAATAGATTCAACAAATGCATGCGCACAGATTCAACCCAAGACGAGCGGCTCCTCTCCTTCCCGCCTGTTCAGCCCAATCTTCATGTCCAGAACAGGCAGCGGGTCCGTTTCTGCTGCACACACAGAGAGGTGCACAGCTTCGCTTGCTTCTTTTCCCCCAGCACTGCTCCGTTTCGTTAGTTTGTGTATGGATGTATGGATGTGTGTGTGCGCGTTCGCTCCTGTCAGTCCACTTAAGGGCCTTTGGTTTCAGAGGAGGCCATTGTATTTCCTCCATCGCCTAGCAACCATCACCAAGGCCAGCGCTCTATTGTTGCGGAGGCTGAGCACCTGAATTGCCTGCTGCCTGTTTCTACTTTTCAAAATTGTACTGTAATTTCACAAAGTGGTGTTTCAGCATTAGAGGGAAGCAGCCGCGCTCCAAATTGGAGGGCTATGAAAATTGGGGTAAGCTTCGTTTTTGTTGGTTTCGCCTTAAAAAAAGAAAAAGGGGGGAAAAAAAGAAAAAAAATAGCCACAAAAACAACAGAGAAGACAATCAAATCATGCGCGGACGGGGAAAAACAAACACGTATTGATTTGGAATTGACAGCCGAACCTATACTGTGTCCATGTGAGTCTGAGAGAGGGGGAGGCAGCAGAACAAGAGAGTTAAAAACGGAAACATTGAGCTCATCCAATGGTTTGCTGCATGAAAACTGGTTGAAATGAATTTTATAAAGATATAAATCTAAAAAGACAGGCAGACAAAAAGCTTAAGAGGAGGAGGGACAGAGGCAGAGACGTGGAAAAATGGGGAAAAATAGGAAAAGATATGACCGACATATAGTGGGCGGGATTTTGGTGCTGGAAAAGGTCTATGGGCCAGATTTTTCTCCGTGACGTCACGTTTACACAGTTTCCTTGAATAGCACCTGTGTGCATGGGGGCTGTCTGTCTGTCAGTCCTGAGTAAAAACATAACCCGTGCCAGCAAAAACACATCTATCAGTTGTTCTCCGTCGGCCAGCCGAGACAGAACGTGCTTTTCATCCGTAGAGGCCACCGGTGACCGTCAGGTCTGCAGATCTTAGACCCTCAACTCTCAATCTTTTTTCTTTTTTATGAGAGCCTGCCTACATTTTAAAAAAAGAAATGTAATTTCAGTTTTCTTTCTTGCCTTTTTTGCCAAGAAAACTGTTTTATTTTGTGCTCCATCCATCGACCCCCTGCATGGATGACCCCAGGTGTCCAATTCAGAAACGGTAAGTGGAAACAATTTCCCCATCAGTGAAATCTGTGCTTCCTGCGTCGCTCCGTGCAGCTTTGCGTTGTCAGATTGTTGGTGTTTTTTTTTTCTTCCTCTATAGGTTTTCTTATTAAAGTGAACATTTTGTTCACTTCAACTCGTGCTTGTCTCATAGTGACCTGTCATTGTCGGCCACTTTCACTCACATCCAACTTCTGTTTTAACACTGAATTGCTGCAAAATCATTGGATGTTTAACCTGAGATCTGAAATTTGGTTTCCACTGTCACGTAAATTCTCAGCGCAACCGCAACATAAATTATTATTAAAACTCACAGAACAGCACTTATCTACCATCGTGCATGCTGTAGACTGACCAATATACATCATATCTCAAATTTCTGCAGAAATGCATGCAAGAAAAAAAATCAAGCATGGGTCAACACACGCAGACTTAGTCTGGTGAGACGGTTAGAATCCCGAAACATGATAAAACGCGTTCTACCATAATCAGGCTTTTCCTGGTCGTTCCCAGTATCCGGTTTTATTTGAGGTCTGCCCACCTGATTCAGATTTTGGCCGATTTTGGGTTTTAATTTCCAAGAACTATGACATAAAAGAGAAAATGTATGTTTCCTGATGGAGTAGTTTTTGAACCCAACAGAAAATGGAAGGAATGAGAAGATTCTCCATCAAAGCGTATATCCCCAACCTTTCTCTGATTTTATTACACTTTATTGGCACAAGCAGCTGTTTGTCTTTAGTTTTGATGCTTTGATGAGTGAGGAAAAAATTTTACATTTTTAGGTATATCTGATATGTAGATGGCGGATCAGAGCCGATCAAACAAAAATGATCTGGTTCCAATCCCTGGCTGGCTGATCGGTGCATTTCTACTGACAGTTTAATTTCCAGAAATCAGAATCAGTTCAGATTAGTTTAAACCTATACATAAACTGCATGTATCCCATTCTGGGTTATATAAGGTATATATATTATACGGTATAGATCCGTCAGTGTCACGTTTCTAATGAAAGCTGAAAGCATTAACAAAATGGCAAAGTGCCAATGAGGAACACCTGCCTCCAGCGTCTGCTGCAATAAATTACCGATCATCACTGATGTCGTTAAACGTGAGCATTTCCAGCAGATTTGTTAAACGTATGCAGACATTTTAGTCAGAGGATTAGACGTCTTAACGGAGGGGACGAAACATCCTTCCAGCTGAAAGTGATCAATTTTGAAACCTCGTACGGCTCCTTCCAATAACTAATCAATGCAGGCTGCAGGAAAATGAAAGAAGACAATCATCTCTAAAGGGCTTCCTTCTAACGCTGTTATGCATGTTATCGTCCCAGGCAGAGAAAATCTAAAATATTTCACATTTTATGTCTGAAATATGACTTAATTCGTGGAAGTGTGCAGCTTTTCTTTAATCTAACTTGATTAGAAACATCAGCACGGCTTAGATAAAGATCTGAGATGATGGGCTGATTGCTGCATCATTTATTCCTGCTGTGTAAACGATGGACCGCTGAGCTCAGCGCTCTGGGTGCCAGCACGGCTTGTCAGCTGCTGTTTTCTCTGTGTTCCAGCTTTCAGGGCCACCGTCGGCGCTGAACTTCGGATGGGAGCCGTTCTTCCCTGGCAGATAACCCTGACGCTGACCCCTGGCTCAGCTTCCTCCACGCCGTCCTTCCTCCGGGACGCGGTCCTGTCCTCAGACGCTCAGCCTCTCTGAGCCAGACGTTTGAAGCAGAGACGCTGAAGGTTGTGCAAACCGCCGGGGCTAAGGGTGAATACTTGGTGACACGTTGAGTGAAAGAGCGCGCTGTGGGGTCTGAGCAGAGTGTTTCTGAAAGGGCTGCTTTAATCTCCGCGAGGACAAGGAGAAGGCTGTTCACCACTGCCAGAACCCGCCGTGAAGACGCTCTGCGGCCTTCAGCAGGAAGAAAGTTTGAAGGCGAGCCGCCGCAAAGGTTTCCTCATAAGCTGCCCTGTCTTAAAACTTGCTTTGTCTCGAGGAGTGGCATTTAAACGGCTGACATTTCCACTGAAATCGTCGGAAATGAAGTCAGAAGCGGCGTGGAAGACTAGTGATTTTGTTGTTTTGTGGTCAGACAGACAACAAGTCATTGTCTCCCTCCCTGCTTTGAGACACGAGCACGATGAAACAATCCCCCTGTCCCCTTAAGTGACGGCTGGGCAGAAGGGGCCCAACTTGATCAAAAAAAGCAATCAAAAAATGTTTTTCAAGGAGTGTTTTGACACCTGAACGTATGCATAATCGATCACATCGAGGATTCTCTGCAGGAAACTGAAATGTTCAGGCTATAAAAGCAGCGTCGCATTTACCTTCTGTTTAATATAGAAATGTTCACTGCAAAAACGGAACTAGAAATAAGTAAAATGTTCTTAAAATTTGTGTATTTGTCCCTGATATGAGCAGGTAAATAAGATGATTTGCCAATGGAATAGGATTTTTGCACTTAAAATAGGAACAACTCATCTCTATCATCTTATTTCAAGGTGCAGGATGTCTAATTATCTTATTTTATGGGTCAAAATACCAATTGCATTGGCAGATTATCTTATTTACCTGCTCAAATCAAGGATAAACACACAACATTTTACTTATTTTTAGATCCGTTTTTGCAGTGTTCCAGCACTATAAATGATTCTGGTAGCCTTCTGTCATATTCGTAAAATCTTGTTTACCCCATTATAAGGGAACGGATTTCTGTTTTTAAGCCTTCTGCAGGGCTGAAGCTGCATCGGGGGATGAATTGTTGCTTTTTTATGTGTTCTGGTGGAAACAGGCAGAGTTTCTTTTTATCTTTTATCAGGTTAATTACTGCGCTGAAGTCAATACTGCCTGATAATGTTAGTTAATCTGATTGTGACATTGTTGTCCACATTGCTGACAGGACTCAGCTGGGTTTGATAAGACACTGCAGTGTATTGAGTGACGATTGACACAAAATAACCCGATAACCCGCAGGTTAGAGGCAAAGCCGATACTGAATTTTGTTTTGGTGAGCAGATGCGCTTCAGTTCAACTTTACCGTCTGACCTTTTTGGCTGTTTGGAGGTGAATTTGAACACAAAGCAGGAAAAAAAAAAAGCTCATGACTTTCAAATCCCTTTAATGACGGAGTTTAAGCCTCTCTCTGTGAAACGAAACAGTAAAGCACGACAGCCACCAGTCTTTAGTCTTTATTCTAAGCTCCAGTGCATTCTGGGTGTTGTTTCTGTCGGACAGATGTTTGCCGATGTTCACTGGGGTGGCAGCAGGGCCTTGGACTGCTCCATCACCTGCTGGAGGAACTTCTCCATCATGTCCGTCAGCGGCTGCACCTGAGCGTTGAAATTGTCCGTCAGGGGCTGGACTTGCTCCTCGATGTTGGAGATGAAGGGCTTGACCTGCTCCTGCAGCTTGGTAGCCTCGGCCTGGACCCTCTCCACCAGAGGCTGGATCTTAGCCCTGCTGTCCTCCATGTAGGTCCTGAGGCGAAGCCACACCGAGACGACACATTTTTAAAAGTGAAGAAATCTGTGCAGTCAGGTTAAAAGCAACATTTACTCACCAAAGCGGGCTGTACTCTAAATCTATGTATCATTTTGGTGTAAAAACAATGCATGACTCATTCATATGTTCATGTTTAGGTCAAAATATCTTAGAGATGCCAAAGATTTGCTGCTGTGCTGCACATCAGACGCTACGTTGAAAATAAAGTCTTATTTGCAAAGTGGGAATTGTCTCTTCTTGGACCTTTAGAACACAGCGTCTTGAAAAATGTATTTACACCCCTTTACATTTTCCCCATTTTGTCATGTTACAGCCTCATATCACATTCTATTTACTCTTATGTGAACGACCAACAAAACGCGGTGCATAACGGTGACGCTGAAGGAAAAAGAATGAAGGTTTTCACCTTTTCTTTTTAGCAAAATAAAAATCTGAAAAAGAGAGGTGTATATTTGTATTCTTCCCTCTTCACTACATCGTCCCTAAATGAAATCCAATGCAACAAATCAGAAGACACCTAATTAATAAATAAAGTCCTCCTCTGTATAATTTGATGTCAGTATGAATCCAGCGGTTCTGTTTCTGGCCTCAGAGGCTTGTTGGAGAACATTATAGAACAACCAGCATCAGGGATGAGGAGAACGTGGTGGAGAGGTTTAAAGCAGGGGAAGGCTATAAAATAAACCTGTGAGCCCCGCGCTCCACAAATTTAACCTTTATAGAAGCGATAATTTCAATTTGTAGTTTGCACACAGAAAACAGAAAATCTGCACATCACCCTGAAACATGGTGGTGGCAGCGTCATGCTGTGGGGAAGCTCTGCTGAGTTAAATACAAGATTGATTTAGCAGAGTGCAAGAATATCGTTGAAGATGCAAACAATTCAGTAACCTGACTCCCGCCAGATGGATGTAGTTCTGTCCGGCGAGAGTCAGTTTAGCAATTCAGGGGTTTAAATCAAAGTATTCATGCGTGTGTAA
The DNA here is from genome assembly GCF_011125445.2 of Fundulus heteroclitus. Lineage (NCBI taxonomy): Eukaryota > Metazoa > Chordata > Actinopteri > Cyprinodontiformes > Fundulidae > Fundulus > Fundulus heteroclitus. Next base: position 43,496,477 of record NC_046363.1, read on the forward strand.
AGGACTCAATTCCAGACCTAAATCCTCTCTATCAGATCTGACCCAGTTTGATTTGTTTTGCATAAAAAGGAGGCACAGATTTCAGTTTCTAGATGTGTGAATCTGAAGTGCAGCGAACGGTGACTCTACAGCTTATTGGCTCAGAGAGGCTGAATACAGATGCATTCAAAACACTGAGCAATTTCATCCGTAATAAAAATGTGTAAATCGTGCAGATTGTTTTCCTTCCACTTCACAGTTCTGCACTGCTTTGTGTTAGTCACATAAAATTGTTGATCAGGTTTGAAAACTTTGACTGTAATGAACCTGGCCGGGGTCATCAGGCGACTTTGACCTGAGCGTACTGTCCAGTGCGTTGGCAGATTAAAAGATATTTGGAGGTAGAGCGCTCTTACTGGGCAGAGTTGGTCATCTCCAGAGCCTTCATCTTCTCCACCATGTCCTGGGTGACGGTGCTGATTCTGGCGGACATCTCCTTGAGGACCTGGGAGATCCCGTCCACCTCGGCCTGGACCTCACGTTTCACCAGTGCCCTGGCCTCAGAGCCTGGAGACGAACAAACTCCTTCAGAAATTCAGCATTAACTGGACCGCTAACACAGTAAGCATGAACCTCAGCTCTGAGGCTGAAGCAGGTTTCAGAAGAAAGCTGCTGTTATTTTTCATTCTGTCCTGAAACGTGAATCATACGAGCTTTTAACGTACCCACATGCGCTCCAGTTATGATTATATTTCTGTAAATATGCCTTACCGTAGGCAAGAGCCAGCACGACGAGAAGAGCGGCGACGAGGGAGAACTTCATGGCTGCAGAGCAGTGACACAAGCCTGAAAGCAGTCAAAGGATCAGGCTGTAAGCAACGCTCAGCACGTCGCCTTCAGCTGCACATGAAACACGCTCCTATCTATTATCATCGAGCTAAAAGCCTAGAATAGGAGCAGAGGGAGACTCACCTTAACTCCTGGGGTTCTTGGACTTGACGGTGGCCTCTCTCTGAATGTCAGAGGCTTTTATAGCCGCCCAGGATGAGTTAATCATCATTACTCAGGATCTAATCACTTCCAGCGAGAGGATGTGGCGTGAAAAGGTCAGAAGGAGCACTGTGCTGGCTGAACCTTGATGTTTGACACCGTCCGTCACAAGAAGGATACAAAGTCCACTCTCTGATATGAGCTGGGAACACAGAGGCAATATATTCTTCATGAGGAGCTCACAGCTCCAGCTTGATGCAATCAGCTGCACGAGAGATACTTGTTGGCAACGTTTCCCCTTTGTGATGCGTTTTCTTCGGTTTTCAAGATTCGGTTTCATCTCACTTGACAAAAGCAGAGCTTTCTGGTTAAGGTCAAGGTTTGTAGAGCAAAGCAGCTTATTTTCATGTCAAACACATTAAAATCACAGTCCAGCTGCTTCAGAAATAATTAAATCTGTGGAGATCACACATTCATAACATTCATCATGGCCAGAAACATCAAATTAGACGTAGTCTTTTAGTGACTGACCTTCAGAAAGTCTAAAAACAGGAACTGGGACCAGAGTTTGAATTTGGGTCCAGATTTTACATGCAGGTTCAAATAAATCTCTACATCCTCTCTGATCCTCGGGTAAAGGTTCCTGGGCAGAGTCCAGCTCAAACCAGCACTCTTTGTAGCCATCACCGAGCTTCTGGCGTAACTCTGGCTGCATTTCTGACCTCTTCAGAATTGGTTTGGTTGGTTTCCAGGCAAATTTCCAGCTTTCAGTCAAATTTCCACAGAGATGCAGGCAGCCTCTCCAGAAGCTGAATGTTTGTCGGCTCTATCTAGTTTGGACCAGTTTGGATGTGTGTTTGGTATCCCTGGGACATTCAGCTTTACCAGTACCTTTTAAATTTTTTTATTTCTCTATCCACTTTTTACAATCCACCAGTTCTACTGGATGTGAATTAGGCGCACAGTATGATGCTGCCACCGCCATGCTCTGCAGTTGATGGAGCAACCTTGGCTCCTCTAAACACGCCTTGTCATTGTAATTTTCAGCTGAAACTTGGAGGTGTAGATTGGGACACCTGATGAGCGTTCACACTGAGCCTGGTTCTGGTTCTGCTGGAGGTTCTCCTTAACCTGACTCCGCCAGATAGATTTGCTCCGCATATCCATCTGGAAACCTTCCGTTGAAGTAATTTTGGCAAGGGGTGAAAATACTGGTTAGCTGATTGGCCTATGTTGGTGATAGACAGGCCAAATAAACCAATCAGATCAACGAAGCATATGACGTACTCGTCAACACGAGCGACGATGAAAACACAACCACAAGCCAAGCTACTCTTGCTGCTGCAGGTAAAGGCTCGTTAGCTCAGCAGAGAAATACTCTGTAATTCCGATAAACTTGCTCGATAGCCACGCTAACGCTAGTTTCATCGGCTGAAGCCGCCATGTTCTTTAGACTGAACTGTCGCGCTTCTCGTTGCGTCACACCTCAACCCGCCTCAAAACCAACGCTGATTGGACGTTCGTTTGGTGAACGGCTCCAAATTTTCTTTAACGGAAAGTAGCCAGACTGATCTGCGAGTGAAACCTTGAAAGCTCGCGAGATCAGGATGGTCTCACGAGGCTAGGTTCTCCTCCCTGTTAAAGGGGAGTTTTCCTCTCCACTGTCGCTTCATGCATGCTCAGTATGAGGGATTGCTGCAAAGCCATCAACAATGCAGACGACTGTCCACTGTAGCTCTACGCTCTTTCAGGAGGAGTGAATGCTGCTTGGAGAGACTTGATGCAACCTGCTGGGTTTCCTTAGAGAGGAAACTTTCTCACCAACCTGGAGGATCTGATGGAGTCTGACTTTGGAAAGAGCCTTGAGATGACATGTACCATGAATTGGCGCTATATAAATAAAATTTTATTGAATTGAATTGAACTTCCAAACGTCCTCCAAGAGGAATAATTTGGGCTCAAACTGCTGAAGCAGTGGCGAACAATTTAAACTGGTGATCTTGTGAACGTGTTTGAATCCCCAGTTCTCCTTTTCAGACCTCCGACGTGATGCAGGGACGTTCACGTCGCTCTGAGTATTGGTCAGCTAGGGCTAAGAGGAGAAAAAGAGCAGAGAAAAAAAATATGCATTCATAGCAACTGATATGCGATGGCAATATTTTACATAAAATCAATTTCTGACATTATGTAAAGCTATTTTTTCAATTCACTAAATGCTGTCAAACAGATCCTTTTTTTTCTTCACTGGCAGCTGCACTCAGTCACGATCAGTAACCAGAAGTAAAAAAGACCTTGGTTGAAAAGATGTGACTTTAAATGGAGAGGCGGGGGTGTGCAATGCTCAGATAACTTAGAGATGACCTAAAAATATATACTTGTCTTTGTATAAAGTAGCAATGAGAGTATAGATATAAGAAAATAAGGAAAACATGCAAATAATATATTACAAACGTTTCATCAACAGTTGGAGGCAAAGTCCACTGCTGTACCTTTTGATCTTAAGCGGCGTCCTGCACTGAAAGCTCGTTTTTATGCGTTGTTTGGTGATGTCAGAGGCCGTTCTATTAAAACTGGAGTAATTTAATGAAACAAAGCTCCTTAGAGCCCGTTTACTCCTGCTTATCAGCAGTTACCCTACAATCTGCAGCAGCTCCTGATAAACTTGTCACAGAGAATAAAGTAGCAGGCTCTCTCCACACATGGACTGGTCACCTCACAAGAACGTTTGATTGGCCCGTTTGTCTTTGTTTTTTTTAAGATTTGCCCTTTATGTGTGCGATTAATTCTTTGCACATCTTTAAGTCTTTTCCAAGGCACAAAAATATTCCTCCCGTCTCCTTTTTTTCCCTCACATTCTTGCAGCAGTATGCAAGGTTGGACATTCATAGCATCACTATGGCAACCCGCGTTTCTGTCTGCTTTTTTAAAGTCTTGATATTGTGCCGAGCTCCTTCAGGAACAATGTGCGTAATAAACGATCACAAAGAAAATCTCTGGCTGAGTTCATTTCTGTAGCTGCGTTCGGCTCCTGCGAGAGAACGCCGCTCCGTTTTGAGTCTTTAAAATCTGTCTTTCTCTAATCTCCAAATGGTTTTGCTTCGTTTTTTTTTTTTTTTTGTTTGTTTGTTTTACATGTGTTAAAGTTAACGTGCGCCTCAGAACCTATATTGGGTTGAAACGCACCAAGAAATCAGAACTCACTGAGAAACAACCGCTTGAGCTTTACGACGTGGTCAGAAAAAATCAACTTACATCCTGACACAGTGTTGTGAAAAAAGTGTTTGAGTTCCTCAGAGTTTGCTTCTTTGTCGCGTTTAAAGGTTTCCAAACATCACAACAGAATTTAATATCAGACAAAGACAGCCTGAGAAGTTACAGATTGCAGTTTGCAAAGAATGTCATGTATCAAGAGGGAGAAACTATGCATGAACCTGACTGAATGTGGCCGATCTGTGTCCTTGCAACAGAAACTGTCTTCCTGTGGAGGAATTCTGGCCTGCTTGGAGGGGGGGGGGGGGGGGGGGGGGGGTTGTGCGTAAACAGCTTGTTTAAGGTCACATCACAGCATCTCAGTCAGATTTAGGTCTGGACTTTGGCTAGGCCAAGCCAAAACCTTTATTTTCTTGTTTGAGTCATGTAAAGGTAGACTTGCTGGTGTACTTCAAACTTTTATCTTGTTGAACAACTCAGGTACGCTTGAGTTATAGAGTTAAGGGTCATGAGCTGATGGCTGGAAGACCTTCAGACTTCTTATTTAGACATGTTTGTGGATGTTTTATACTTCTGTGAGGTAGAGTAAAAACTCTGTTAAGAAAGGCGATATGTAGAGGTTTAAGTTCTTTAATTGCTGTTTAATATCCTGCAGCGTTTTAATAGTGTTTATAAAATGTATTGAAGCTTAATATATGTTCATATCCATATTGTTTTTAATTCACCTACACTAAATTTAACTCTGTCATAACAGAAATATTTATAAGCATTTCCCCCCAGTTTGCTTCAGTTTGCTGTTCTAGAGCAGGGGTTCCCAAACTTTTTAACCTGCAACCCCCAAAATAACCGGAGACTGGTGACCCCCTTTTAACGCAGGCTTTCTTTTATTTTTTGGTCCTTAAAAATTCTGAGAATTAAGTGATAAAGTAGTAATTTTATGAGAACTTTTCAAAAAAGCGCAGTATTTTCCTTCGTGTTAGGATGAAGACTGTTCAGCAATCTGTAGAGTTATTCCTTGGTATCGGTTTCACAAATAAGAAAATGATAAATAATTTTAGCACATCAGCATAAAATTCTTTTCTTTTATCAAGACTTTGAAACAATTGTTCAAAACACTGTGTGGGTAATTATTTTTGTAATATTCCAACTTTATTCTCATAATACTGTGACTTTGTTCCGGATGTACTGCTGTACACCTAATATTATTGCTTTAATACAAATTAGATCAGGGCCATTGTAGATTAAAGAAAATAAATTATTGGCCACAGAGGAGGAAATCTTCACTCAAAAAAATCAGAAATTTAGAGATTCCTTTTATTTATTTACAATAAATAGATTGTTTTCCATTATTAAAGGCAACATTTTGCCATATTAAAACAAGTATATCTCTGGGATTGTAAAGTCAGGAATTAGGATCATCCTTTGGATCATGTCGTCACCCCGACCCCCACTTTGGGAACCCTTGTTCTAGACTATTTTAAGGTCATAATTCCATAAAGACAACACGTGGAAAACATGTAAAAATTCCTACCCATGAATCTTCCCAGGAGTGGATGTGGACGCACATCTCTGGATTTGAAGTGTTTCCCCCTCCGTCCAATACACATCCAGCCCAGTAGGTGGCAGTAAAGCGTAGCTGATGCCAGGAAGAACAGCAGCTGGTGGTAAAAACCATAGACATAATATAAGAGTAGACGCGTCATTGGGCGGGTTCTGCCTATGCTGCGATGCGTCAGAGCGTCCGCCATCTTAAATGTGGCAAATCGGCAGTTACTCAGTCACTTAAACAGTATCAGGGGGACTTTAATCTCTGAATATACTTTGTATTCGTAGTATTTCTTTTTTGTAATATTACAAGTTTATTTTCGTATCCCTTTAGCTTCATTCTCCTGAATTTATTCTAAAGAATAAAATAATTAAAATAATCTAACCTGGCCCTATTACTCCAGGAGTGAAATAATTCTGCAAACTGTGATTATTCTGGAAATGTTCCCCCTTAATTCTCATAATATGATGTTTTTATCATAACATTATCACTTTTGTGTTTGTTAGTTTATTTTTACTTTAGGACTTTTTTTTCCCTCATTTTATTAATTTTACCTCTTTAATACTCACCCAAAAAGTCTGTTCCTAAAGGTTCACATGTGACACGGGTTTATGAAATAATGAAGACCACAATGTTTAGATTTAACAAATTTATCCTTATATCCATAACACATAAACACACACACACACACACACACACACACACACACACACACACACACATATATATATATATATATATATATATATATATATATATATATATATATATATATATATGCGTGTGTGTGTGTATTTATTGCAGCACAGGAATGAGGCATCTTTTCTGATTCACGTTCACAATGACAGAACTCGACTTTTTTCTGCCACATACAATATGGCGGTGACGTTGACGGTGACGTTGACGTGCGAACCTGCGCCCTATGACGCGTCTACGTATATGATGTCTATGAAAACACTGAGCTCATTGGAGTGCTAATCACCGTCTGTTTGAACGAGTCGCTTTGAAGCCACCAGCCGCCATATTGGTACTCCCTATTTTCCCCTCAGTAACTAGGGAATATGTGCGCTACAGCATCGAATAACGAGGATTTTCTCATGTTCAGGGGGGGGGGGGGGGGGGGGGGGGGGCTTAAGACGTTTAAAATGTCAAATGCCATATAGTTTTATGTTATGTTCCAAAAATATCAAGTAATGAGAAAGTCATGTGCTGAAATATTTTGCATTTTATTCATTTAAATATATATGTTTAACATTTATAAATATATAAATAACAATATACAAAAACATATATTTACATATGTGTATACATATATACACATATATACATATATACATATACACATACTTATATATACATATACATATTTAATATGAAATGTAACATGTAAAATATGTCAGCACCTAATTTCCTAGTAGTTTTTAGTGTTAGTACATCCACTGACTGTAGAATTACCTGTGAAAAGTTTTCACTCAGCCAGAAAACTGCTTGTTGTTGCAAGCAAATCCTATGGGATTCTGTGAGAGTAGGGAGTAGCAAGATGGCGGCCAGTGACTTCAGTTTTTCGGCAAAATCAGCACTCCAGTGTATTATATAGCTCAGTGGGTAAACAGCCACCGTAAACAAAAATGTTCCCGTGGCAGAATAAAAAAAAAGAGATTTGGTTTTGAGGTGGATCAATGTTCCTTTTGTAATGATGACAGCATCTGTTTTACCTGTGTCCTACTACACATGCTTCTGGAATTAGATGAAAGATTGGATTTATTTGAAAATGAATGATGTGCCCCTATTTGCACTACATGATGTTATTTGTTATATGGACCATCTTCCCTTCCCTATTTCTGACACTATTAATATCATCCTGTTGTTGGGTAAATATCATATTGATTGTGCTAAATGGAGAAATGTTAAACCCTCCTTTCGTTTGTTTATCAATGACTTTAAAACCTTCATCACTAAAAAAGCTAAAAAAACAAACAAACAAAAAAACAGATAAGCCAAAAAAATTTTAGTTTTGACTTCTCCCAACTTGTGCTATTCTAATTGCATCCACTTTTTGTTGTTCATATTTCCATGGCTCCTATGTTTGATTTAAATGTTTGTCTTGACATAGATCCCCTGCTGTTGTATGTAATACTTTTGTACTTTTGAATTGTAATTAATCTTCATGTATTAATGTATTTTTTTTTTTTTTTTTTTTTTTTTTTTTTTTTTTTGCCTCTTCTCTGGGAGTCTTTTTTTATGTCATGTTAATTGCTCCAGTCCAGTAGGTGGCAGTAAAGCGTGGCAGATGCCAGGAAGAACACCAGCTGGGCGGTAAACAGCCAGTGGCATCCAGCCCAGTAGGTGGCAGTAAAGCGTAGCTGATACCCAGAGAAACACGAGCCAGTTGTACACACACAGAGACATCATGGCGGACGTATTGGATCTTCATGAGGCGGGAGGCGAAGATTTTCCTATGGATGAGGATGGTGATGGTGATTATATTATTTGTGCTTTTATGGGCACACGGTTAATTATCTCGGTTCGCGGAGTATAGGCCAATTTTGAGGTTTATTTTTCTTGGAAAGCCTCCCTGCGTGTTAGCAGGCCCGAGCTAACAAGCTAAGCTAACAAAGCTAAGCGTTCATTCATAATGCGTGTTAGCTGCCTAACCTGACAGCTGCTGTCCAAATAACCGAAGACTAGATTTAAAAGTACATTTCGGGAGTTAAACTATTCAGTCCATTGCGATGTACCTCTAATGTACTTAGCCAACAGCTAAGTGAAGTGAAGCTAACAGGTAAAAAGGGTAACGGATTGCCCGCCGGCTTGCATTAAATCTACTTAAAGCGCAAACGTAATGTACTGTTTTAGGTTTTTACTAGTGATATAAGTAGGTAAAACTTAATTTAGGTAACTTAAGTAATGGAATAAATCTCGGATATTAGAACATTAGCACCAAGAGAAGGCAGTGAGATTTTTAAAAAAAATGGTTCTTTTAAATGCTATGTGTTAAGCAACTTGCTTGCATCGATTGGCTTTTGCACACAGATTATTGCTTTGTAAAAGTTACTTCTATGTGTGCCAAGGTGGGACCTTAAAGAACAACCAACTCCTAAAACTATTAAAAAAATAAATTAGATAATAAACATAGATGTTCAACATCCTCATATCCACTTACTATTTTATTTTTACTTTTATTGCCAAATGTAAATGGGCATTCTAAATCTCTGCCGCACCTAAAAACTGCAATTTAACTTCTACTGCGAGTTACAAAAGCTGTACGAAACGGAATTTCGTTCTGTACGCACTTGTGCATACCGAATGACAAGTAAAGTTGTCTAAGTCTATACATCTGTAAAAACATGTGCGGTTTAAACCAATGTTTGGTCTTCTTTGGAAATCAGTTTTATCATAACTACTGAAAAAGTCAGGGAGAGGAATGTTAACCCAGACCGAAGAGAGAAAACGTATCACAGTAACTGTTGGTTATTTTAAGGATCGTTTTAAATCTTAATAGAGGTCAGAATATTTGATGGACAGAAGAGTATGCAGATTATTCTCCTTTTTTGTCTCTACCTGCACAGTATGGGTTCAGAAATGTTGGCAGTCAAAGTGGGAAACGCAGCTGCAGGATGACCCACATCTATGTTTTCATCTGTTTTTGGGCCGTTTGCTCCTTCAGAAGTTGAAGTCCTGAAAGGCTTCCTCCACTCAACATTTGGTACAGAAAGAGAAAAGAGCAATAGTTCAGGCGGCTGGTACTTTCCTTTAAATGGGCCTACATAGGTTTTCTGATTACATTATCCTAGTTGGCTTATTGAGTAAATAAGGAGAATCACCGGAGGTGGGGGTAACCCTGTAGCTCAGGACGGTCTGCTGCCTCTTAAAGTCGCTGCGTCGGTTGCCGCCATCTTGCTTTCTTGTAGCTCCGCGGTTCTCTTGGCAGAATCATGACAATTGAAATAAAACTATATTTGTTGCAGAATGTCTGTCTCAGCCAATCAAATCACCTTTGAGCTTTTCTCACATACTGACCTTGTCTTTCTCTTCTCAGAGAGCATCCACAAGCTGAAAGAGAAGGCCAAGAAGAGAAAAGGACGAGGCTTCGGCTTGGGTAACTCAGATGTCCTGGTAAAACCTTTCTGAGCGCTTAGGAAATCTGCTCTGTGATTTCTAAAAGCCTGTTGTGGATTACAGAGGAGGGATCCAGGTCCAGAGCTAAAGAGGACTATGATACTGTGGAGCAAGACGGGGATGAACCCGGTCCTCAGAGATGTGAGTCCTAGAGGCTTTACTAAAGTCTCACCCAGCAGATGCTGTGAAAGATTTCTGTCAGTGTTACTTTTGTTCTGTACTGGATTGCTTTGACTCCAGTCGTATCTTTCTGATTTTATTCATTTAAAGTAGTGTTGAGCTGATCTCTTGTCCGCATTCACATTTTGACTTATAATCCAGCACAGTTTGCCATTTTGTGTTTTGGGTTGTCATTCTTGTTAATAGTTAATTTACCTGGTTAGTAATTTAACTCAAGATATTTGCTGTAGTTGTACTTAATGTCTGTGTGCTGTGAGTAGGCAGTAATAGATTCTGACGGTGTGATGACCTTAGGCAAAAACACCGCCGTGTCACAGAGATCGACCGATCCAGGCTTTTTAAAGAGATCCACGATTAGTTTTAACAACTGAGAACTATCTATTTTAGATGTAAGAACAATACAGTAAAATTACTGTAAGATGTTTAGGTTTTATAAATTGAAAATTAATTATTGTCACATGTTGTTTACACTGCAATGCATTCTGGGTAAATAATGTATTCTAGGTATTTTAGCGCTAGCTCCGTCCAGCCAAAACAGCAACGAGTAACGTTAAACCCCTTCAGTTTGAGCACCGCTGTTCCCTCCTGCTTACGGAGGAACAGAGACAGGCGTTCACAGGGCAGATGCAGCTAAATTAAACGCTTAAAAATACATCCAGGGTTAAAATGTACCCGGTCTTACAGCATTACCAATAGCTGTCTGCTGGGCGGGGAGGTGTTTGTCTATGTGCTTTAAGTGATTTTAAGGCACAGTTGCTGAATGCTCTAATGATCGGCGAACTCATGCACGTATCGCAAAAACAGAAATATGGGCCAGACGATGTATCAGTCGGTCTCTAGTCGATTATGATTACAGACCTGGATTTGTAATTTTGAAATGTTAGCATTAAAAAACAATAAGTAAGTTGTTTATTTTTGAACAATATATATAACATGGAACATAATAAATTTGTCTTTAAAATAAAAAATGAATATCATTGAATTCTTTCTAAACCAAAACATAATGATAAATGCGGTCATTAATGCGTCGTCAGCTTGTCATAGTCAACTCTAATTGTTGGAAGCTGTTTTTAGATCAGATGCTTTGAGTCGAAGTTTGACTCTCCTAATGCAATAAAGCTAGATCGATAAAAGAACACGTTTAGAAATCTAGAACAATAACAAGACAAATCAGGGTATACAGCGTGACAAAGTAGAAACTGAGACGACTTAAGCAGAGTTCATGATACTGATCATACTCACAATCTTGTTCAATAAATCTGATTCTTACTCGGTGGATTTAAGTTTCCCAGTTGCTTTATGAAATTTTATTCAGATTCGGAAGAGATCGATAAACACAAATAAGGACTCAAACACTGTTTCTGTTAGAATATAAGGCCCACATTTATTATTCCCCACAGAACACAGCAACACAAAACAGCAAGCTCTTTACGCACGCATAGTAGCAAGCACTTAAAGCCTGGCAAGCTTTCAAACAGGCGTGTTGTTCCATCTCTTACCATGGTTAGGACTGGGAAGTCGGTCAGTCCGGTTAGAGCACAATCCACGCGGCCGGGTGTCCATACAACCCATGGATGACTTCAACGACTGAGGGCGGTCCCCTCCTTTTTATACCAATAAACAAAGTATCAGATGGGAGCAAGAGTGGCCACTTATCCCTCCCATCTGAGCTGTTCGTCCCGTTTCCAAAACAAAAAATGTTCCCAGCATCTCAGCAGTTTGTGAAGCAAAATAATGCTAATGCAAACTCAGATAATAGCGCAAATATAAGCAAAATAAATAATACAGAATCAGTCTTTCCCACAACACATTGTCATAGGTTCCCACCACAAGTTAAAAGAAGTTATAGCAAAATAACACATGTTGTTCTTAGTTTTATGTGAGCAACATAACAGGCACGAGCATATATGTTGCTCTTAGTTTAAAACTAACAAGTTTTTCCCAAAATACATTGTCAAAGAACAAAAATAATTATTTAATATATCACCAGTTGATATTATAAAAGCCTAACAATGTGGATGAATGGATGTAACACTTCTTTCTCTCTTTGCTGCAGCTGTGGAGGGTTGGATCCTGTTTGTGACCGGTGTGCACGAGGAGGCAACAGAGGAGGACATCCATGACAAGTTCTCAGAGTTTGGAGAAATCAAGAACCTGCATCTTAACCTCGATCGAAGAACGGGCTACCTGAAGGTGAGAATATTATTATTATTATTATAAACCTGGACTGTCAGTGGATCTGTTGTTTTTTGGATTATGATTTAAATGGGACATATCGTGCAAAATCCACCTTTTTAGAAGATAAAGAGTGAGGAGTTTTTTCTGCTAAACAGAGATTATTAACGGCAGGCACTGACTGACAGCCTTTTGAGTTTTGTTACTTTTTCACTGACCAGATCAGAGCTAGCGTGTCCCCCGTCTGCAGAGGTTCTTGTTCTGTCCGACGTGCTGGTGTGTCACGTGGTCAGCATAATGAGCGTAATTTGATTGGCTGAAGCTCGCTCAACTCGATCTAGTGCTGATTACTCTGGCTTAGAGTCGCCATAAGGTCGACACATTCACAGGCAAATTTCTGCAAGTGAAATTACTGCTGAAATTTTTTTAAGTAAAAAAAAAAAAAAAGTAACAGAATACAAATTAACCATTATGAATTCAATTCCTAAGTAAATCTTGTTCTATTGAGACTATATTAATTCCACTTTACCTGTATTTCTTTTAAGGAAGTTATAAGTTTTCATGTCATTGTTTTTTTTTTTTTTTTTTTTTTTGCTGTCCAAATGTAAATTCATTTCCGATCCAGAAGGTGGCAGCACTGTCTTAGTTATGCCTAGGAACGGATTACAGGGATTTATTTAGTGTAGCCTGGTTTTATTTCAGGCTTGTTGTGCTTCCTCCTGCTTGTTATTCAATTTGCTACAAGATCTCCTATAAAAACTCAACAAGCTTAACTGCAGTATTGGATTAAAGAATAAAATCAAAATGATCTTGTTTGATCCTGGTTTGTGTAATGTTCTGTCTGTTTTTTTCTCAGGGCTATGCACTAGTAGAGTATGAGACGTACAAAGAAGCGCAGGCAGCCATGGAGGGACTCAATGGTCAGGACCTGATGGGCCAGACTATAAGCGTAGACTGGGCTTTTGTCAGAGGACCCCCTAAGAACAAGAGGAGGTGAGACTTTTGCTCATTTAGTTTCCATTTAATGCCCTGCCTTAAAATACGCAGAATTTAAAATCTTTTTTCCAGTTAACCTCACTGTCTCTATTATGTATTCATGCTTATGGTCAGAAAAGATTTCTTATTCTAATTTATTTTTGCTAAAAAGTACCAGTGCACGTTAAATAAGCTGCTTTTATTGGTGTAGAAATAAGCCGAGGTTTTGTGACTTGTGTTGTCACAGGGGCGGTGGACGGAGACGCAGCAGAAGTCCAGACCGGAGACGGCGTTGAACGGCAGCGGTGTTGATCCCGTCACGTTGGCGGGCAGTTTCTCATTCTCTCACATAAATCACTTCCTGTTTTTGTTTTTTATTCTGTAATATTGTTTGACCCCAGTATTTTCTCATAGCAACTGTACTGGACTTGAGGAACTTGGCCAGGAATTAGCCCGGTATAACGGCACCATTTGCAGAATATTAAAGTCTCTTAGTGAAGCTTTGTTAGACGTTTAAAACCCTACTTACATGGTAACAGTTTGCTGAAAACGTTTCAGTTTGAATTGCATTGTGACTTTTTGTTGTTTCTTTTATTACGCGGGGACAAATAAAGTTTTAAAAAGATAAAATGTGTTCCCTGTTGTGTTTTACGCCACATAGCTCGTTGGAGGCAGCATGGGTCGCCTGGTTGATACCAGCGTTTCTGAACACTTTCCCCGATAACGAAGGATGTACATCTGGGAGTAGTTTAGTGATGCTGTGGGACTCGACGTTACAGCAAGATGGGTCCCACCAGGTTCTGTCTGGCTGTAACTTCCATGATTCAAATTAAGTTTTCAATCAGCTCAATGAGGGAGGAGTTCAGCCCTGCAGAGGGTTTTAAAACGAGCTTATAAGTCCACAGATAAAATTGGTTAAAAATACTGATTGCAGTTGTTGGATGGGGAGGAAAGAATATTGGCTGAAAACCTGTGTGGAATATATTTGGCCCTCTGGTTGTTTTTGCACAGGTTTCCTGTGCAGTTTTGGAAAAGTGTCCATGGATTTACCTACCATCCAATATATGTCCATTTATTTGCCTATCCACTCCTATATTTATCCCTTGGTTTACTAAATGTCTACTGTTCTGTGTATTCATCTGAGTTAATGATCCAGACAGCCAACAATCCATCCCCATTCCTTGTGTTTCTCATTTTTGTCCAACAGACCTATTAACATGGATTCAGCTTCAGTTAAACACTTACATTTTTAATTGCATATCTATCACATGTAGCCCCACCTGCATTAGGTTATCTGCTGTTACAGCTGCAGCGCACCTGCAATACTGAGTTTGAACAACAGGGGTGAGTGAGATCAGCTCATAAAGGAGAGTGATTGGTGCTTGACCCCGTTAAGACACACCTCCTGGCTCTGATTGGTTGTTTCCTACCAGGAGCTGGGTATTTCTAATTTCTAATATAGAACCACTGGGCGGAACCAGAGAAGCTTGATCTTTTTTCCCCCCACAGATTATTTGTTTCATATTCTACTTCCAGGACACAATGACAGTTTTAAAAAATGTAAAAAAATTTTTTTTTTTTTCAAAGTTGCCTACAGTAGCTTTAATCTATTTTTCTTTCCATATGTTTATCATCAAACTAATCCCTTTTGTTTTGTTTTTTTTTACATCCATCTGGTCTACCGAACATCTATTTTTCATCTATCCACCTGCCTGTCCAATAAACCATTGTTTTTTTTGTATAATCCATTGCTAATTCAGCCCTATCCACCCCTATTAAAATAATCCACCTATTCATACATATGTGCATATTCTACTTAAAGTCTCTATATTTCCATATTTAAATCTTGACCACTTTAGAAATGTCTGCCACAACTTGTGTTTTTGATTCGTACCTTTTAAAGTTAGGTTAAAAACCGCCGAATAACTTTGGAAATTTTATTCTGGAAAAGCAGGGATCCTGTAAATATCGGCATCGGCCGCAGAAAACGACATCAGTCGACCTCTATGACGTTGACGTTACGTCATCAACGGTGATCTCATTCATTGCCTTGTATCAACCTCAGTGGGACAAACCCAGCAGCCTCCGTTCTCATTTGGTGTTTACTCTACTGGGGAAAATCAGTCAGTCTTTGGGGCTCGCTCATTGGCTGGCGTCTGCGTCCGTCAAACGCGACGGGACTCTGTGATTGGCTAATTCGCTGAAGTGGGCGGCTCCTGGCCGTTGCGTGACGTTGTTGTTGTAAGTGGTGGAGAATTACTTTGTCGGCGGTGGTCCGGTTCGGGATCTCGTGCAGCGGCGTAAGCTGCGAAGGTTGTTTAAAAGTTGAAACTGCGGGTTTTTATTTTGTCGGGTTTACATGTGACATTCACGAGTGGCGACTTGCCGGAGAAACTCAAGGGGAGGATGAGAAGTACGCCTGCGAGGCCGCAGAAGGTAAGCGGTAAAAGGATACTCCGGCTAGCGGGGCTAGCCTGTGCTAGCGTCGGGTTAGCGTGAAGTAGCCGCTTGCTAGCTCCATGTAACGGCTTGGTGTTCCGGCTGGAGAGCAAATGCGCCCGTTCTCTGCGGACCAGCCTTTATATGCCCGCGCATTGCAAAGTGTAAATGAATGTTGCGTTCTGCTGAATGTAAAGTTTAAAAGTGTGTGTGGGGGTGTGGGGGGGAGGAGGAGGAGGTTGCACGTTAACGGGAGCATCAACCTGAAACGCGTTTATGTAAGCATGTGTATTGTTCGTAGACATTTCAAAGAGTATTCATAGCTGCAGTTAGCTGACTCCCAGTTAAAACTCCACCTGTCTCCCAGTCAAATCCTGCCTGGTTATTTTTCTTCTTTTTTTTTAAATGTAAGATCAAAGATATGCCCCTTCTTTTGCCACACTTTTATTCGTTAATCGTTATTTAAATGAGATCGTTTTAGTGATTTTTGTCTCCGTTAAAGCCGGCGGCGTGTGTTTGAGGTGCAGCGTGATGTAAGGTTCGCTTAAAGCTCCGGCTTAGCGGGAAATTACCAGAAGTCACTGTTTACACCTGCTCACGTGGAAAGTCCTCGCCTTCAATTAGAGCACCGGGTGGTGGTGGGGGGGGGCTCGTTAGCAGAGCGAGAGCGGGGTCGTTTCTGGGTGTCCACCTCCGGATCAGTGGGCTCAGTGCATCGTGTTCGGGTGGAAACCAGGACTCGGTTGTTTGCCGTCGTTTCCAGCAGCGCCTGGATGCCGGAGAGGGAGGATAGAGTTTCCCTCAGCCTTGAATTATTCACCTGTTGTAGTTGTGGAGGCCATTGTTTTTGCCTGTGGTTGGGGTCGATGGTCAACAGAAGAAGTAGGGCAGTGTTTTCTTCTTTTTAGGTTTTATTTTTTTTTACATTTATTCTCCTACGTTTGGCCCAATAAGACTGCTTATGTTGGATCTGGTGACATCCAACTGAACCTTATCTGACCTGAACCGCTGGTTTAAGCGAAGCAGCGAAGATTTCTTTACAAAACAAATCAAGATCACATTTGATTTTCTGTTGTTAGGCTCTGATAATTCCTGAAAAGGCTATTTTATAACCGCTATGCTTTAAAACTAAGAACATATGTTTTTAGCTTTATAAATAACTCAACTAGCAGCGTGTACATTAGTGGATGTTGTTGAGTAAAAACAAAACAGAGGTTGGAGAATAAGACTTTATTGCATTAAAGGAGATAATCTTTATTTTCTGCCGGTTTCAAAACAGTTTTCTCTTTTTAATGTATTATAGATTAGTCATGTTTTGGCATTTACCTGTAAATATTAAGTAACTAATAATAATAATATGTTGTTTGGGGGGTAAAATCCTATCTTGCCTTTTTCAGACACAATAGTTGGCTTTGCTATGTTGTAATTAAATGACCTCTTGACGATGAAGGCCAATAATCTGAACTGCTAGGTTAATGCTACTATGGATTAATGGTCTTAAATATCCCTGGAGCTACTTTAGGAAGTTTTCAGACACTAAATGCATCCATGAGTGTAATTTCATGGATGTTTTTTTTTTTTTAAGGATGCCTGTCAGCTGCAGGTCCAGCTTGAACAGGCGCTGCAGGAACGGAAGAGTTTCCCTGCCCTCTTGTCACTCCCAGGTTCTCTAGACGGATTGTCAACACGTCTTTAAAGCATTCCACAGCTTGAGAAACACGCCGAGTATTTTAACAGAGGCGTGGCGTCTATTTCTATCAGCAATCAGGACGCATTAAATGTAAGGAATGGTGTTTAAAGAATGATTTAAAATGATTTATGGTGCATCCATTGTTTAAAAATGTCTGACTTCTTGTATCACATCCGGTGGTAGTCAGGACCAAAAAAAAAAAAGAGCTAACTCTCATGACCCAGGAACCAGCCAGAATATTAAACCTGATTTGCCTCCTAAGCTAACAGCTGTAATATTGAAAATGTGTGATTCAAAAGGACGTCTGGATGCAGAAATCTGAATCCTTATTCAAAGGGACTGTGGTTAGCAGCCCGCAGTAACAGGAAGCGCTCAACCAAAGTAAACTTTGTTTGAAAACGGTTGGTTGTAGGTTGACGGCTCGCTCCGTCAGCTCGTCTTTCTGCAGTCAGGCCCTAACTCGCAGCGTTTCTTTAACTTGTTTTATGCGTTGCTGATGCTCGGAGATTGCTGCTTTCTCTGTGAACGTGGTGTTCGCCGGCCGCTGTTCTCTATCCTCTGCAGCACGCAGGCTATGAAAGTTCCACATTGATCACTCACTGGGTTCCCCAAACAGCTGTTCGCTGCCCGCCTGCCTGCCTGTGTGAGTGAGTGGGTCATGGATCCAGTGTCACGGGGCGAGCCAGGCCCACTTGGCCAGTGAGCTATTCCCTAAGGACCGTGCTCAGATTAACAAGTAAGCAGATAAGTGCTTCTTCAGGTTAGTGGGACAAATGCATCACGTTTATGATGAGTTTATATACAATCTTGCGTGACGCTCAGCCTGCAGCAGCCATTAGCTAGCTGCTCCCCTGGCAGGCTGGTGATTAGATAAAAACGATGTCTGACGGCCGGCCGCCGTGCAGAGATGCATCATAAACGCTGGATCAGATGCAGCGACGGTGGAAAGCACCGTCCCAGTGAGGGAACCAGTAGAGGGCTTGTGTGTGAGAATTTGGTGTCCAGAGAGCCCCGCCCTCCCCGGCATGCCTGGATGCCAGCCAGTCTGTGACACAGCACCTTGTTTCTGCTCCGGCCATGTTAGTCAGGGCGCAGAGGCTCAGAACCGACGCACCTGTCTGGACGCCGCTGACTGACTGTTGATCTTGCAGCTTCACTTGTTGCTGTGGGATTCTGATATTTTGCTCAACTCGTCAGCAAATAGTAGATCAACGCAGTTATTAGGGGGGAAAAGGAAGCGGAGGATGGTGTGAAAGTGGGACAGCCATAACTCAAGACGGCAGGATTTCCCTCTCCCATAACAGACGCTGCGGTAATAAGAGCGTTCTGTATCGGTTACTCTCTCCAGTTCACCTTTTCAGTCTCTTCGTGGACTACAGGGGTGACTGATTAAACAGTCTTCAGGTTATTCTGGGAGGAGAGTTAAACATTTTCATGTCTGTAGACAAACCAAAGAGTTTCCTGTGTACAAAAAAAAAACCTCATTCACAGATCACAGTATGCATTTCTTCATATATTACTGCTTTACTGTAGAGTTGGATGTACTTGAAATGATGTAATAACTTTGAAAACTGTGTGAATGTCGATGAGTGTCATGGTGTTCTAGATGGTTTTTGTTTCATATCTCCATCAGGGCATTTCTTCGGTGCTGTACATGATCCCTGACATCCCACCTGTCACCCAATGATATCTGGGATGGTCCTTCATAGAATAGACAGATGGATTTAAATGCTGAAACATATTTCTGTCTCTATTTTTAGTGACGATATTAGAATAAAATGATTAAATGTTAGTTGAGTCTTCATGTAGGGCTGGGCGATTATGGTCTAAAATCAATATTGTGATATATTGAGCAGTTTACCCCGTTAAATGGACGATAAAACTAACATTGTCCTCGCTTCCATCCATTGATCTCGGCAGCTTTAACCATGTTTGCACCAGTAGTAAATAAAACAACGGCCTCTTCCTTGATGCTCCTACAGAGAGCCTAAACCTGGTCTGACCATCTCGTCTGGAAAATGTGCCGTCTGGAGCGTTCTGGTGCGCTGTTTCCACTCGTCATTGATATAATGTGCATTCAGACTAATGAACGGCTCCATTTTGAGACCCGACCAGAGATCAGATGTTGCTGCTCCTCTTCCTCCTGGACCGACTCTACCGCCGCTTCAACGTTTGAATTTTCCTCCATTTTCTCAGCCTCCCCGTCTCTTTCGCTTCTTGTTTCTGATTGGATGGGATGGAGTCATGTGACCTCAGCAGCATCTTAAACAGACAGGAGCATAGCATACATTAACTATGAGAATGACCTTTTCTTTCATTTTATTTTAATACCGACGTGTGAAATGACGTCAGTTATTGTGGTAAATCTCAGAGTCAGTAACTTTATCTCCCAGGCCTAGCTTTGGGTAAACTACACACATAACACATACACGCGTAATCTGTTAAAATAATCCACAGAACCAGAAGTGTAGTTTTGCAGCTAAAACAAATTCCCTAATTAAGCCTGCTGTGCAACCAAAGACTTCAAGGTTTCCCCAGAAAATGTGGTAATCCTGGTGGAGGTGTCTTGGGTGAGGAGGGTTGTGTCCGCTGTTGCCAGGTCTGCTTATTATAAGCGACTTTGGGCTTTTTTTTTTTCTAAAGTCGCTTGTAAATTCTGAGAGTCGCTGTTTTTTTAGCTTGTTTGTGAAAGTGAAGTTGCTTATTTGGGCCGCATTCACACACTCCTACCCATAGACAAAACAGACTGGACGCCTCGTTACGCGCTGGAGCGCTCCCTGAGTCGCCGCCATATTGGCTGGGTCGTTTCTACTCGAGGCTGACATAGGAGCTGACAGGAGTAAAGGCAGACGGAGCAATGTCGCCCGTATTTTCTGCAGTTTGCGGTTAATAACATTGATAACTGCTGAAAGTAGATTACTTGGTGCAGATCACCATTTTGAGCAGAGTTTGATTCTGTTTTTACGCCCTGATTACGTAGCAGAAACCCCCATAAACCATAATTTAATGCCTGTTGTCTTTGTATTTGACAAACTGAGGCCAAATGAAGTATCCGGGAGTTGCTGCTTCTTTTGGGCTTGCTTTTATAGCGCTGGTTGCTTATTTGTCTCACAATATCTGGCGACACTGGCTGTGTCATGCAGCTCGAAGGAGGGTGAGCTGTGTCGAGTTAAAAACAGCTAGCGTGTTAGCTTATTTTAACAACAAGTTTAACAACACTCTCACACATCGAGGCATTTCAAATAGACAATGCTTATAATACTTTGGGGGAAACCTGGACTCTTGTGTTGACTGCAACAGAGAAAAAGACCCAACAGGAACAGGAAGGAACTGATACTCTGTGCCTAAGATCCCATTCTTTTGCAGCTTTGTAGCTCCAGGTTGATCATGGTGTTGGTAACGTTAACCAGATGTGTGGAGGTGAGTTAGTGTTTAGTTGCTTATATTAAATGAAGACAGTTCTGTGCTCATTAAGCTCATTCATCGCCTGCCTTATTTTATTCTCTAATTGGTTTTGAAGACGGATGAGGGAGCAATTCCTGGGGTTATTTCTTCTGATGAGAATGTTAGGTTGTTGGTAGCGTGAACGTTTAAAGGAACTATACCCGAATTAACGTTTGTCAGGTTAAGAAAATTTGTTTTTACACAATTTATCACAGAATTAGATAAGATCAACTGATCAATTGATCGCATGGTCGAGTGAGTCCAGGCTTTTTTTCAGTAGCAGACAAACGGGACGACTTTCTCTGCCAATGCTAAGCTGCAGCTCCTCCTGCACGTGCACAGCAGGATACGTAAACAGAACAGCAAGGAATGCATGTAAGTGTTGACCGTTTACAGTAGAAAATCTCATTTAGTCTCATGCATGTCGAGGATTTCTCATTTTGGGACAAAAACTGTTGGGGGCGGGGCTTAGAGTTCAAACTAAACCGTTCCTACTCACAGCTCGTATTCAGATGTAGCACCTTTTACACTGTCTGATAAAATAGGGCTGGACGATAATTCAGTAACAATGTTTATCGATCGATAGACGTATATCGATGATAGAATAAAGTGTCAGTAAAAAGTTCAATACAATAACAGTTTTCCTTCCTTTTGCATTCTATCCTATCATGTAGATTAATATTACAGTCATCACATCCTCCCAACCAATCACAACGCAGACCCAGGAACCAAGCCCCGCCCCCTTCATATAGTTCAGAGAGCACCTGTTCTTTGTCATTTTTTTAAATACTTACAGTTTTGGTAAACAGTTGATTGAATAAAGGGTTGAGTTTGAATTCAGTGTTTGTGTCTTTATCTAAAAATAAGTCGCTAAGCAGCAGCATAAAATGGCCAGGGCTACGTTTTAAATATATGTTTTGAATTTGTTGATCATTATAAATATCAATCAATTTTGTTCTATTTTGTCCAGCCCTGTGATAAAATGATATCCAATAACATGTGATACTGGCGGTAGTCTCTCCTGAATGAAACCCAGTCCAATATGGCCGGTCTTTGTGACAGCGTGACTTCTAAGGATAAATGTTCACCAGATAAGAAGCTAATAAACACGACGGATAGGTTTGAACTCGAGGCATCTGGGAAGTGTCTTCCTAAGTGGCGCTTTGGATGAGCTCCCTCAGCTTGCAGGGAAAGAAAATAGTTTGTGTCTGAGACTTGGACCCGTCCCCGGCCTGGCCTGGCCCTGCTAACAGCGGGACAGCAGGAGTAATCCCACACATGGCCTAACGATGAGCCTGCTACCCCTGATGACGTCGCTGTGCGGGTGACGTCAGGCCGGGCCTGCAGCACATGGGGATTCACACGAGCGTTGGTGCCGCCCGCCTGCAGAGACGGCTGACTCCATCTAGAAGAATCCAGCGAGCTTCACATTCAGCTTCGTGTAACAAAGAGGAGAGAATGACTTTCAGCTCGGAGAAAAGTCCCCATTTCTTTTAATTAATGCACTTTTAAAAGCAGGTTATTCTTCCACGGCATCCTTTGTGTTGCCGAAGTGGAGACGTCGCGTTTAATTGTTGAACGGCGTCGTAACAAACGCCCGGTCTTCCTTCAGGCTGCGTCTGCTGATTAAAGCAGCAGGCATCGCACTGGTCTCCTAAACGGGGCTTACTCGTGCAATAATGGGCACTGTATTTATAAAATAGTCATTATTAAAATTAATGTCTGCACCCTTATCAGCTTGCTGACAGGAAGTGTTTCCAAGGAAAGCGTCAGTCTGATGAAAGCTCTTAACTTTTGACTTTTAAAGTTGGAGATGATAGAACTCAAGCTGCACGTTTAAGTCAGTAATTTGCTGTCATTTGTCGACTGGTCCGTTGAGGGGATTTTTATAAACCCAGGTATATGCAGCTGTGTCGGGACTGCTTCAAAAATCCCGTCATTGGCTGTTCCTTTGAAGCCATAAACACATTTGGTTATTTAATCCTGCGTTTCCCATCTGTGTGCCGATAATTAGGTCAGCATTGTTCAGATGGATGCAGAGGCTTGTATTTCGTCAGCGAGCTAAAAAGTGAACCCGGATGGCCGACGGGACTGAGCGAGGACTTCTCACCCACCGTCTGGAGGGAGTTTAGCTCGGCGGCTGACCTGAAAAATGAACCCAGCACCGACTCTTCATCCGTAGATGTTCATCTGCACCGGTGCTCCCTTTGGGGGAGAACATCATGGGGTTCTGTGTTTTCAGACAGCACCAGTTTAGCTCCAGATTCTCACTTTAACTCAGTCAACAAATGCTTTTTTTTATACATCAGAAGCCAAACTAAGTACATCTCAGGAGTTGCACAGATCAGAGTATTTTGGGCCGATTTTTGATCTCTGGTAATTTGATAAGTTTGACCTGTGGCTGCTGATTTTAATACCGCTTCTTACGCATTTTGTGCTTCTCACTGTTGCTCAAAATGTCTAACTTTGCGTCTCCGTCCCTCACTTCCACTATTAATTGACTTTAGCCAATTCCAGATATTACCATCTACCATAGAAAGTACTCCTGGGTCAATGTGAGCTTCTGAGCTTTCTGTGTCTCTGCTCTGTCTTCTCTAAGCCCCAGTGGGTGGAGGCAGATGAGCGTTCACACTGAGCCTGGTTCTGGTTCTGCTGGAGGTTCTCCTCCCTGTTAAAGGGGAGTTTTCCTCTCCACTGTCGCTTCATGCATGCTCAGTATGAGGGATTGCTGCAAAGCCATCAACAATGCAGACGACTGTCCACTGTGGCTCTACGCTCTTTCAGGAGGAGTGAATGCTGCTTGGAGAGACTTGATGCAACCTGCTGGGTTTCCTTAGAGAGGAAACTTTCTCACCAACCTGGAGGATCTGATGGAATTTGACTTATGAAAGTGCCGTAACATAAATAAACTTGGATCCTTTAGGATTTCATGGTTATTGTCGGGTTTTTGACTGAAATTGCTCCGTGTGGATGTGGTCTCTGTGTGGAATGTGGGATCGCCTCATCTGATGCTTTAAGGCCTTGTCCACAGGAGTCTGCTTCATGTGGCTGTTAATTAGCACTCTGTGAGCAGAGATTACTGGGCCGGACCGCCGTGATGTGCCCCGGGCACACAGTAGGAACCTCTGAGGAACCTCTGAGCACAGAAACAACAGCTGAACTTCACTGGGACGAGTAAAAAACAAAAACTAAGAGCATTTTACCTGTTTGAAACTTAGTTAGGGTTGTTTTTCTTATCAGTTTGCTATTTATTTATTTCTTCCTCCTTTTACTGCTGAATTGTCAGCACATTAAGGACAATTGCACATTGTCAGGTGGTCCCTATTAGAATAAAAGAACTTCCAAATGACATTCACCCGCTCGAAGAGAAGGACATGTTTTAAATTATTTTCCGCGGTGAAACAACACATATCCTGTTCGCTTTTGTAACACAAGTGGAGCTGTGGTCACAGGACGAAGCGCTTTGTCCGTTAGGCTCATTGAAAGCGGGCTCTTTCTTCCCTTTAAAAGGCAGTTTGTTGTTTCATGCTGTGGCACGCTGGGCAGTGCTGCAGGGAACAGAGGATTCAGACGTCTCTGCTGCATGCTCCGCTACACCATGACATCAGCTCTCAGGCACTGATAAACACTCGTGCTCCGAAGCTACTGGCCGGTTCAGTAGGCCGGATTTAGCACTTATTACCTTGCTCCAGTGAATATCAGCCAAAGCAAACATTAGGCTTAAAGAAGCCGCAGCGGAGCACTACCACAACTTTCAGGCAGAGCAGAGTTTTTACCTGAGTCTTCACCAGGTGACTGCAGAGATCAGGTTCTCTTTTTCCATTTCCTGTAAAGAACCAGGGGCTAAACGGCATTGTAGGGAAGATGTCAACTTAACCGTGTTTGTGGTTTATTGGGGTTTAATTACAGTATCATACGCATGACTTTGACACTCACGAGAAAGAAGAAATGCTTCATATTTCCACGAGACAAATTGGCCTTATCCCTTATCCCTTATCCCATCAGTTTGCTATTTATTTATTTCTTCCTCCTTTTACTGCTGAATTGTCAGCACATTAAGGACAATTGCACATTGCCAGGTGGTCCCTATTAGAATAAAAGAACTTCCAAATGACATTCACCCGCTCGAAGAGAAGGACATGTTTTAAATTATTTTAAAACATGTCGTGCCACAGCATGAAACAACAAACTTTAGAAGATGCAGCTAATGAGAACTAGACATGGACCGGTATATCAAGGTTTTATTAAGTTATGCTTGTAAAACTACCCTGATTTTCAATCTTGCCATATTAAACAGCTTTTAAAGATTTGCCAGAGTGACTAGCAGTTTTCTCCGGCTGTACGATGCACGGATTTAGCCTTCTAATGGTTGAACTGGATCCACTTTAACACCAAAATGCTTTATAAAAATACCCCAGACAGACTTCCGATGTATAACTGCATGTAATTCAAGTGTTTTGAATCTTCCAGTGCGATTTTGTTTAGTTTTTTAACAGTACTTTCTTAAAAACAAAATAGTTGTTTGGTTTTTACCAATGTTGCATCACAGAACAAGTTGAAGATGAGAATACATTTTAACATTACGGTGATACTACAGAACCTACAGAGTAGGGGGGGGATTTCCAAGAATCCCAGAATCTCCATGATATCCACTCAGTTTATTTCCGCTCTGTTTCCCTCTGTCCAAGTTTCTTTCCATCATAGAAGTCAGTCATCTCTAAGCATTGTTCCTGCAGGAGGTCAGCTCAGGCTTCTCCTCTCGGCTGGTTGGCACTCTGCAGCTAAAGACCTGCTTAAAGGTGGCATGGATGGAGCCCAGGCCGAATGAAAATGCCGTTGTCACAATTCATCTCAGTATTTCACCGTCTCTCCTCAATATCTGCTCAGCGTAGCTTGTCCTACCTCTTAGTGTTTTAGTGCTGCCATGTTGACGTTTCATTCTTTCAAGAGTGACAGCGATTGTTTGTCCCCATCATCGAACCTAGGAGAATCCCTAATTGCTCAGAGCGGAAACGTTTAGCCGCACGGAGGGGTGTGGTAGCCAAAATGACATAATATGGATGCATAAACCAGGCTTAAATCACACTTACTGCTGTTTCTCTGGTAAACCTAAGGTGTTGCTGAGAGAAAAATAATACCATTAATACATTTAACAGGAAGTATATTCTTCAGATTAAAAAAAAGCACAACAAATTAACCTTTACTCAACCAACATCAAATCTGCAGCAGTTTTTAATGCCAGGTATACGGTAATCCATTAAGACCTTCCATACCGCTATGGGTATGAACAGAGCCACACCCATTTGATCACACCTTTAAAAGTAGGTCATAAACGGTCACGTTTTGTCCTTTTTCTACATCCAGTCAAAGAGGAGGCCTTTATGTTTCTAGGGTATGTATTTTTACTGTCTGTCAAACATAGCATTTGCCTCCAGCAAAATGCTTCGCTGAAGGCAAGGTTAACCGGTTGCTTGTAGGGATGCAAACACACAATCAACTTACGATTAATTGTCAATTTAAGGTTAATTAAATGAAAGTTTTTTTACGTCCGATTAACTGATATGGTTCGCTTAGATGGACCTTCTTTAAGTGTGGTAGTATCCACAAGAGGGCGCTGCTGGTCATTCTAAAGCGAAGCCAGACCGTAATGGTGGACGCAACATGAAGCAATCCGAACAGAGTCCAGTGTGGGATTATTTTCGCACTGTGTAATGACGATAAGGATGCAAAAATGCTCTTTTAAGTGGTTCTGTTTTTTATCTAAACTCTCAAATCTCATTAAGTTGTCAGCTAAATAGCTCCCATTGGGCTGGGCTACCTGGCGGAGCAGCGTCAACGTCTCAACCAAAACTCAATGATGTTTCAGAAAGCAAGGATGTGATGACGGAGAAGCGGAGGACATTACACAAAATTGTTACATGATGCCAAAAGCTCAGTTTTTGTTGGGATAAGTAGTCTTTCCTATGTTTTATTATGCTCAACTCACTTGTGTTGTGCCATTACGCACTGTTCGAAGTTATTTAACGTGTAATAAATAACTCTCCCTCTGTTAGGTAGCGTCCGGTGAATATCAGCCCAAAAAGCGGATATTACGCTTTTACGCACCAGCAATCAAAAGCCAGACAGAAGATGGAAGCTTCAGCTGAAAAAGTCAAGATGTGGATATACAAAGTCGGAGGCTTCTGCTATATTTTCAAAAGGGTTTTCATCTAATTTTGAAGTGTTTATTTTGAAAAATATTATGGCAAGGCCAAAACATGTTTTTTTTCTTAATAACCTATAAATAGTAAAACTTTGCAATAGTGGTTCCACTTGAAAAATATTACTCAGTGCCTTAGCTTCACCCAGACCTGAAAAGTTAGAATTTACACTTTATGGGTGTGGAGCTGTACCGGATTTATATGAGGTATGTAATTTCAGGCGGAAATTACTCCTGAACCTCCCTGGGCTTATGGGCTAATATCACATTTCTGCCTCACCCTACCCTTCCCCCACCTGTTTCTGCACTCAGTTGGTCAGCTGGCTGAAAGAAAGCAATGTTTCACCCTTGTTTGGGGGAAAAAGACAAGTTTGGATTATTCTAAGTAGTTCTGGCCTCCACCAACAGGTACAAACCTAAAGAAGTCTTACAATGTGCACCACAGTAACCTCCAAAAAGAAAAAGCTTTATTTGAAAAGGTTTAACGAAGTGAAAACTCCTTTTTTTGAGTTTCATGGATGTGGCAATAATTTTTAATCAAGATTGCTGAAATAACTTGCATAAGTTTGAGCGTACGCCTCTTTAAACAATCCCAACCTTTATGGCTACAGTTAAATAATCTTTTTTAGCCTTGTGCTGTCATGTAGATGAAGAAGTTAATTCACACGGATCAGCTTCAGTTGTTTCCAAGTCGTCAAACAGGTTAGAGAGGCCGCAGGAGGGAAATCAGGCTGTGCAGACATTTCTTTGATGACTGAGCAGCATTAGGACTCCACCAGCTCCAGTGGCATAGCCTCAGAGTTGGGAGGCATGGCGTGAAATCTCTGACATCAGCTGTGTGTGCTCGGTGGTGTTGTCTTTCATGTCGTGCACCGGCGCTCCCCCCCAGCTGGTAGTTTAGGCCCTCATCAGGGCAGAAAAGAGTCATTTCTGCTGATCTCATGCGCCTTGTTTGAATTTCGTAGACTTGCTTCTGCGTACGTGGGACGTTTGACACATCTTGCGGTGCAGGCGCAGCAAAGCAGTGAGGAAACTGTTTCTGTCCTTATTTGGGAAGAAGAAAGGCCGTTATGCTTGCATCTACAGCCAGATTCTTTGCTCCACTCAAGAAAAAATCCATCTTGGATTTACACAAAGAAGCTTCTTTTTTTTTTTTTTTAGCTTAATGGTATTAAAACAGTCAATTTGCCATTTTAAATTGAATGTCACTAATAGCTCTCCGGATGTTCTGTTTTAACGGCATCTTATTGATTTCACTTCAGTGACCGGCTTGCTGGTGTATTTCCTTTTGTCCAGAGAAATGGTCCCCGTCCAATTTTCTGTATTGATTTCTTCTATGTAACCAATTAGAACAAGAAAGATTGGTTCCTTTTTCTACTTGGTGCGTTGCTGGTTCTGGAAGCTTGGTGTGTGGATTCTTTCTGATTGCGTCTGTTTTTAAATGGCAGCTGCATCAGTACAAAATGTGGTCTCCGTATTTAAAGGGAATATTTCAGCATCAGGGTTTCCCCCCAGAAAATGGGATTCTCCTGATGGTTAGTAGCACTGTGGGAGGTGAGCGTAAAGTTTATCAGGGGTTTATTGGCTTTTTTGAGTTTTGTTTGCTGTGTCAGTCCAAAATATCTGGTGATAAATGACTGAAAATCTGTACCTCAGCTTTCCTTCCATCCACCACATATGTAGCATTAGCTTGAAGTGAGCACAAACCCCATTTTAACCCTCTGTAGGGTTCTGGTTGGTTAGATCCCCCAGCTACTGCTCCCTGACACCATTTCACCGGACCTGTTGTAACTAATTTAGCTTTTAATTATCAAAAAACAAGTATTGCTTTTATAAATGCATATTCTGGCAAAGTCAAATAACATCACATCAAAAATGAAAGCATTAATATTTCATTTCATTCATGTATTTAGTAGTTTATAAATACACAGGTGTTGGTGCGCCCACTGTGAGGCGCCATGTTTGCGCCGCTATTTTTGATTTCAGTAACCGAAAGGGGACAAACTAGTCAGCCTTACGCATTTTCTCTGTCTTCTATATGAAGATGGGGACAAACTTGTCCATCCGTAATCTTTGCACAGTGAGATTGAAGCGTTTCTGCAGTTATGTCAGAAACAGGAGAGTGTGGTCCAGCAGCTACTCTGTCCTCCTGGCAGAGACGGCTAGTTGGTTCATCTTGTCTCCCCCTCAGGGAGTATGTGTGTACGCGGAGGGATGAAGGCTTCACGGCTGTAGCATTGCAGTGAGAACGGGACTATGAACCCATGTTTATAGTCGCTTATTTTAGACCCCAAATAAGCAACTGCACGTTCAGAAATGAGCCTAAAAAACAAAACTTGTGGAATTTACAAGCAACTTTAGAAAGGGAGAAATCCAAAGTCGCTTATAATAAGCGGACTTGGCAACGGTGCTAAAAAACATTTCACACGATGACTTTAGCTATTAGCTATTAACAGTAGCTTGGTACCAAAAATATGGAAGACATGTTGACGTCATGTTTATGACACTCTGTGGCTTCCGTAGCCTGGCTGGATGATAATTCACTAACGATAAGTAACAGCATAAAATGGCCAGGGCTGCACTTAAAACACATCTTTTGAATTTGTTGATAATTATCGATATCTATCAATATGATTTCTATTTTATCAATATGCTTTTTTTCTATATCACGCAGCCTTATTTATGACGCTTTGCGGCTTCCGTATAAGTTATTACTTGCTTGACAGCGAGGTCTGTAATTCATCTAGAGCGCCACTAGGTGGTGCACCAGCGTGATAATCGTACACATTGATCCTTTAATGGCTAAATCGCTGTATGAATCTTGACTTTGAGCTCAGATAAGAGCTGGAAATTTTGCCTTTACTAAAAGCTGTCAAAACGAATGATATATTTCCTTTAAAGAAGAAAAAGGCGCTGACTCAGCTACAGTAGCTCGGAGTATATCTCTGTAATGACTTTCCTATGGTTCTACGTTATGCAATGCCTTACAAAGTGATGGGCTATTTATCTTTATGCCTTTTATATGGCCTTAAATATCACAACACATAAGAAGATATTAGTAGAGATCTTATCCTGCTTTTCTGTTCTGAATGGGCAAAACCATATTTTCAGGAAAGGAGCCTGGCTCAGCTCTGTGGAGCTGCCTCTTCATATGCTGGCTGCATTTTCTCCTGCTTCTTGGTGTGTGTGTGTGTTGTGAATTTTTCCTGGTTTCTGCGTTCCTGAGTCAGGCATTGATCCCTCTCCTTCCCAGCTGCAGCTCTTATGTAACGAGTCAGTGTAGGCTGACTGGGCTTGGCCAGTTAACCATATTGCAGCATTCTAGACAGACATCTCACCACACCTTCATCTGTTTTCTTCTGTTTCCTCCTCTGCTTTGCTTCACTCAACAGTAAAACAATTGTCTTTTTGAACTTTTTAAAAGCTGGCTTCTGTTTGTAGTTTACAGAGGAACACTGATATGTGTGTAATATTGGAAATATATTTTCCCCTACAGTACACTCTTGTACGACTGGCATGCGTAACTTTCCAGGCTTCATTTGTTCATAATAACCACCAGACCACAGCTTTGTTTTATCAAGCAATTAATTTCCCTATAAATGAGCATTTGGTAGTAAAACGTCCCCCTTGTGTCGTGTCACTTCTATTTCTAGTGGCTGTGAACTATTAATGGCTTCACACGTTTGACCATAATGAAAAGGTGGAACAAAGTGGTCTCACAAGTTTTGCCGCTTTTGTGATTTTCCTTGGACTCTTCTTCTCTGGTGTCATATAATGGTCAACAGTTTAAAGCCTCCTGTTGATGGGTGGTTCTTGGCTTTAGGCGTCAGTTTATTGGAAATGGATCCTATTTACTCATAGAGGAAGTGGTGTAATGGGCTGCATCTCTGGCTCCAATGAATACCCTTATTAATAGCTCATAGCTCCTGTTGGTCAACAGTAAGAACGCTGTCATGGGGAGGAAAGGAGCTACGGATTGCTGAGCTGATTTCGGACAGCCTATAACTTCGACGCCATTACGTGACGGAAACACGTGAATGATTCTAGTCAGATCTGGGCCTACAGCCTGGTGCCGGACGATAATTTAATAACAATATATATTGATCAATGGACGTGTGGTACAATAGAAAAAAATGGTCAATATAAAGTTCAGTAGAATTTTTGTTTTTGAGAAAGTGTCTTTGAGTGTCCATAAAAGGTGCTATATAAGTTTGATTTATTTTTATTTTTATTATTATTATTTTAAGAACCTTCCTTTTGCATTGTAGAATATATAATATATGTAAGTTAATTCTACTGTCACTACATCTTCCCAGCCAATCACAACGCAGAACCAGGAACAGGCTCTCACCAAGCGTTAGAGTTCAGCACTTTTTGCTTTCTTTTTTAAAACTTACAGTTTGGTTAGTTTAATAAAGGGGTAGACACATTTTGATAATCATTGATATTAATCAATGTTTCTGTTTATGCTTTTTTTTCTATAACGTCCAGCCGTACTACAGCCTTCTGAAAATGAACTACAAAGTGCGCAATTTTTTCTCTCTGGACATTTTCATTGATTTCCGTTAGGGGGTTGTGCTGATACGTCATGTCACGCAGAGGATTGTGGGATACCAAGGCTTCTTAGCACCAGTAAGGGACGTTGTGAGGTTCCTAGGCTAAACTAGCCACAGGAGGAAGCATCCAGGCTCCTTTTCCTGCCTCCTTCCTTACTGACTGCTCTGTTCAGACTGCTTTGGCTGAAGAGTCCTGGCCCAATACCGGTGTTCGTATTGAGTTGGTGTGTTTGGTACCAGGGTTTGAATTCAGGTTGCGTCAGGAAGCCTATCAGGAGTAGGATATAGGCGACCGCTGAATAAGGGAGCAGCTGAGAGGACCCGCATAGAGGACGGTGTAAAAATGTCTCTGAGGGCTTCTCAAAGTGGAAACTGGCTCCTCAAGTATCTGTCCTTTCATTTGGTTCTGGTCGGTTCATCAGTTCATCTGCTTTCCCTTTCCCAAACGTTGCTGGATTACAGAATGTTTTACCCAACGAACGGAGAAATTAAACGGCTCTTACTTTCATTTCTGCAGAACATTAATGCAAATAAGTTGCACTGAGCTGAAGGATTTATTGGATTCGCTGTGGTTTGCTGATGGCAGTGTGACAAATGAGTTAAACACATTTGACCTGCAAGTAAAGGCAGCTGTATAGCTGTTTTTAATTCAGTTGCATTAATTTAGCTGTCATTACAAGAATTAAAACTGTGTGTGCATTTCCACAGGGTTCTTTAGAGGCGGGTTCTGCATGAAGCTGGTGTTGCTGCAGTGCTCACTGCTTCATCTGCGCTGAAAACGGAGCAGTTGGGTCACACTTAGTTACAACTCCCACCAGTCACATTGCCTTCCCGTGTTTTCTTATGTCCTTAATCTCGTTACTCATGTGGTTTGGCAATTCAGAGCGGGCGTGTTGCGTTAGCTGAGGTCACAGGAAGGGTTTATGTGATTCAACTGAAATAGAACTGGCGCATTAATACGGCCATTTATCTGGGCCCAGCCATTAAACGCTACCCCTTATTTAGGTAGATACTTCTACTCCATTTGGTCGACTCAGACTAAAAAGGTATGCGGAAGGGAAAAACAGGTCAGGGCATTGTAAAGCGTGAATACTTCTCATTCTTTAATGACAGCTCATTTTACTTTTCAATGTAAAGGAAAGCTTGTGTTTCAGACGAATTAAAAAAAAAAAAAAAAACCCGGTTGGTCGGAACAATCCGCTGCGGACAAGTTTCCAGTTCCTGACTGTGGGTCCGTGTGAGAGAAATGAACGGTGTGGACGTGTCGCTGTGTGTAGAAGGCATGTGGCGAAGCAGGTTGTGTGAAAGCGTAACTTCGTGACCACACAGGATGGAGGATGTTTTCACCTTTCAATCATCGCATAAAATGTGACTTTGTTATTTACAAGAATGTGATGACATTTTAGTTCTACTTTTCAGAAAATAGAGAAAAAAACAACCAGAAAACAATGCTTAGTTTGGAAAAATTTAACAGTTCTTACCTGGATTGTCTACAGAGGTGTTTGCACCTGTGTACAGCACAGCAAATAAGTCGTAATTGGGCTCTTTATAGTTTGCTGAAGGCAGTGTGACACATGAGCTGCTGTGAAACTTTTGTTTTCTATTCTACGTCTTCATGATTTAAGGAAACCATTACTTCAGTCGCTGCAGCAGAACACAGACGTCAATCAAGCGTTGGCCGGTTTCCAACAGACAGGAGAAAGGCACGGCTCCTTTTCATGCTCGGCTAACCGCAACTTATGTCGTTTGTGTTGCTAAATGTGAAAAAACACGTGAAAGACTTCCGACAGTCACCTGGTAGCCTCACCTGTTTACTAAACATTCACACGTCCTGGGAAGGCAGCTCCTGAGTTTTGGCTGTTTTTCCTGTCTGGTCATATAAAATCTCCCCAGTATATGTCAGAAATTAAACCTAATCCAGGTCTGGACCTATTAGATGTTAATAGTTGCTCTCGCTTTTGTTTTAAATAATCCATGTAAATTTGGTTTATATCATAACAACCAGTTGACAGATGAGGGAAGAAAACAAAGGGGAAAAAACTACATAGCTTTCAGGTTTTTATGTGATGGAGAATATAAAACTCCAACTTTGTTATTGGAAGGAGGTCTAACGTCGATGTATTTGATTACCACTTAAAACCACTAAGGCCTATAAACGTTTCATTTGTCTGAGTTTGTCATTATCTGCTTTAATAATATGAACTAACTGGGCTGATGCAAGCATCTGTTATTGTGGAAAAATAATTTTAATCAAGTAAATATTGAATATAAACACTGCAAAAATAGACCTAAAAATAAGACATGATTTTTTCGTGAAATTAAACTATTTGACCTTGATTTGTGCAGGTAAATAAGAGGATTTGCCAATGGAATAAGATTTTTGCACTTAAAACAGGAACAATTCATCTCCATCATCTTACTTCAAGTGCAGGATGTCTAATTATCTTATTTTAGGGGTAAAAATACTCACTCCATTGGCAGATCATCTTATTTACTGGCTCAAATCAAGGGCAAATGAATTAATTTCAAGAAAATTTTACTTATTTTTAGTTCTTTTTTTTGCAGTGAATGAAATAAAAAATCTGAAAGATATAGTGGTGCAGTGATAGTATGAAGCAATGTTAGGTTTGGTGCTGCAATATCAATAAATATAAAGCAAAGCAAACCTTAAAAGACAGCCCACAAGATGCATTTTGTTTCCACGTCTTACACTAAACCTCACAGTTTGTCTAAAAATAATCTCTGAACGCTAGAACATCTCAAGTCCACCATGGTCGTCTCTCTGCTGTCCCTCTGTAGCGGAGCAGTAGGAACCGTGGTTTCACCTGAAAGCGTTGGCCACATAATCTTGATGCTGAGGTCCAGCGGGGAGCTGACCCTCCCGTGTCAGCAGCAGGGGAACGGTGACCTCTCCGTCTCCCTCTGAGGTCCGGCCCGTTCTCCCGAGCCCTCAGCTCAGCACCCACGTGTTTTCAGCAGCTCCTGTTATGTAAGCGCTCCTGCCAGACAAAAGCTCAGCCATCGCTGATACAAATCACCGACTGGCCCGTGCTGGCTGCAGAGCCCTTAACGTTCGCCAGTAATCCAACGTGCTCATGTTTCTGCTTACAATATGTTTTTACTGGCCGAATTATACAAGTTTATCCAATCCCATGCCGTCGCTTTAAAACACCCTTGATTATACTGTTAGTATTGACTTTAGTTCCTCAGATGCCCACTGAGAGATAATAGCAGATTGTTTGACCAAAGGTCCCTTTTGATTTCAAAGATAAAAACTTACATGACCAACGGTATGCTCACGTTTTCCTTTCATAGTCGAGCGTACCTGTTGCGTACATTTCTTGTGACAAATTCCTACATTTCCCACACTTTCTGGCAGCAGGACGAAGCGGGGGAGTGGATAGTAGCATGTTTGATTGGCTAATTGAGCACCTATAAAACAGTTTGATGTGAAGACTTCTTCCCTTCAAGCTGTTCGTAATGAGACTCCATATACGCAGTCGTAAAACCTGAGCTCTGCGCGTACTTGTCCACACAAAGTCCACCTTAAGTATGTGCGGAAGTCTGCGGGGCTCATGTCCACGCAAGTCTCTGGGAGCTTTCAGGTTGCCAACTGCAGTTTATGACTGGTCAAACTCTTCAATAGAGCAATGGTTTGGTAATCAAACAATCAGTTACTTAACATAACCTAACATGCTAAAGAATTAGCTGGACGTTGAACTCCATGCTTAACCTAGAGGCAGTAAAAGTAGGCTGTGTGAAATTTAAGGCATTCTGCGCGAACAAAACCCAGAGCTACGGTGTCTCCACTTGGACAATCAGAACTGCTGCTTTTC
This sequence comes from Fundulus heteroclitus, assembly GCF_011125445.2. Taxonomy (NCBI): domain Eukaryota; kingdom Metazoa; phylum Chordata; class Actinopteri; order Cyprinodontiformes; family Fundulidae; genus Fundulus; species Fundulus heteroclitus. The sequence continues at coordinate 43,531,815 of NC_046363.1, forward strand.
TGGTGAACACACAGAGCAACAGCGCCCTCTACCAGCACATCTTTGTCAGCGCCCTACAGTATCTTGATTAATATCGTTGATGGGACGAAGTGCTACTTTTAGGTTCTGCTACTAATTCCCCATTAAGACATAACGTTCCCATAAGGGTGGACGATATGGACTTTATCACGATATGTTATGGTACTCCTACTTACTTTTAAAGTTATTCACAATCTCTCCCCTCCATACCTTTCTGATTTACTTCAAATTTCTATTCCCTCCCGCATTCTTAGATCTTCTTCTACCACTCACTTAGTTGTTCCTTCAGCCCGTCTTAAAACCATGGGGAGCAGAGCTTTTTCACGTTCTGCGCCCACACTCTGGAATTCTCTCCCCCTGACATCTGCAATACCGAGTCTTTACCCGTGTTCAAATCCAAACTCAAAACCCACATGTTCAAGATTGCCTTTTCATTATGATTTTATATTACTTTCCTCTGTGTAATTTGTGTTGTTTCTTTTAATTATGACGACTGCTTTTACCATTTATTGTTGTCAAGTTTTGTTGTGATTTTGATTTTTTCCCTCAGTAATGCTCCACTTGAAAGAGCCCAGTCAGCAAGGAACAACTCAGAACAAGGATTTCCCCTTTTTTTATGTTTATTATTGAAATTTGTTTTCTTGATTTGATTGGTGAAGGGGTCATACAGTCATTCAGGTTGAAAACCTTGAACACAAGAGTACAGGAGATATTGCGTTATTTCAAGTTTAAACAAACACAAATCATTAAAATGTAAAAAGGTTAGTTAATTACAATTAACTGAGTGCAACCAAACTAGCAATGCCTTAGCATCAAATCAGCATAAGTGCCAACATACTTTAAGTTTTAGCATTAATCTCACAAATATATCTTGTTTAACATTTAACTTAAGAAGTAACTAAGATATGCAAATAGTGGAGTGTCAAACAAAAGCACAAGTCCAATAAAGCCATCAGGTTTACTGATCCAAACAATTGGACTGGTTTGAGTCACTAACTTAAACAATAAGCTGCATTGTCAAGCTTAACATAAACTTCAGACTTCAAACTAGGCAGACTAAGCGACAATGATTAACTGAAAGCCACTAACATTAGAATAAACTAAGTCAGACGCCAACTGAGACACACATTTTACATGTGCACAAGAAAGTCAAATCTCTTACCAGTTGCGTTTGACGGTGAACTGAGGGATTTTAGTTTTCTTGGTTTGCTTGTTTCTTTAAGCTTTTGCTCTCAACAAACTTTCCTCCTTTGTCCTCCACAGCATGTATTGAACTGATGTTCAAGATGGCCGTTTAACAGGAAGTTCCTCCTCTTGACAGGAAGTCAGTTGGGGTGCTTTTCTGGTTATGTTGCAAAAAATGCAAATGATTGATTGCCCCCTGCAGGTCCACCTGAAAATTTGTTTTGTTTTTGGAAGTGAATGAAGAAGGTTTTTGGTGTTTCCGTCGTGCTTTCTGTCAGTTGGCGTGACAATTGTTTTTACATGTACAGTGACCTTGAGTGTTTTGAAAGGCGCTTGAAATAAAATGTATTATTACTATTGTAATAACGATAAAAGTGATGATAAAAGACTATTACCAGTTCCTTGTAGTCTTTTTTTTGGTATATTTGTGGCTGTGACTTCATAGTACTGCCATAAATACAAATACTTTCCCTAAAACACATTTAATAATGTAACATGTATTAAAATAAAATGCTAAACATGTTTCATCAGGACACAAGTTACATAAAGAAATTTGATTTCCACACAGTAACGGCACTTAATTATATCTTTGAATTTCTTGACATTTATTGATTCTCTGAAGAAACCAACAGTGGAGAAAATAGCTGAAATAACAATACTGGCAGTTTTTGTGGGTTTTCAGACATTAATTGGAATTCATAGTTGTCAAGATAAACCCAAATTCTTATCATGATGAGAAATCTTTTACGATTTCAATAAAACCATTTTGTCATCCTGTCGTCAGTCATGAACAAGACGCCAAGATACTTCTTCATCTGAGGCCGAGACTTCTCCAGCCTGGAGGGAGAAGTTGAACTGTTTGGGTTGAGAACCTAGCTTCAGACTTTGACAAGCTAAGAACTGAATCATCTGTGAGAAGCTAATGTAAGACCCTACATTTCCCAGACCGTAGACCTGGCTCCTCCTGAACATTTAAAACTATAAAGTTAACAGACTCAACCTAAACGTGATTACATACAAGCCATCCTAAAGCTGTCACTCAAGTCAAATTTAAATGGTTGTACTTATAATCCTATGGGCTTTATGTCCATTATTTTTACTTTCCTGTTAAAGTTACATCTGAGTTTTAATTACACTCACATCTTAGACTGATAAAGAACAAGTGATTTATATTTATAGAATATAATCCCACAAGCCTCCTGGTACACAGTGTGCAATTTATACTGACCTTTTATTTGAAGATAAGCATTTATTAAGTGTGTCTGAAGGTGGGCCAAATGCCATTACATCAGCTGTTGGTTCACAACCAAAGTTACAGACTCCCTTCAGTACATTCAGTCCACAGACCTGTGGCTTTATCACCCTGGACATTTTTCTTTTCTGTCCCTCACTGCACACTACTTTCAGCTGGGGTTTTAAAATTAATCTGTAACAGCGATAGCAGCGTTTGTAATGGAACCTTAATAATAAATAACTTCTGTGGGAGGAAGGTGGGATGCAGTCGCTAGAACTTAAAATCTTACATCTACAAGTCCTTTTTTGGTCAACTCCATCTAAAACTAATTATTTACCTCATCATCCAACCACAGAAAGGGTACACCTCATCAGTTACCTTTTTTTTTTTTTACCTTACATCAAAAAAAACAAAAAAAGTCCATTTGATTTTTCTCTGGGGTCAGAACTCTTACAAAGGAATATAGGTGTAGTGGCACACAAAAATCACGGTTTGGTACGTACAGAAAGAACAATCTTTTTTGCCATTTACACTATTTGTTGTTTAAAGCTGAAATTAAAATAAAAATTGAATGATTAATTGCTCCGCTGTTGCATCAGTGCAGATTTTGTGAAACATATTGATTTAAAGCACTTGCCTTCACCCTAGGCTACATAGCAAAGCGATTGTGTATCTCTACCTGATACAACATTTTGTTTAGGGCTGACTAATAGCAGGAGAACATGGGATAATGTTGTTGACTTGCAATGACAATATCGTCTGTAAAAACATTAAAATTTTTGTACTAAACCTTTATTTTACCAGAAAACCGACCTTTTGAGATCAAAACCTCTTTTACAAGGTGACCTGGCAAACAAAGGCAGCTGCACACGTCACAGAGGACAAGACGGAACCAAACAACCATTAGAATATATAAAGTGTGAGCAAACTGATATATAAAATGCAAGAGCTATTGTCATAGTAACAATATAAAATTTAAAGCCTTGACAATTTAAGATTTAAACCACAGGCACTGTTCAAAAGATTTCAGTGTCATTTTTTTAAAAAGCAGCACTGTTTAAATTTTTACTTCTAGACCTGTAACTTCCAGGTTCAGCACCCCAGAAGGCCAATGGCAACACGCAGTTGCTAGATTAAACAGCCTCCCTCCCTGTTTTGGAATCTGATAGCAGAACATTTTGGACAAGCAGTTTGAGAAGTCATGGAGTTACTTGTAAAGAAAAGGCCACATTCACCCCTCTATATTAAATCCTACATCAGAGAAACAGAAATATCTCATCAAATCTGTTTTGTTGGCTAACAAATTTTAGCCTGGTAGCGTAGCATTTAGCTCCTACAAAGCTGAAAAATATAGACTCTGACATGTTCTGTATACAACAGGCAAAAAGATAACTTACCAGTCTAATAATAATGATCCAGAAAGAGAATGGGTCTTGCATCCTGATTACTGTTTCATCAAACACCAACGATCAAAGTCTTTTTGTAAGATCCAGTCTTGTTTTTCCTCTGGAGCGATCCCTGTCTCGCTTTCTACTTTTGGCCTCCTCAGAAATAATTTTCCTCTTTTTGTTACCTTTGACCATGACAGTGTTTGACTCGAGGATGAGAAAAGTAGAACCACTGAATGTTAGCTCTGGTGTTTAAGGAGAGCTCAGACTGCTGTAAAATGGCGCTCTAGGTCACATGAAGCATTCAGAGACAGAGCCAACACTCTTAAGCTACATAAGCGAGTTATTGAGAAGGGCAGCCCACACGTAGGATCAATATGTGCCAAGCGCTGTATATTGACCTGAAGAATAGTTTAATGTATCTCAAATTAAGCCAGTAAAACTTACACAGTGCTGCTTTAAGATAGAGCAGACAGCTTATAGTGAAACTGGTTCTGATGGTTTCGGTTCAACTTAGATAGTAAAAATGGTAAAATGGACTGAACTAGATGTCACTGCAGAGAGGGCAGAAAGACAGAAAGCTGTCTTTCACATTTCTGCTCAAACATGAGGAGTAAAGCAATAGAAAAGCTGCATAAACAAGTTGGAAGCACGCCAATCAGAGGCTTTTAAACCAGAGTCATCCAGTGCATATGTCGCCTTGCATTCAAAGGTGTGCCAGCTTTATCATACAGTTCAGTTATGGTTGAGGCCTGTGATAAATCTCAGAGCACAGTGGAACACCGGAGTCAAGGACTGTAGGCAACTGGCTGAAGCCCACACGTTCAATACATGGTTATTATCAAGTACAAGCAGAAGAGTGGCTGTTACCAGAACCCTCCAACCTCTGACGGAAAACATGACTTGTTTCGCTTATAAAAACCAAGCTCCACTCTTAATTTGGAGATCAAATGAAATTTCAAAGAAATCTCCCCATCAATACCGACTCCCAGGTACTTGTCACTGATGAGTAGCTTGTGAGTTTTACCAGGGGCAGTTTTAATTTGGGGCATGTTCTCCAAGGGAACAGATTCATTAGAAAACTTTTTTTTTTCCATTTCCCACCAGTTTCAGTTGCTCCAGACAAATCTGCACTTAATCAGCAGACGTTTAAATAAAAACGCCTGTGAGATTGAGTGTCAACAGCAGTAAATTACAGAATCATCTGCATAAACACTGTAGGAAGCATTTGATAAGTTGCACACAGATCAATAATGATTGTGAACAGGATCGGTCCTGAGACTGAGCCTTGATGTACACCTTATGTGACCTCAGGAAAGGTGGGACTAACGGCGGTCTTGCTAATACAAAATAAATGCTTAAACGTATAGTGTTCATTTTTATCTGCTTTGGGCTTTAAAGCAAACAAAGTCGACGTTTAGGAAAAGATATGGGTCACCCTCTGAAAGATTTCCTTGAAGACTTGTACAATGGCAAAACTGCAGCTTAGTGAGTCTTTCTTGAAGTTGTGATGTTGGATCTCAATGAGAATACCTCTATAAATAAAAGTAAAAAAGAAAATGCATGGTCTTTGTTCTTGTGTATTTTCACAGATTCTGTTTTGGTGAAGAAACTCTAAAACCCTTTCAATTGTTCCAAAGATTATTATGACCAATGCATGAACGCATGGTACCAATATAATCACATACCGTATTTTCTGGACCATAAGGCGTGCTAAATATTCTTCCCAAGTGTGTAATATCACTGCTTCACAACTACAGCTACAGCTCTCTATCCGTCTCTGTGGGGAGGACAGAGTAGCTGGACAACACTGCCATGTTTCTAACATGTGGCCAAAATAAACGTAACCTTTATATTGAATTAACTTACCAGGTTTATTGTTGATAGTGCGTAGTCTGGGAGCGTGGGCTGCCTTACATGAATGCACTTCTAGTTTAGACGTTACAGTCAGGCAGTCTGGTAGACAGCTCAGGGGTCCTCAGGTAGTGACTAAGTGTACCGTAATGCTCCTAATATCCATTGAGTGGAGGGGCTTCATTGCTAACCAAAGTCACACTTATACATTTGAAAAGATTTATGAGCGCATTGAAATCAGTCAGTAAGCACAACATTAATCACATATAAGACGCACTATCAATTTTTGAGAAAATGTAAGGATTTTGAATGCGCCTTATAGTCAGATAATACAGTAATATCGTATATGCTCCATTTCAGCCGTTGTGGTTGATACCGACTTCTTGCGAGGCGTCTATCCTCTGTTATAGTCGCCACTACAGGAAAACAGGGTCCTGCTCTGACCCTTGATTTTATTTATAACACTGCCCTTGATTGTCATTAATAGTGTTATCACCCTTCTTGTAGCTGTCCAAGTGGGATCAAAGTTTGTTTTCTTACACCAAAGTGAGCGTAATCAGTTAAGTTCAAAGAGCTCCACAGGCTGTGGGAATGCCAGGGAATGGTTCGTGGCTGATTTATGCAGGAAATTCTGCAGAAGGCCTTTGCCTGCGTGGCTTTTAATAAAGATAAAGAAACCGAGGCAGGCTGGGAGGCAGGAAGGCTGGTGGAGAAGAGTAAACTCGTGAGTCATCAGACGCAGTGGAAAAGAGTTCACTGAGTCACAGATAGGCTAGGAGCACTGGGAGGAAGATGAGCGGTGGAACTGCTATGAGATGGAGTTGGAAAAATCCAGCAGTCCCCTAGAAAAATGGCTTAAAGTGGGACGGATAACCTGGGAGTAGTTCTGGAAGGTTTACTGTTTGCTTGTTGCTTCGAATGTCTGAATTTCTGAAAGTACTCAATGACATAAATCCTTCATGTTTATTACATGAGGTAATACCCGTTCCTTAATATAAGGGGAGTTTTTCAGGGAAGAAACAATTTCGTTCTTGTTCTTCCGCCAGGATGTTTTCTGTTTGCTTTAATTTGTGTCCGTACATTAAAATATTTAGGATTTCTATCTGATCTGGTTATTGTGATACTTTGGACCGTCTGAAATGAGTGATAGACCGTCTAAAAACTGTGTATCCATGTCCAGAGTGATTTTTCAGCCTTGGCTGAACATCCATTGATTCAGGGCTGCCTTCTGTCTCCTCCCTTCTGTCCGGCTGCTGCATCGATTGCCCTCTACATCCCTTGTGTCAACAGCCCATTGTTGCTGACTCTCTTATTCTTTCGGTCTTGATAATGTCTCTACATTGATTTCAGCGGCCAACTGATGCAACCCCACAGTCTCTTTTGAGCTGCCGGTGAAATTCGAGGAGTAGAGCTACGTAGTCGATTTTCAAACCATCAACAGCCAGAATCATTTTTTACTTGTATAATATTATGTACTTTGTAAAAAATGTCATATTGTCAGCAGGAAATGAGTGTTATTGATAATTGACAACATTCAAGATAAAAGTTTGGTTTTGTTTGGCTGTAGATGAGGATGGACAATAATTCAATAACACATCGCAATATAATTTATTCAATAATGGGTGATATGACATTTCCAATATTTCAATATACATTACAGTCTGATTACAGTGTTTTCACTGACTGACCTTCCGGGGCTTATGTAGTTTTATGAGTTTCATTTTTTAAAGAAACTATTTTTTAAATGTTATATTGGAGGAGTTTTATTAACATGTCAAAATCATTTTCAGAAGTTTGTAAAGGCATCTGTTTTGGGCATTCTTGGCAGTCTTTCTGAGGCTTTTATTTTGTTTACATTAAGATGGTAATTGTATTGTATCTACCAAAATTAATATATACTTATATAATATATAAGTTTTGGCTATATCGTCCAGCCCTAGCTGCAGATAAGATTTAGTTGGTTCACTTCTAATTGGCCCTTTATTATCTTAGTTCAATTCAATTTATTTATATAGCTCTAATTCACAGCACAGGTCATCTCAAGGTTCTTTCCAAAGTCAGATTCCATCAGATCCTCCAGGTTGGTGAGAAAGTTTCCTCTCTAAGGAAACCCAGCAGGTTGCATCAAGTCTCTCCAAGCAGCATTCACTCCTCCTGAAAGAGCGTAGAGCCACTGTGGACAGTCGTCTGCATTGTTGATGGCTTTGCAGCAATCCCTCATACTGAGCATGCATGAAGCGACAGTGGAGAGGAAAACTCCCCTTTAACAGGGAGGAGAACCTCCAGCAGAACCAGAACCAGGCTCAGTGTGAACGCTCATCTGCCTCCACCCACTGGGGCTTAGAGAAGACAGAGCAGAGACACAGAAAGCACAGAAGCTCACATTGACCCAGGAGTACTTTCTATGTTAGAGAAGACAGAGCAGAGACACAGAAAGCTCAGAAGCTCACATTGACCCAGGAGTACTTTCTATGTGGGAGAAAAGGAAAAACGTTATGGCAGCTGTAGCTTCTTTAGTGAATTTGTCATGGACAGAAACTTTCGAGTCAGTTTTCAGGTCTAGAGGGTGTAAGAGAGCACATAATTGCAGTAAAAGCTCAGCCAACAGCTATGTGTAGGAGAGAAATGAGACTAAACACTGAACGACGGGGCCAACCGTATCATCTATTCTATAACATGAAGTCTTTGGCAGCAATAGCTCAGCCAGTGTCCCCATCCAGGACGTGTGCCAGCTAAACAGAACGCTAGACCAGATGTAGGTACTATGGAGAGAAAAAACAACAACAGAGAAGGTAAAGTTAAAAAATGAAATGATTGGAAACAATGAATAGTAGGAGAATGTAACGGAAAAGTGGTAATTTTGTCTTCCAGCCGCCTAAGCTCACTTTTAAGCCTAGTCTTTAAAGTAGACAGGGTGTCTGCCTCATGGACTAAAACTGTATAAAGGATAAACCATCCACTTTTATACAGGAAAAACCACCAACTCTAAATAGGTGAATTAATATGTAGGCTGTTGGTTGATTTTAATTTGATCTGCTGGTCAGAGCAGGTCAGGGGGAAGTTGGGTGAATCTGATCCTTCTGCGTTTGTTTGGTGCCTTTGAATGATTTCTGTTAACACACAATGATGACGTAGTTACCAGGTCATAAATAGGATTTTATTTTTGTAATCCTTACCAAACAGTCAAATAATTGATACAATTATATATTTTTTAAATTTACCGAACGGCTCAATGTAACCATTATTGGTTCCGTCCCGATAGCGGAACCAATAAAAACTGTTGCGGCTGGACCACAGCTGCGAAAAAGAGTTGGCACTGATTTATAGTTTATTTTAGTAGGGAACAAAACAAAGTTTGTGAATTCAGTTCAGTAGCTGTTAAAAATATATCTGTAATTTGTGTGTTTTTTTAGCTTTCTTCCTTTATGGAATGTTTTTCAAAATCTTGAACATGTCTACTGAGCCAGAAAGTAATGGTTTATGTTAAAATAAACATTTGGGTAAAGTTGTCGCAACCAGGTTTATCTTGTTTATCGTGAAGTTGGTCTTAACTTTTTATTTCAAGTGGCATTAAAAAGTCTTAAAAAGTCTTCAATTTAACTTGCCTTGTGCTGTAGGAACCCTGTTTTAGTTTTAAAAAAAAAAAGCCCATCAATAAAATCCCTCACAAACTAAACTTTCACAACTACAACAGGCTGAGATTTATTGCCATGTTGGGTTTTGTGCGTTTTTAATGCAGCTTAACAGCTGGTTGGGTAACGGCCGAGGCAGGACACAGAAAAAAATGAATGTGAGAAAATCTTTTTGTGTATTCGGCTGTTTTCCTTGCAGCGTCAGATGAGTGGAAGCTACGTTTTAAATGCCAATCTGAATCAGGAATGTCGGGTTATGTGTAAAGAACCGCGTGTAAAGGCAGTCCGTAAGACTTTCTGGGTTTAGTATGGGAGAGTTGACCGAAGGCTGCAACAGTTCTGGCACGCTTCTCGTCAACATTTACATCATTCCCCGCAGTTTCCTCTCTGGATGATGTTATGGCTTCTGGGTGTTGTGTTAACAAAGTTTGTAAGCCGTGACATTTAAAGGCAGCCACAGACGAAGGTCTCTATCTCCACCCTAAGACATGTAATCCCTTCCCAGGAGGCGTAGTGTTGTTGTTTAATATGTGACGAGTGGCTCGGTTTAATCTTTTCTGTCTTCTCTTTTTCAGGTGTGGCTGGAAGAGTAGCTCACCAGAGGAGCGCTCCACCTCCTCCCTCGCTGTCCTGCCTCGGAGAGCAAAGTCCGTGTTTGCGTTTTCATTTTCTGCTATTTTTTTTTTATTTTTTTTTTATGTTTGGAAGCAACCAATCAACCTGTGAATTCATGATCACATGACCGTGGACATGGACGCAGTCCTGTCCGACTTTGTCCGATCTACTGGAGCTGAACCGGGATTGGCCAGAGATCTATTAGAAGGTGAGATACAGAGATGGAAACTGTCCAAAGTGTCAAACTGCCCTCCTCCCACCCCGTCTTACAACGGTTCACGTAGACGCAGAGTTGTATCACTAGGGATGTCCAGTTTTATTAACTACTAAATACTGAGAGAAGAAAGGTATGGCTAAAGTGAAGAGGACTTCTGTTGCCTAGCAGCAGAGCCGGCTGCCTGTAGATGCATGAGCTGAAACTGTAATTCAGCCGCTTTAGCAAATGCTGATATGTACCCCGGGTGTCGGAATGTGCCAGTGGCCTTTGCATAAGATAAGACGGGCCGTGATGCAACGACTTGTGGTAAATATTTAAACCCATTAACGGCGCAGTCATCTGCGCGCCGTATAAAAGGCGGCCAGGTCGTCGTGTGCCGTTGACGCTTTTCTGTTCTCCCTCCGTCTCTGTAGGCAAGAACTGGGACTTCACGGCGGCGCTCAGTGACTTCGAGCAGCTGCGACAGGTGCATGCCGGCACCCTGACGTACTCCGTCCCAGAAGATCGGGTGTTTCAGCCCTCTGAGAAGGAGATGGCCCGCGTCGGCCGTCCTGTTCTCCACCGACAAGACGAGGTGGTGCAAGGTGAGGCCGGTGGATCGTGACATATAAAGTAGATAGTACTTTATATGTTATATTATATATATACTATACTATTGGAATAACCCATTCTTTCATGACAAATTGAAGTCAGCTTAAGGTGCCGATTAGATTTGTAGCTTGTTTTGAACAGTTTCTACAGCGGTGCCGTGTTCTGTTCAGCATGTCGAAGGTTCAAAGGTGCGTTTATTGTCATATAGAAACTTCAGCAACATACGAGGCCTTCCAAAAGTATTCACACCCCATGGAGTTTCTCATGTTTTGTTGACTCACAACCTTAAAATGCAGAGTTTGCGGCATTTAATTTAGAGAAAATGCCTACAACTTTGAAGATGTTTCTATTTTTTATTGTGAAGCAAACAAAAAATGGCACAAAATAACATAAAACTTCACTGTTAATAAAAGTGTTCTAATGATAGCAACATTTTGGTACCAGTGGTACTAACATGTATTTTTGATACTTTTTCAAATAAAATATATAATTTCTGACTATATTTGAATAAAAAAGTCTTCGAAAAATAACATCAATTAGTAAATGAAATGAAATACCATAAAGACAAGCTTTTCTAATGCACACAATTCTAAAATAAGTAAAATAAAAAATCAATTCAAAACACTAACATTTTATTATTGCACTCAAAGCACTTTTAGAACAGTTAGTGTGAATAAATAAAAAGTATTAAGTTAGAACAATGGGAACAGATACTATTATTTGAAATTAAAAGCCAACAACTGTAGCAGCAAAATCTCTTTTCTTCCAAACTTGATAAATTAATTTTTGTGTGAACTAAAAGTGCATGGATCAGGCCATATTCATACAATTTTTTTAATTAAGAGATCAAAGTCATAATATTGCCATAATAACGCGGTGGTGATATGAGAGTAAAGTCGAGATATTACCAGAAAAAAGCTTCTATAATGAGAAAAAAGCTTCGATAGTTATCAAGATCTGACGTGATCGGCTGAAACAAAGTGCAGAGACAGCCTGAGCCGAGCATTTTAACTCTAACTCTCTCTTCAGAGATTTATTTTAGTGCAACTAAGGTTCGGTGAAAAAATAGTTAACATCATGATGATGATTGATTGATGATTGATGTTAAAATATTAACATCAATGCAGTGCAGTACCGTTTTAAATGCCGTTGTACCCCGGTACCACATCAGTACCAGTATACTGAACAATCCTAGTGCATAGCCGTCTCCACTCCCAAAAGCCAGAACTTTGTCCAGGTTTTTTGCAGCAGTTCCAGCTGTTTGTGTCTTTGGATCAGCCACATCTGGCTTCTGGGATTTAAACTGCTCCAGCTCCTTCATGGTGGATGGTTTTAACCCGAGAACAGCGATCTTCAAGTCTAACCACAGATTCTCAGTAAGATTGAGGTCTGGACTTTGACTAGGCCATCCCAACACATTTCCCACTCCAGTGTTACTGTATGAGTCTATTTCGGGTCGTTGTTCTGCTGGATGGTGCACCTCCGTCCCAGCCTGAAATCACAGGTAGACTGACTCCGGTTCTGGTCCAGAACATCCCTGTATTCAGCACCGTACATCTTAGATGGGATAGATGATGTTCCTGGGGTGATGGGATGTGTTGGGTTTGGGTCAGACTTTGTGTTTTTCTTTGGTTCAGGTTTAGTCTAACATGACCAGAGCACCTTTCTCTATACATTTAGGTGCTTCATGCTTTTTCTGGCTACTCTTCCATAAAGTCCAGCTCTGTGGAGCACACGGCTTATTGTGGTCCTCTGGACAGATCCTCAGTCTCTGCTGTGTGGCTCTGCAGCTCCTCCAGAGTTACCTATACCTCTCTGATTAATTCCCTCCTGGCCCGGTCTGTGAGTTCTCATGTGATGGTGCACAGAGGGAACATTAATGACTTGGATATTTTTTTACAACTCCACCCTGACTTGTTCTTCTCAACAACGTTGTCCCTGACTTGTCTCCATGGTGTGATGCCTGTTGCTTAGTGGTGCTGCACCTCTGGGTCCTTTCAGAAAAGGTTTAGATTAAATTGCACACAGGTGGACTTCATTTCACCAGTTATGGGACTTTTGAAGGTAACTGGAACCTTTTTAGGGGGTTCATAGCAAAGGGGGTGGATCCATAGGCACACGGCAACTTTCAGGTTTTCTAATTCTATATCTGTCTCAATACACTGCAAAAACGGAACTAAAAATAAGTCAAATTTTCTTGAAATTAGTGCATTTGTCCTTGATTTGAGCAGGTAAATAAGATTATCTGCCAATGGAATAAGTATTTTGACCCCTAAAATAAGATAATTAGATATACTGCACCTGAAATAAGATGCTAGAGATGACTTGTTCCAATTTTAAGTGCAAAAATCTCATTGCATTGGCAAATCATCTTATTTACGTGCTCAAATCAAGGACAAATGCACTCAGTTCAAGAAAATTTGACTCTATTTTAGTTTTGTTTTTGCAGTGTATCTATCAATTGATAGATCTATAGGTCTATCTATATATTTCACTTCACCAACTTAAGACTACTTTGTGCAGGCCCATCACATAAAATAAGATTACAAAGCATTTAAGTTAGTAAGTTGCAATGTAACGAAATGGGTAAAAAGCCAATGGGGTGTGAATACTTTTGCAAGTCACCGTAGCAATGAAATTAAGGCTTTTAATCACTAAAATCCACCCTGAGAACAAAACGGAGCAGTTTCAACATGGAGATCAATACAATTTAAAAGATAGTTTAGAAACAATGGGAATAGATAAAGTAAAAAGGGAAATTTTTGCAGACCCAGATGCATTATTATAATTAAAGTAAATTTACTAGAAAAGTGCCACTCATATTGTTTACATTCTTTACAGAGTGGTTTACTTCAGGTGACATATGTCTAGTAATTTTGATGATAATGGCTTCCTGTTATTGCATATCTCAAGTTCAGTTTATTCATAAGTTACATATGTCCAATAAAAACTCTTATTTTTAACACAGAAATCTGAGCGTGCTGAAAGCTGTCTGTCCTGTAAAGTATCTGCGTTTAATACTTTGCTGGGGCTCCGTTTTCACGTATTCCTGCATCAAAGCAGCAGGAAGTGATCAGCCTCTGGTTCTGCTGAGGTGTTCAGGAAGCCCAGGCTGCTTTCATGCCGCTTTAGCTCCTCTGCTGTGTATTTTTCTAATATACATCATTATTAAAAACAACTGGATGCTTCACTAAATAGCAGCTAGCTTCGTTGAGCGTTGACCGTTTCATAAAAGCTTCCCAGCAAACATCTGCTCTGCCGTTGTGTTTCAGCTGCCTCAGAGAAGCGTCTGTCCAGGGGCATTTCTCACGCCAGCTCAACTATCGTCTCACTGGCCCGCTCTCACGTCTCCAGCACCGGCGGAACCAGCAGCGAGCCCCTCCTGGACACGCCGCTGTGCACGTTCCAGCTACCAGACCTCACTGTGTACAGGGATGACTTCCGTAGCTTCATCGAGAGGGACCTGATCGAGCAGTCGATGATGGTGGCGTTGGAGAATGCCGGTTAGATTTCTACCTGTGTTTTTTTCTGTAACATAACTGTGCTGGCCTCCGTAGTTGATCCCCTGGAAGGGTGGGGGTGGTGGGGTACCCTCAAAATAAATGTGCTCGGTCTTAATGCAGCACTATAATCTCACACTGAACAATGTAAAATGTTAAATTTGTAAGCAAGAAGAGAAAACATGCCATGTTAACATTCTTTTTATTTACAACGGCAAAACACTTAGCAGTGATAACGACCCTTAAAATATAGCACGCCTTTATTTTGTGTTTAGGAACTTCTAATTAGAAATCCCCAGCTTTGTTTCCCAGGGGTATAAAACGTAGCTGACGCCTGGAAGCAGCCTCCAGGCTGGACAAGGACTTATTTATCCTACCTCCCCACACGGTGAGGCGGCTGGAAAAAGAGGTGGAAAAATCCCCAGATTCCACTGCAGGGAACAACGGCACAAAGTGGCAAATGAGAAACCAGAGGAAACCTTTTCAGACGCACCATCACAAGCATAAACACGCTGAGTTTGCTAAAAATTAGGGCTGTCAGTTTTAACCAGTCAGTAACGCGCTAACTTTGTTAGACCATAACGCCGACATTTTTTTTTTGACCCACTTTAATCGCGGTAATGTTTTTTTCCCCGCAGCGTTCTCCAGACTGTATTTTTTTTGTTTGTTTTTTTTTACCCTCAACGCTTTCCGTAGTTCTAGGAATGCAAGAGACTGTAGCAAAACAGACCCGCGCTCACTGTTGCCAAGCTCGCTTATTTAATGCAACTTTGGGCTTGTTTTTTCTCAAGTCGCTTGTAAATTTCATGAGTTGTGGGTTAAAGTTTTTTAGGCTTGCTTCTGAAAGGTAAGTCGCTTATTTGGGCTCTAAAATAAGTAGAAAATGTTTACATTTTCATATTCTTGAGCTCTGCGATGATTTGCTTTTAACCGTAGATTCTGGAGCCTCCGCTGTTTTACTTCTTCCTGATCTCACTGTTGGCTTTAGCGCAGTGGATCGTGACATTTTATTGTTTCAACTGGAGAAAAGAAAGGAGCGCTTAAATGATTTAAGTCCTCCTTGTTTGACTGGAGGTTTTGTCCAAATGGGACGGTTTTCTTCCACAGGGGCCCATAAAGCACGGTGTCCCTCAAGGCCCCATTTCAGTCCCATTTTCTTCTCTTTCCTTGCTTCCACTGGGGTTAATTTTTGAAAAATGAAGTGTGTCCAGATCTATTTATCTTTTATCTGGTGACACTACATATAGATAATCTGCAGAAGTCTTTATATGATGTTAAAACATGGATGGAGGTGAGTTTCCTCTGCTTATATTGAAGCCGTTTCAGCTCCTAACCTCTAAAAACCCTTTTACACTCCACAGTAGGCCGTCCTTTACTTTTATTGTTTATTTTAGTCTTTTAATTGTGCTGTTATTGCTTAATGCTTTTATTATTATGGTTCTTGCATTTTGTATTCACCACTACGTCGCTTTGGGTCCCTCATGATATGTTAAAGTGCTTTATAAATAAAATGTTTACTATATTTTGATTTATATCATATAACTGGGACACTTTCCAAGCTGGAGATTTACTGTCGGTTGAATTTTGATGTGTGCAGCTGAGCAGAACTAAAAGTGAACTTAGTGCTGCGTTTGAAACGTGAACGCTGGGTTTAACGTGAGGTTTTCTGCCCGCAGGGCGGCTGAACTGGTGGACGAAAGTCGTTCCAAACTGCCAGAACCTGCTGCCGCTGGCAACGAGCGGGGATGGGAACTGCCTGCTGCACGCCGCCTCGCTCGGTGAGTCCTGGACAGCGTTCAGGCAGGACCTCCAGTAATGTTCAGGTTCACGTCAGGAGAGCGAAGCTGTTGGCGGAAGAACTAATTCACTCGCCCTCTGTGGCCCTCAGAGGAGCGCTTGTGTAGAAAAATTAATAAGGCCACAGCTGATGGGGAAAGGTGCTTTTAGACCTTGTTCTGTTCACTGATTGAAGGGCTTACATGTAAAAATAAATGCATTTAATCTAATTTTCTAGAATTTCAAGTTCTTTTTTATGCTTGTATGGGACAAAAACACTACATTTGTAGTTTTAAATTGGCAAAATGAAATAAAACAGCAGGTAAATCCCCTGATACATTTTTAAAAGTGCCCTGAGGTCTGTTTTTATACGTCTCTGAAGATTTACCACGTCGTGTTCTTCTGGTTCAGGTATGTGGGGCTTCCACGATCGCGACCTGATGCTGAGGAAGTCTCTGTATGCGCTGATGGATCACGGCCTGGAGAGGGAAGCGCTGAAGCGCAGGTGGAGGTGGCAGCAGACCCAGCAGAACAAGGAGGTCAGTCACAGCGACTGCCTGGTTCTCCCAGCTAACTTTATTATGCTGCCGGCGGGCACGAAATTACTTAAACCTTTCAGATCTAATTAGATATTGGATTTATTTCTCTGCCACAAACAATACAGGTCAGACTGCTGCAGTAGAAATAATTGACTCTTCTGTTTTAGTCCCAAACATTTCTTATGTGCATTTAGCTTCCAGCCAGAGGAGCTCTAGTGAAAGCCTCAGCCATAAAAAGCTTTATTTGTCTTGTTTTATATCTCAGGTAAAGAACATTTTATAAACTTAGAAAGGTATAAGCTTAAGTCTTAGTATTAATGTACTAAGACTTAAGCTTATACCTTTTTAAACTTATACTTAAGTATTCTTAATAAAAATGAACTTCAACACTGCAAAAACGGATCTAAAAATAAGTAAAATGTTCTTAAACTTAATGTATGTATCCTTGATTTGAGCAGGTAAAAAAGATTATCTGCCAATGGAATGAGTATTTTGACCCCTAAAATAAGATAATTAGACATCCTGCACTTGAAATAAGATGGAGATGAATTGCTCCCATTTTAAGTGCAAAAATCTTATTCCATTGGCAAATCATCTTATTTACCTGCTCAAATCAAGGACAAATACACTCATTTTAAGAACAGTTATCTTATTTTTAGTTCCATTTTTGCAGTGAAGTATCCTACATTTTTCTAAGGGAACACTTGCACTGCAAAAACAGATCTAAAAATAAGTACAATTTTCTTAAAGTTAGTGTATTTATCCTTGATTTGAGCAGGTAGATAAGATTATCTGCCAGTGGAATGAGTATTTTGACCCCTAAAATAAGATAATTAGACATCCTGCACTTGAAATAAGATGACAGAAATGGATTGTTCCTATTTTAAGTGCACAAATCTTATTCCATTGGCAAATCATCTTATGTACCTGTATAAATCAAGGACAAATACACTAATTTTAAGAACAATTTACTTATTTTTAGTTCCGTTTTTGCAGTGTGTAAACAACGCCATTGGACAGAAATGCCTCGGCGGGTCTTAGCACAGACTCTGGAATAAAGGAAAGCTGCCAAAGTCCAAATGGAGCGAAGTTTTCTGTCGTTGGTTCGGATCCAGGCCGTTTCGTATTCACACCAGAAGCGAACCACATCAGCGTCTGCTTGGAAGCGCTCGGCGGACCAAGGGTTCGCATGAGTGTGTTCACAGCTGCAGAAAATGTCTCGATTAAGTGGGGAAACAAACGGATCAGTGTAAAGCGGACCAAACGTGGCTGGTGTGAATACACCTTTAGTGAGCCTTGTAGAAACCCTGGTTATTGCTCTAAAACACACCTGGATGCTCCAGAGCAGCAAACGCACAAAGGTGATCACACCTGCTGAAGACACACCTGGCCGCTGACATCCCTTTAAAAACCTGCAGCAGGGGTGTGCTAACTTATTCACTTAATCTTTATTTAATGAATAATGACTCTGTAATAATCATAACTGCAGTTATTAAAGTGTCTTGAATATATTTGCTTATTTGAACCATTGTTTCCTCCTGCGGACGTGCCTGCGGTTATTTTTAACCTCTCACAGCGTTGATGGCATTCTGATGCTTCTGTCTGATACAGCGCTAATGTTTAACCGTATTATCTGTACTCCACCTCCGTTATGACTCTCCTGACCTTCCCTTTGGTTCGGCTCGCTCACACAGCTGTAAATGTTCTGTACTCTGATTCTGCTACAAAAACACACTGCAAAGAGGCAAATAAAAGCAAGTGAAATTTTCTTGAAATTAGTGTATTTTTCCTTACTTTGAGCAGCTAAATAAGACTATTTGCCAATGGTATGACTATTTTTACCCCTAAAATAAGATAATTAGCTATCCTGCACTTGAAATAAGATGATGGAGATTAATTATTATTTTAAGTGCAAAAATCTTATTCCATTGGCAAATAATCTTATTTGCCTACTGAAATCTAGGAAAAGTAAACAAATTTTGAGAAAACTTTTACTTTTAATTCTCTTTTTGCAGTGCAGGCTCCTTTTTTATTTTATTTTTGTCCTATGAAAGCAAGTGTTGTGGCACAACAAACCGCTTATTTAACGTGTTTTTTCCTCATCCGGCTGCTCCTGCGACGCGTTTATACGCCGAGCACCGACGGGTCTTTCTCCGTGAGAAGTTCTGGTGCTACTTAAGAGCAGCACTGCAAAAACTGAATTAAAAATAAGTAAAAATTTCTTTAAATTAGCATATTTGTCCTTAATTTGAGCAGATAAATAAGATGATATGCCAGTGGAATGGGTATTTTTACACCTAAAATAAGATAATTAGATAAACTGCACTTAAAATAAGATGATTTAGATGAGTTGCTCCTATTATAAGTGCAAAAACCTTATTCCATTGGCAGATCATTTAAACTTGCTGCTCAAATCAAGGACAAATACACTAATTTCGAGAAAACTTTACTTATTTTTAGTCACATTTTTGCAGTGAGCACGGACGTTATGCTGTCACCGCTGTCGGTTTGAAGGCTTGTGGGAAGACGGCGTAACGTCAGCGCATGCTCCTGTGACATTTGACACGGTCCCTCTAAATGGCGATCGTGTGTCCTTCCCCTCTTCCCAGTCCGGGCTGCTGTACACGGAGGAGGAGTGGCAGAAGGAGTGGAACGAGCTGTTGAAGCTGGCCTCCAGCGAGCCAAGAATCCACTACAGCACCAACGGCACCAACGGGTAAGGTCTGGCACGGACAATGCACCGACTGTTAACCCGCGGCACTTAGTCACGCCTGCTTGTTTTCCACGAACAAACAAGCGAGCTCGCTGTCAGAAGTGAGCCGCTCGTCACCCTGAGCTGTCCTCCTCGCACAAAAAAACGCACAATACAACCATTTAGTCTGCACTCAGGTGAAGGCCGTTAACGTTGCCGGTGCTTTATAATTACTCCATGTTATACATCTTCTGGGTGAACTCCAGCATGAAGACGTGTGTGTTTGCTGTTCTCCAGGGTGGAGCCGTCTGACGAGCCCGTTTATGAGAGCCTGGAGGAGTTTCACGTCTTCGTCTTGGCCCACGTCCTGAGAAGGCCCATCGTGGTGGTGGCTGACACCATGCTGAGGGACTCTGGGGGAGAAGGTTAGTGGGCACAGAGCGTTTCACCTCAGGTTGTATGTGGAGGTGATCAGACCAGATAATGAACTTCTGCACAGATCAGCATTGTGCTCGCCTGGTCCTGATAAAGAAACCTCCTAATCTGTAACTGATGCAGTAATTATCACTGAGTGAACCGTTGGTTGCTGCATGAAATCCAATTCATTCCCACTGTGAAAACTGAAACCACTGCCGTTTTTACCAAAACACTTACATGCAAGGCGAACGTGTCCGGTACCCAACCATCAGCAGGAGTTATGATAATGTGCGAACATTTTAAAACCCCCATTTCTTTATATTTTTCCTCCTTTGATTTCTCTGTGATATTTGAAACCCATCAGAAGTCCTGCAGATTTTCTGAAGGATATTGACTTGTATTCTCTGGACTTGACTTTTATGGTGGTTTTTAGGGCTGAACAATTAATTGCATTTTCAATATAATCGCGATTTAAAAAAAACGTAATTTCCAAATCGCAGAGTCTGCAATTTTTGGCTATGTAACAATTAGTGAATCAGACGCGTCCTTTAGGTGTTGGTAAAATGTTTAAAGTGGGTTTTCCTCCACATGGAAGGGAAGACAGTTGCAGCAGTGAGATAATCTAATTTTATTACTTGTTTTAGGGTTTATATAATCATACATATTATTAAGTACAGGTCAGTCCGTTTAATACATAGACTTGTTTGTTGGTTGCACTTTGCACTTTATGTTCAACAAGGATTGATCAATTAAAAGCTGTTCTCTTGAATAATATTCTGATCAATAGAAATATTAACAGTTCTTGTTTTAAATAGTCCTTGTTTACAAACATCTTTATTTAGACGCCATTTTTGTTGCTTGTGGTTAATGCATAGAAAAGTCAAAATTGCAATTTTGGTTGAAATATATTGTAGGCAGAACGCAATCATTACTGCTCTGAGTTTAGATGCTGTGGGTCTTTTGGCAACTAATCCGCACGGCGAGGAAACAAATTAATTTGTTGTTTGCATATGTTTAAAAAGACATGATAAATTAAACTGGGGAAAAAATTGCACTAAATCACAATATTAAGAAAAAGAATCGCAATTAGATTATTTTCCAAAATCGTTCAGCCCTAGTGGTTTTCAGAGGAAGCTGGTTTGTTTAAGCCTGCTAACTCTGACCTGTGGAGCATTAGGACATAAAAAGCTGCTAATCTCAAGGAATGAACCATTATTGTGCTGCCAGATAACAGAAACTCTGCAAACAATGAATTATTAATGTGATCATTAGGGGTTCTGTCACAGAGATGCAATCAGTTCCCTTTCCTTTAGTTTGATCTGTAGAAAATGCCAACGGTAACAGAGTTTGAGACAGAAAAAAGGATTTAAGCTTCAAGGATGATGATTTGTTTATTTTTTTATCTTTGTTAGTTGAATAAAAATGGGTCCAGCCTGTGTGTTTAAGATTATGTTTGTAATTACCTAAAAGTCCAGTTTAACGTTGATTCTTTGCGTTGTCTCCTACTTGTAGACGTGATACCTGTTAATTCAATAAAAATATACTTTCTGAATCCCAAAGGGAAATTAAAATTAATAAGTGAAGTAGTAGTTGGGTTTGATCATGTTCAGCTGTCATATGATCTGATTGGAAAAATCTGAAGAATTTAAATCACTCGTAAGTCAAATCGGCTTCCCCCAATGAAATACATAGAAATGCTTTTAATCTGATCTGGACCCCTTTTTCTTATTCAAAACCATGTAATCAAAAACAACACAAATGTTTGGTTACGTGGTTACGAATGATAAAAATGTTGCTACTTCTAAATAAACACACAACACAATAGAATGCACTGAAATAAACTGGTTTTAATAAATACAGTAAAATGTGCAGCATTTATTTACCTTTTTTTTTTACTTTTTATTTCAGATTTTGAATTTTGAACAGAAAGGAAAGAAAAAAAAGAAAAGATATTCATGGGTGTAACATCATGGTGTCACAGCTCGTTCATTTCCATACATCAAGGTGTATTCAATTCAATTCAATTCAATTCAATTTTATTTATATAGCGCCAAATCATGAAACATGTCATCTCAAGGCACTTTACAAAGTCAAGTTCAATCATATTATACAGATTGGGTCAGATTATACAGATTGGTCAAAAATTTCCTATATAAGGAAACCAGTTGATTGCATCAAAGTCCCGACAAGCAGCATTCACTCCTGGGGAACCGTAGAGCCACAGGAAGAGTCATCTGCATTGTACATGGCTTTGCTGCAATCCCTCATACTGAGCAAGCATGAAGCGACAGTGGGAAGAAAAACCACCCATTAACGGGAAAAAAAACCTCCGGCAGAACCGGGCTCAGTATGAACGGTCATCTGCCTCGACCGACTGGGGTTACAGAAGACAGAACAGAGACACAACAAGAGAAACAAAAAAGCACAGAAGCACACATTGATCTAGTAATCTGTTCTACATTAGATGGTGGTAGCAGGTGAGTCGTCTTCTCTGGATGATGTCAAAGTTAACAGAACGCCAGACCAGGTGTACCTACTATGAAGAGAAAAGAGAGAGAACAGAAAGTTAAAGCAGAAATGACAACACATAATGCATAATTGAAGAACAGTAGAACTCAATATAGTGAGAAAATTAGATCCTGATATACTCCAGTAACCTAAGCCTATAGCAGTAAAACTATAAAGGTAGCTGAGAGTAACATGAGTCACTAGTTATAATTTTTGTCAAAAAGAAAAGTTTTAAGCCTAGTCTTAAAAGTAGACAGGGTGTCTGCCTCACGGACCAAAACTGGAAGTTGGTTCCACAGGAGAGGAGCCTGATAGCTAAAGGATCTGCCTCCCATTCTACTTTTAGAGACTCTAGGAACCACCAGCAGACCTGCAGTCTGAGAGCGAAGTGCTCTGTTAGGAACATACGGGGTAATCAGAGCTCTGATATATGATGGAGCTTGATTATTAAGGGCTTTATACGTTAGAAGAAGAATTTTAAATTCTATTCTTGATTTAACAGGAAGCCAATGAAGGGAAGCTAAAATTGGAGAAATATGATCCCTCTTGTTGATTTTCATCAGAACTCTTGCTGCAGCATTTTGGATCAGCTGAAGGCTTTGAACTGCATTTTGTGGACTTCCTGATAGTAAAGAATTACAATAGTCCAGCCTTGAAGTAACAAATGCATGGACCAGTTTTTCAGCATCACTCCTGGACAGAATGTTTCTAATTTTGGCGATATTCCGGAGGTGAAAAAAGGAAACTCTGGAAACCTGTTTAATATGGGATTTAAATGACATGTCTTGGTCAAAAATAACACCAAGATTTTTTACTTTATTACCAGAGGCCAGGTTAATGCCACCCAGATTAAGTGATTGGTTAAGAAGTTTATTTTTTGAGGACTCTGGCCCAAAGATTAAAACTTCGGTCTTGTCAGAATTTAGATGCAGGAAATTTAAAGTCATCCAGCTTTTGATGTCATCAAGACATGACTGCAGTCGAAGTAATTGATTGGATTCATCAGGATTTATGGATAAATATAGCTGAGTATCATCAGCATAACAGTGGAAATTAATCCCATGCTGTCTGATAATTTTGCCTATCGGAAGCATATATATAGTAAAGAGAATTGGTCCAAGGACTGAACCCTGTGGTACTCCACAGGTGACCCTAGAGTTTGAGGAAGATTTATTATTAACATGAACAAATTGGAATCTGTCTGACAGATAAGATTTAAACCAGCCTAATGCTTTCCCCTTAATCCCTACAGTATGTTCAAGTCTTTGTAGGAGAATATTGTGATCAACTGTATCAAACGCAGCACTGAGATCTAACAGGACAAGTATAGACACAAGTCCATTATCTGAGGCCATGAGAATATCATTAGTGACCTTCACCAGAGCTGTTTCAGTGCTATGATGAGCTCTGAAGCCTGACTGAAACTCCTCAAGTAGGTCATTACTTTGTAAATGTTCACAAAGTTGATTAGCAACTACTTTCTCAAGAATTTTAGATTAGAAAAGAAGATTAGATATAGGTCTGTAATTTACTAACTCATCTTGATCAAGGGAAGGTTTCTTAAGTAAAGGTTTAATAACAGCTACTTTCAAAACCTGTGGTACATATCCATTTACTAAGGATAGATTAATCATGTCTAAAATAGTGCCACTGATCAAAGGGAATATGTCCTTAAACAACTTGGTTGGGATTGGGTCTAACATACAGGTAGAAGGTTTAGATGAAGCTAAAATTTTAGATAGCTCAGAAAGCTCTACTGCTTCTAAACAGTTCAAACACTGCGCAGATTCTAAAGATTCCTCCAATGCTGCCTCACTTACTGAGGACGAGGTAATCATGTTTGGGAGGATGCCAATTATTTTATTTTTAATGGCATCAATTTTATTTATGAAGAATCCCATAAAATCATTACTACTAAGAGCTAAGGGAATGGATGGATCAACAGAGCTGTGGCTCTGGGTAAGTTTGGCAACTGTACTAAAGAGAAATCTAGGATTATTTTTATTCTCTTCAATTAATGATGAAAAATATGCTACTCTAACTCTGCGGAGGGTCTTGTTATACAACAATAGTCTGTCCCTCCAGATTAAGTAGGATTCCTCTTGGTGTGTAGAGCGCCATTTTCTCTCCAATTTCCTAACATTGTGCTTCAAGGAACGCAGCTCTGAATTAAACCAAGGAGCCAGCTTTCTGTGAATAATCACCTTCTTTTTCAAGGGAGCTACATTGTCTAATGCAGAACGCAATGAGGAAGTCACATTGTTAGCAAAGGTATCGATTTGTGAATGGGAAGAAACAGCAATGCTGCCATCTACAGGGCATTTCTGCAATACTGAGGATATTAAGAAGGGGACAGACTCTTTAAGTTTTGATACAGCATTATCCGATAAAAATCTACTATAATGGAACCCTCTTTTGGGGGTGGAGAATTCAGTTAGATTAAACTCAAATGTTATTAAAAAATGATCAGACAGGACAGGGTTGTGAGAGAATACTGTTAATTCTTCACAATCAATGCCATATGTCAGAACAAGGTCTAAAGTATGGAGCCGAGAGTGCGTCGGTTTATGCACATTTTGAACAAAACCAATTGAATCTAGGATAGTTTTAAAGGCTACACTAAGGTTATCACATTCAGTGTCAACATGGATGTTAAAATCACCCACTATAATAACCTTATCAGTATTTAACACCAAATCAGATAAGAAATCTGACAACTCATCCAAAAACTGAGTGTAAGGGCCTGGTGGACGATACAAAACAACAAACAGAAGAGGTTTTATTGCTTTGCAGTTTGGATGAGGGAAACCGAGGGTTAAATGTTCAAAAGAACTGTAATTATTAGTTGGCCTGGGACTAATTAATAAATCAGACTGAAAGATAGTTGCCACTCCTCCTCCTCTTCCCACAGATCTGGGAATGTGGAAATTTGAATAACTGGAGGGGGTTGACTCATTTATACTAACGTAGTCCTCTTGTAGCCAGGTTTCTGTGAGACAAAACAAATCAATCTGATTATCAGAAATCAATTCATTAACTAACAAAGTCTTTGGAGGGAGAGACCTTATATTTAATAGACCACATTTTATTATTTTATTTTTAGGTTCAAGGTGAATCATATTGATTTTTATTAGGTTTTTATGATTTGTTCCTTTTAGATCAGTTTTTGATCTGTTAAGTTTTGGTCGTGGGAAAGACACCGTCTCAATAGGATAATGGGTGGGTAACAGTACAGAAGCTGCAGAGAGGTGTGTTAAACTACGGCTCTGCTTCCTGGTCTGGACCCTGGGTTGTCAGCATTTAGGAGAACTAATAAATCCGGCCAGATTCCTAGAAAGAAGAGCTGCACCATCCAAAGTAGGATGGATGCCGTCTCTCCGGATCAGACCAGGTTTTCCCCAGAAAGTTCTCCAGTTATCAATGTAGCCCACGTCGTTTTCTGGACACCACCTAGACAACCAGCGGTTGAATGATGACATGCGGCTAAACATGTCATCACTGGTCAGATCAGGCAGGGGACCAGAGAAAATTACAGAGTTCGACATAGTTTTAGCAAACTCACAAACCGAAGCAACACCAACTTTGGTGACCTCTGATCGGCGTGACCGGGTGTCATTACCGCCAGCGTGAATAACAATTTTGCGGTATTTACGCTTATCCTTAGCCAGTAGTTTTAGGTAGGATTCTATGTCGCCTGTTCTGGCCCCTGGTAGGCATTTAACTATGGTCCCTGGTTTCTTTAGTGCCACATTTCTCATTATGGAGCTGCCAATAATTAAGGTCGGCTCCTCGGCGAGATTGTCGCTCAGAGGGGAAAATTTATTAGAAACGCAGATGGGTTGGTGGTGATCTGGGGTCTGTAATCTAGAGCTATGCTTCCTACGAACTGTCACCCAGCCAGCCTGGTTACCAGGCTGCTCGGGTGCTACTGCTTTAGGTTCGCTACGTGAAGTTACTCTATGCGGCTCCGCGCTAGCAAAAGAGCGGCTATCAGCTGGTTTTTCAACAGCACGGAGCCGGGTCTCCAATTCTGACACCCTCGCCTCCAAAGCTACAAAAACACTACATTTATTACATGTACCATCATCACTAAAGGAGGCAGAGGAATAACTGAACATCTGACACAGAGAGCAGCAGATAGGAGACTTAGTCAGAGCCGGAGAAGCCATTATGAGGCTAAGGCTTGGCTAGCGCTAGGCTAACGCTAGGCTAAAGCTAGGCTAACGCCCTATTACCACGCCAAAGAACAAACCGTGTGAAACACGAGGAGTTCCCAAACGTGATGAGCAGCCACAGACAATGTTTTAAAAGTACTTATGTTTGGAAACAGATGTTACAGCAAAGAGGTTTAAAGATAAAAAGCGAGAGAGCCTGGAGCAAAGCTCCGTCGTTCACACAGCAACAACAGGAAGTGACGCAATACGCCTTACCGCAAACAGGAAGTCCGCCAAATTTTTAGTTTTAGTTCCCATTTTGCAGTGTGGGGGTTGGTTTGGAGCCATCTTCTGGTTATAGCCTTTCTACTACATGCCAAAAGGATCTTTAGCAGGTATTTGTGATAAAAAGTAATAAAAGAGTAGTCAAATTTCACTCCCATCATCTTACATATTTCATTTCACAAAATGATTGGCCATATTGGTTCCACATGGCCTCCAACAAATGTATTTACCCTGGAGATCTGATGGCATGAAGATGCTCACGCAGGTAGAGGAGAAGGGCTGAAAAACTGAATCTCATTTACGTATTTTTGCTCTTTCCGCCACGCTTTCCTCACTTTCATCTGCAGCGGTTTTCAATAAAAACCTGTCTCCTCCTCCCTCTGAGTGTCTCTAAATGTCATTAAATCATGCCGTCGCTTACTCATCAGCAACTTCTTAGCGTTTCTTTTGAAGTCTAAAAGTTTCTCATAATTCCCTAACATTTCTTTTATCTGCGCGTCGTTTATTTCTTATAAAATCTCCCTTCACTCTCCTTTATTGTTCTCCATGGTGCCACCACTGGTCGGATGTCTGAAGCTGGCTCTCAAGTTGAAGCAACAAAACCCGTTAGTTGGGGAACCCGTTGTACCTCTGTGTTGCTGTTACAGCCAATCACTGATATCTGCCGATATTTTATAAATACATATATATTTCCCTGCCCTTTCGACATCATGAAGAAACCACAGCACCGCCAGCAGTGCTTCTCTGCTTCAGTTACACACCAGTTACTAATATCGGCCCAGTTTCACTGATACTGTTTAAAAAATAACAGCAGGCGATAGCGATGCTAACGCAGGTATGCTGTGCATCTCTAATAAATATATTTCTGTCTTGTTAGGAACTGAAAGCAAGTGGGGGGGAAAAAATCATTAGTTGATGTTTGATTTGATCAGAAAAATTCTTTCCTTATATTTTGACCTTTTTTATTTTCTTAAAGGTATATAGACACATTAGATGCTTATAGAAAAAATACCAGAAACCGTTTGATCATGATAAAATAAGGTTATTTACACCTAGCCTCCATCCTGATAATGTTTTATGGCCTTTTTTGTGGATAAATATCCCCAGATGTAAACAGATGAGGCGCCATCTACTGGCAGTATCATAGAACTGTCATAATGCTGGTTTGCTTAATTAATAAATCAAAATTAAATAATGCCAGACTGAGCCTGACCCTCTGCAATGCCTCGCAGTAAAGCAGCAGCTCGGCGTGATCAAAACCAACCGTTATTAATTAAATAAACCGATCTACAGCAACTTAAAGAGCCTCGTATCAGAACATTTACTCATGTAAGTCATCTCTACGTCACATCTGAGCCTCTGCAGGTTTAGCGTCTGATTCAGTGAACACCAACGTTCAGACTGGATTCCCAGAGACATTCCAGGCTTTTGCTTCTTGGAATCATATTTTTCTTTTTAGCACTTTTTCACTGGATCTTGGACTTTTATTCATTGTTTTGCTGGAAGATGCTAATAGCCGTTAGCAGCTTCCTTGTTTTAACCCCTGCTGCTCATTAGTACATACTTCCTCTGTTATTAAAAATAATCATGAAAGGCATTATTTACTAACAAACTGAGCAAAAAAACAAAGCATAAAACACCAAAATAACAACTAATACTCCAGCAGGATGTGAAAATCTTTCATAAAATCTTTGTATGCAGCCAGAGGGAGCTACTGACGTCTAAATAAATAAATAAAAAGCAAAAAACATGCCTGTGCCCCTTTTTGCTTTTGGAAACCGAGGACGTATTTTATTCTAGTATTTAATGTCCTCATTTCTCTGCTACAGCCTTTGCTCCCATCCCGTTCGGAGGCATCTACCTACCGCTGGAAGTGCCGGCTGCCAAGTGCCATCGCTCTCCCCTGGTCCTGGCATATGACCAGGCACACTTCTCTGCCCTGGTCTCCATGGAGCAGAAGGACGGCTCCAAAGATCAAGGTGAGACTCTGGACATCTACAGTAACTCAGACATGTACAAATGGCAGGTTTTCAAGGGACCTGATAAATCATCTCTGAACTTTTATTCAGTTCAAGGAACAACAAACAATTATATTAGAGGAAAAGGGGCCAAAAATAGCTCGACTA
Organism: Fundulus heteroclitus; assembly: GCF_011125445.2. Lineage (NCBI taxonomy): Eukaryota > Metazoa > Chordata > Actinopteri > Cyprinodontiformes > Fundulidae > Fundulus > Fundulus heteroclitus. Next base: position 43,560,546 of record NC_046363.1, read on the forward strand.
AACTGGTTGCATAAGTGTGGACATCCTCAAAGTGACTCGGTTTCAGCTTTCAGGCTTGTTGAGTTCACACCTGTCATCAGTTACAATGAATCTCATCAACCAGAAATAAAGTCCGGCTGCTCTTAAAGGATTGTCTTCACATTTACTCCTCGTCATCCTTTAGCTAACAGAATAAAGCAGAATTAACTTGTATCATCTGGTCCTCTGCCCTCTCTGGGCCGTTGATCCGTTTCTACTTCCAGAATTTTAAGTATCTTGTTGTCTTGTTGACCAGTGATGGACGGAGCAGAGATGGACAGACTGATGGGGGCTGCTCCATCAGCAACCCTCCAGCTGCTCCAGTCTGGAGCGTTAAAGAGAGCTGAGCCAAAAAGCAAAGCTCTTGATTCACATTTCTGGCCGTTAGGTCTGGATCATGATGGAAAGAATGAGAACCTGGGTACAAGTGGCTGGAATCAGTGGGATTTCACCAGGGGGAGCTCAGAGTAGAACCCAGGGAAGATCCAGAACCCGCTGGAGGGACTATACCTCCCCGTCTGACCTGGGATAGATTTATTTGTCACTCGGGTGGTTCAGGACTACAAAAATGAAACTAAAAGTAAGTAAAGTTTTCTTGAAATGAGTGTATTTTTTTTTCTTGATTTGAGCAGCTAAATAAGACTATTTGCCAATGGAATAAGAGTTTTGCACTTAAAATAAGAAAATTTCATCTTCATCACCTTATTTCAAGTGCGGGGTATCTAATTATCTTATTTCAGGGGCAAAAATACTCATTCCATTGGCAAATAGTCTTATTTAGCTGCTCAAATCAAGGGAAAATCCACTCATTTAAGAAAATTTTACTTACTTTTATTTCCCCTTTTGCAGTGAGCAAACACAAACATAAGCAATAATAATGACACAGAGACTGTAAAGTAAGTTGAATTATATATACATAGAAATAAATAACTCGCTCATCCACTCATTTAAAACAAATATATGTATAAATCTGAATGAGTTGTGTGAAACTCATCAGACGTGCTATAATACCAGCCCGCAGGGTAAAGTCCACTAATGCTACATATTCCTGCTAATGCTTTCTTAGAAGTGTTGTCACTCATTAACCTCTTCAGTTGATCTATAAAGCTTGTGTGAGCGAACGGGACCGCTCTGTCATCCCTTCAGTCCAGTCTAACACCACATTTTATAAAACTGAGTTGTTGAAAAATCCCCGTTTTCTTCACCAAAACCCGTGTTGCCTGTGGGCGAGCGGAGCTAATGGAGCAAAACGGCTCATCCACCCTGTTGCTGACGACGCCCTGAGCTTGAAAACTTTCCCTCAGACAGTCTGTGCTAGATGAAGGTATTTCTCTGGGAATCCATAAGTTTTTTTTTTTTTGTTTTTTTTCTCAGTCGGTTCTGATGTCAGGATGGGGGTAAAATAGTGAAATGTGTCCATGCTGAGCTTTTCACTCAGGTCAAGCACAGATGGTGTTTGATCAAGGCAGGAAGTGAATATTTCTGCTAAAGTTATCGTCAGATTGTCAAATTAAGACATTAACGATCACAACCAGAAAGGTAAACTGCAATGCAGATTAAAATTGTCACACTCTTTAATTATATTTATATAGCACCAATTCATGAAACACATATCATCTCAAGTCTCTTTCCAAAGTCAGACTCAATCAGATCCTCCAGGTTGGTCAGAAAGTTTCCTCTCTAAGGAAACCCAGCAGGTTGCATCAAGTCTCTCCAAGCAGCATTCACTCCTCCTGAAAGAGCGTAGAGCCACAGTGGACAGTCGTCTGCATTGTTGATGGCTTTGCAGCAATCCCTCATACTGAGCATGCATGAAGCGACAGTGGAGAGGAAAACTCCCCTTTAACAGGGAGGAGAACCTCCACCAGAACCAGGCTCAGTGTGAACGCTCATCTGCCTCGACCCACTGGGGCTTAGAGAAGACAGAGCAGAGACACAGAAAGCACAGAAGCTCACATTGACCCAGGAGTACTTTCTATGTTAGAGAAGTCAGAGCAGAGACACAGAAAGCACAGAAGCTCACATTGACCCAGGAGTACTTTCTATGTTAGAGAAGACAGAGCAGAGACACAGAAAGCACAGAAGCTCACATTGACCCAGGAGTACTTTCTATGTTAGTGAAGACAGAGCAGAGACACAGAAAGCTCAGAAGCTCACATTGACCCAGGAGTACTTTCTATGTTAGATGGTAATAGTGGATGATCTGCCTCCCCTGAAGATATCACAGCTAACAGAACGCCAGACCAGGTGTACCTTCTATGGAAAGAAAAATGACAGAGAACAAAAAGTTAAAAGCTGAAATAATAACAAACAATGCAAATCACTCTTCACCCAGTTCAGGCGTTTAAGCATAATTTTATTTATTTTTTTCTGTCTTTCTTGTTCCCACCAGCAGTTGTGATTCCGCTCACCGACTCGGAGCACAAAATGCTGCCTCTGCACTTTGCCGTGGATCCTGGGAAGGACTGGGAATGGGGCAAAGACGACTCGGACAACGTGATGCTGGCGAGGTAAACGTACAGAGTTAACCCGTCGGGCTGTGAGGTCACATGGGCTCGGCTGGTTCCTCCTAACCCACTTATCTACAGAGAGGTCCCAAACGACGCGGACAAAAAGCTGCGTCACGTGTTTACGGGTGTGAGCGCGCTCACATGCAGCTGTGCTTCCTGCAGGGATCGGCCGCTGACGGCAGATTAGAGACGCCCGCTGACACTGACAATAAGATTAGCCCTGAAATACCTTCAGTGAATGAACCAGAGGAGCAGGAACCAAAAATAGCAGCTCTGTGGAAAAATGACCTTGGTTGCCTCAGCTGCTTGTGTCTGATTTTAAAAGTGTGTCTGAAGGTCATGAAGTTAAGAGTTTATCGATGTGAATCCACAACATTATGAGCCCAGTGATTGTTTTATATATTTCTACATTTATCAGGTCAACTATATGTTTGTCTGTGCAGCACCTAAACACCAAATACTACTAGATATTAAAGCTCATTCTGATTCTGACCTATCCCCCCCCCCCCCCTTTTATTCTCTAAATGTATTTAAATAGTACAATTGGCAGCCCGACCAACATTAAATTCAGTTTTATTTTTTAAATTTGCCACCAGTTCACACTATTTTCACCTCGGCGCATTTGACACAACCGACTAAATGTGTGTACAGAAATAAAATCAGTCCAGTCATAACTATTCAGATTCAATCCTGAAGGCAAGGAAATTTATTTGTTTAGCACATTTCAGTACAAAGTGCTTTACATGATTAAATTCTATGAAAATAAAAACAAGTTGGAAAAAAATGTACAAGAAATGAAACAAAATAAAACATGAGAAAATGGAAACTAAAACAGTTGGACTACAAAGTTAAACTAATGATGTTTCAGTAAAACAGTTTAATTAGAACAGTTAAAGGCAATCCTGAACAAATGTGTTTTTAACCTTGATTTAAAGGAACTTTCAGCACTTTTACAGGCTGGTTGCAGCAATCCCTCCACCTGTGCAAGCCTGAAGTTTTTAATGCGTAACTCAATCCTTTTGTCATCTGAACTGAACCTGGTTGGTTTTTTCTCTTCTTCATGCAGCGTGGCGCTCTCCCTGGAGGCCAAGCTCCAGATGTTGCACACCTACCTGACCGTCACCTGGCTGCCGCTGCCATGCGAGGTAACAAGATGTGCCCCCAACCCACCCCCCCACCCACCCCGTCCAACACATTCTCACTAACCTACTCATCATATGTGGACGCTTGGTCAGGTTCCCTCAGCGTCACAAGTTGGCCCCATCCCTCCCGTCAATATCTGACGTGCAATATCTCAGAATATTATAGCAACCCAGCCTACGTTAAACATTTAAGCAGAACAGCTGTGTTTACATGCATTTTAAAGACATTTCTAGCCAGAAGTATGTTTATTATTTTAATAATCTTCGTTCGGGGAAGGTCATTAGTTTAGCTGAATATTTTAATGGGTTCTGTCTTAGAAGGACGGGAGGAAGTGACGCTTCCTTACCAAAGCCATCGAGTTGCTTCCGGTCAGCAAAAAAAAAAACTTTAAGCTAAACAATCTGATGACGTCTTCAGTAGAGGCTGACATCTCGCGGGATTCCCCGCTGAGGAGTCAGCGTTAGTAAAGATCATGTGATTGGGGTGGTACAGGATTAAAACAGGATCAGACAGGAGTAAACCAATAGGAGGTAAAATAAACTAGGATCGATGCCAAAAAATAATAAAATAAAAATGGAAAATAAAGAATGTAGGATCAACGCTGCCATATAGTTTTTCTTTTTCCAAGAAACATAAACTACAATGCAAGTCGAAAGAACTACACGACTTAAAAGCCAACAGTGCTTCTGATCTATTTTTTCCACCCGCGCTCAAAAACAGCAATAGAGGAAGAAACTGCTAGTGCCGAACTCGACCTGGAAAAGTTAGATTTGCAACGCAAAGTCAGAAGTAAAGACTTATTTATTAAACTCACAGAACTGACTGGAAAGTTGCAAATATTAACAAACTTGACTAGAGTTGAATGTCACGTTCAGTATCCTGTTAACATTCAGTATCCTGCTTCTAAAACGTGTTTCCTGGACTTATTATTCAAGAATGTTTTCAATGTTCGGTGAATTTATCAGTTCTGATAGTAAATCCTGATTAGTTTGTGGATATTTTCTTGCAAATGGACAAATACTAATATGCTTGTATCATGTTCAACTTTTTCCTTTTACAAAACTGAGTTTTTGAACCATTGCGGTAAATAAATTGTGAAAGTAATGCACTTTTTTCAACCCCATGAGGGATTAAGTGGGTCAGAAAATGGATGGATGGATGGATGGAGCATAGATCTCTTGCTAGTTGCATTTTTCTTTACTTTCAGTAATTTGAAACATAAAAGTAACTTCATTGTTCATTGGAAAATTATTATTCTATAAATTAGTAAAAGGCAACATTGTACATTTTGTTTATTCAACTAAGACAGGCATGGTCTGTTTCCCTGTGTATTATTTTTATTATTTATTATTATTCCTTTTACTTTAACTGGCCTTTACTACAGCTAAACAGGAACTTAACTGACCCTTCATAGAAATTCAGGTTCCATGTATTACCAGAAGACTTAATGAAGATGAGAAGAACGGGAGTGGTGCAGGAGCGGGAGTCATTCTTAGTGGGAGTGGGAGTGATTTTACCAGGAGTGGACAGGACTTTATGTTTTACTCTGGCCCAGGAGTGGGACGGGACACACATTTTTTCTGTGGGAGTGGGATGAGACGGGAGTGAAAATCCACTCACGTGTCACCCTCTAGTCTACAGAGCAGGAAGTGAGTATTTGTTTTTCAAAAACAGGTCAAGAACACGTAAAGCTAATGAGAAGACCCCAAAGATCCGCTGGATTTGATTTAATCCAACTTGGCTTCACAGAAAATAACCGCAGCAGGTCATTTATGTCAGAGTTCTGCAGGACCTTCATGTTCAGACGTTGTTCTGAGGAGGAGTTTAGATGCCGCAGGATGTATTTGATCCAGCAAAGCTAACTCATTCTTCTTCAGCTCACATTCGTTCCGATGAAGCCAACACAAGGTTTCAGTGTTGTAACTGCGTTTTCCTGACATTAACTCGTTTGGCTCCATTGTCTAAAGGCGATGTTTGCAGACAAGTTTGTCACGCAGGACCTGAAGAAGCTGATTGAGTCAAAAAGGCTGCAGCAGTTTATTTGGAGCACAGCAGACATCAGTGATGGGAGAAAACGTAGAACCAGGGCTGGACGATATAGGAAAGAGAATATATAATATAATAAAATAGAAATCATATTGATCCATATCGATGATTATCAACAAATTCACAACCTATAATTTAAATGCAGCCCTGCCTATTTTATTCTGTTGCCTAGCAACCTATTTTTAGATACAGAACACAAACACTGAATTCAAACTCAACCCTTTATTGAACCAACTTTTTACCAAAACTGCAAGTTATTAAAAATTAAAAAGAACGCATGCTCTCTGAAACTTTGAAGGGGGCGGGGCTTGGTTCCTGGATCTGCTTTGTGATTGGTTGGGAGGATGTAATGACTGTAATATTAACCTACATGATAGGCTAGAATGCAAAAGGAAGGAAAACTGTTATTCTATTGAACTTTTTATTGACCCTTTTTTTCTATCATAGATATACATCTATCGATCGATATATTTATTGATTTATCGTCCAGCTCTACGTAAAACATTCCAGAAACCGGATGTTTGAGCCCGGTCTCTGTTGTCCAGAGATGGTTTTGCACGTCTTCACAATCAGACAGATTTAGAGACGTTTTACAGGGCAGAGTGGCCAAATGTTTGCAGTCAGGTTACACTCTGCTGATAGCAGGGCTGAACGATTTTGGAAAATAATCTAATTGCGATTTTTTTTTTTCCTTAATATTGCAATTTAATGCGATTTTTTTTTTTTTTTTTTTTTTTTTTTTTTTTTTTCAGTTTAATTTATCATGTCTTTTTAAACATATACAAACAATAAATCAACTTGTTTCCTCGCTGTGCAAATTAGTTGCTAAAAGACCCACAGCATTTAAACTCTGTGCAGAAATGATTGTGTTCTGCCTATGATATATTTCAACCAAAATTGCAATTTTGACTTTTCTCTGCATTAACCACAAGCAACAAAAATGGCGTCTAAATAAAGATGTTTGTAAACAAGGACTATTTTAAACAAGAACTTTTAATGTTTCTATTAATCAGAATATTATTCAAGTGTTAGGTTTAAACACCTAACATCTTATTCAGCAACCTGCACAAAGAAGACACAGAGAATCAGTTAAATTTGTCTTGCAAGGAGAGTGCTCGGAGACTGCTCAGTTACAATCCTCCAAACCACTCTGAAGCAGTCTCCGCTCGCCAGGCTTTTTATTGAAAATTGGAACGCCCTAGTTACACAGGATTTCAACTGCTGAGGGAAGGGGAACAAACTAGTTGAAATCCATTAGGCAGGGAACCAATACACAACAACAGCATTCATTGTTATGGGAGTAACTTCTTTATCTTCCACAGGCAGCTGCAAGATACAATTGGGTGCAACCTGCAACTGCTCGCATGCTTGTGTTCTGATACAAGGAGAAATAACACTTCAGTAATAAGTATAATATAATATTGTAAATGGTCAAGAATGTTATTAGTAAAATATAAGATTGCATAGTCATTTAGTTATTATAAGTGAAACATAATATAACTAGAATATAGATTAAAAGTAGAATAACTATAATAAATCCAACATCAAGAGAACAGCTTTTAGTTGATTTGGACATCAATCCTTGTTGAACATAAAGTGCAACCAACAAGCAAGTCTACGTATTAAACTGATTGACCAGAACTTAATGCTATGTATGATTATATAAACTCTAAAACAAGTAATAAAATTAGATTATCTCACTGCTGCAACTGTCTTCCCTTCCATGTGGAGGCAAACCCACTTTAAACATTTTAACAACACCTAATAGACGCGTCTGATTCCCTGATTGTTACATAGCCAAAAATTGCAGACTCTGCGATTTGGAAATTACGTTTTTTTTAAATCGCGATTATATTGAAAATGCGATTAATTGTTCAGCCCTAGCTGATAGACGTCTGACAATGCAGCAATATGCCACGTTAAAGGTAGAAAGGTGTTGACAGGTGATGTGATGATCTGATGCATTCTGAAAGGGTTTAAATCCTTGGCCGTGTCTTTGTGTCTCCTTTTATTTTTATCTGGATGAATTATACGTTTAATGAGCGTGTTTGTCTGCTTTGTCCGCCTGCAGCAAGCCCCTCTGGCCCAACCCGAATCCCCCACCGCCTCCGCGGGAGAGGACGCCCGGACGCCGCCCGACTCCGGAGAGTCGGACAAGGAGTCGGTCAGCAGCAGCTCCAACGGCAACGGAGACACGACGGCGAGCTCCGCCGCCAACGGAAGCGGGTCGTTGGCCAAAAACAGCTCGTCCTCGTCCTCCAGTTCGTCCAGCAGCGGCTCGGCGGCGGGAGGGAAGGACAAAACGAAGAAGGAGAAGGAGAAAGACAAGAAGAGAGCAGACTCTGTGGCCAATAAGCTGGGCAGCTTTGGGAAGAGCCTGGGCAGCAAGCTGAAGAAGAACGTGGGCGGCCTGATGACCGGGAAGAACGCGGGCGCCGCCGGCGCCAAGCAGGAAGGCGGCGAGAAGAAGAAGGGCTCGTTCAGGGGGAGGAAGGGCAGCAAGGACAGCTCGCCCTCCACCCAAGCCTCCGAGGACTCTGGGAAGGGATCTCCCTCGTCGGGGAGCGAGCGCCTCCTGGGAACGATGAGCAGCATGAGCAGCAGCGGCGGCAGCAGCACGGAGGGCGAGCACTACAAGTACAGCGCCGACGTGAAGGTCAGCCTGGGCATCCTGCGCGCCGCCATGCAGGGCGAGAGGAAGTCCATCTTCGCCAGCCTCCTCACCACCAGCAACCGGCAGCCCTTCCAGGAGGAGATGATCCAGCGGTACCTGGCGGACGCCGAGGACCGCTTCCACGCGGAGCAGGAGCAGCAGCGGCGCGACGCGGAGAGGAAGGGCGCCGCCGGGAACGCCCAGGCGCCCAAGAAGGAGGCGCTCGGCAGCGCGGAGCTGAGCTACCGGCCGTACGAGGCCAAAGAGGAGCTGACGGAGAACCTGCCGCCTTCCTTCAACCCCAGACCTCTCAGTCCGTCTCTGTACTCCGCCGTGGTGCCCATCCCGCGGCCCACCTTCGTCGTCCCGCCTCCGGCCGCCGCCCCGCTCACTCAGCATCTCCCTGTGCACGCCCACCCGGACTTACGCCGCCAGCTGGCCGGCGGCTCCCCGGCCTCCTCCTACCCGGGCCTCCCCTCCTACGCCACCCTTCCCCGCCACTGCCCCACGGCGCAGGGCCCCGCCCAGTACCTCCCCCCACAGGGCCCCTCTTCCCTGAGCCCCTCCCGTCTGGCTCCCTCCTACCCCCCGGAGTTCGATCCCCCCGATTACCCCGGCGCCGAGCCCCTCGCCGTCGCCGGCGGCTACACCAACGGCTTCCGGGACCTGAGCGCCGACCTGGACCCCCGGAGTGGGCAGCCGCCCGTCAGACACTACTCCCTGGGCAGCGCGGGCGGCCTGCAGTCCAGCCGCTGCCGGACGCCCACCTGCAACTACTACGGACACCCGGAGACGGGGAACTTCTGCTCCTGCTGCTACCGGGAGGAGCTGCGGAAGAGGGAGACGGAGCCGGCCATCCACCGGTTCTGAGCCCGGCGCCGCGGCAGCGTGGCGAAGAGTGGCCTTTTCCGGTTCCGCCTAAACGGAACCGCCTCTGAACCGGACCGGGGAGCGGTCGATTCCTGTCGGCGGCGACGAGAGGAATCCCGGCGGTCTCTCGCCGCTGGGTTAGGGGGGGGGGGGTGTGTTAGACCAGAGAATAAACTGACTGCACTTCTGTTACTTTTTGCTCTTATGCAGCTGTTGCGTATGAGTGAGTGTGTGTGTGTGTGTGTGTGTGTGGACTACAAACTCTCCTTTGTAAGGGTCCAGCGCCCCGCTACTGTCGCCTCCTAGTGGAGAGAATGTATACGGCGGGTACGACGCTCACGCAGGACGCTTGAAACACGCGTAGAAGCACAAACCGGAGAAGGCACAGGCGTCTCCACCTCACATGCCGTCTGTTACCGTTATTACGTGGTCGTTACTGGAGGCTTTGAAGACGTCGTGTCGCTTCTACTCACCGTTTGCGTTACGCAAAGTGAAACTACTGCTTACTGTTGGTCAGCTGCTGCGGCGCCGCACTGACAGACGTCTCTACCCCCCCCTCCCTGCAATAAAGTCGGCGTGTCGTCCAAAACCAGGTTTGACTCTTTGCACAAGTATTTCATCCCCTGGACGTTTCCCACGTTTTGTCCCGTTAGAACCATAAACTTCAGTTTATTTAATCTGGATTTTTAAAACACGGAGCAACACAGACGGGCCGATAACTGTTACAGGAAAGCGATGGATGATTCTCAGCGTTTTGTTTCCCCCCCTCCCTGAGTTCGTCGCATTGTCTTTGCGCGTCTAGAGACTAAATGTTATGTTTGCCCATTTATCTGTTGGATTCCTGGTTGTGCTGAGGTCCGGGCTTTGACTAGGCCGTTCTAAGGCAGGAAACTGTTGATCGCAACCGTTCCACTGAAACTCTGGGTATGATTTTAGGCTTGTTGTCCTGCTGAACCTCTTCCGGGTCACCAATGTTCTGCAGCCTCTGGCAGGATGGATCCCATCAACTTCCTGTCCCAGTGGACTAACCACAGCATGATGCTGCCACCGCCGTGTTTCCCAGTGGGAGTAGTAAGTTCAGGGGGATGTTTAGTGGGTTTTTCTAAATTTATAGTTATTTTTGTTACCTGACCAGAACGCCTTCCTCCATTGCAAACTCCAAATTGGGCCTATTGGCTTTTTAAAATTTTCAACAATGGCTTCAACATATAGATTCTCCCACCTGAGCGACGGATCTATGCAGCTCACCCAGCCTCTTGGCTGCTTCTCTGAATAAGGACGCTCTCACCGGGCCTCTCGGTTGCTGAAGGCAGTTATTCAGACTTTGCTCTGTGTTTTAGTGGATGACATCAAATAATTTGGGGCTGAATAGAAACGCAGTGAAAGTCCTTTGTTGTTTCCTTTCTAGATCATAATTACGGACTATTTTCTCTCTCACATAAAATCCCAATGAAGGAGATAGAAGTTTATGGTTGTAACGTGGCAAAACTTGAAAAGGTTCTTGGGGGGGTATGGATGCTTTTGTAGAAGAGCATCCATTCTACAAATGGTTCTGGACAGATGCAGATGCTGGCATGAATAAAATGGCTTCTAGAGACGCGGGAGTTTTTCTTTTTGCATCTCTCTGTCCGCTGTTTTTTAAATGCTCTTTGAACAAAATACAGAACAAATTAAAATAAACCAGACACTACAGGTTACCACGGTCTTCTGGGCTTAAATGTTTATAGGAATTCCTGTTTCATCCACAACCACGGCTAAAAATCAGCGTACCGCTCGACGCTTTCTAATAGCAGAGGTTTAGTCCCTCAGTGCACATCTGAAATACTCTGAAGGTGTTTTATGCTCCAGCAAATCCACCGATCTGTGCAGTCCAAGCCCCTTTGCAGATGTTTTCTGGACCTCTTGTCTCCCCGGTCGCCTGTGCAGACACGGACTCAATCTGGACGGTTTTATTCAACCTGCTGCCTTTTGTTTCCCCCTCAAACATTCACTCTCCAACAAACATGTTCAGTTCTCACTGCTGCCGACCCCTAAACTTACCAAGTAGTCGCACAATCTGTGATTGGTGTTGGTCCTGTTGAGATGACACCTTCGTTATTTGTAGTTAAGCACTAGAGCTCGGCTGATAATTGGGTGGATTGATTCGAGTCTTCCTCGTTACTTCAAGCTCCAGACTGTTGCGTCTCTCACGTCTTGCTGTTTCGCTACAAGAAGCCATGATGTTGGACTCCAGTGGCTCCGCTTGTTCCGTCTTCTCTCAATGAGGTCGTTAGAAAAAGCACAAAATAGTATGCAATTCACTGCCTTGCCCACTAGAGGGTGCTATTATCCAGTTTTCCATCTGAACTCGGTTTTAACTCCGGCCCCTGCTGCTCTCCCAGCTTAGCTCCCAACACTAAAGCTCTATAAAACTGGTGTAGTTCCCATTAGTGTTGTTCAAACACTATTTAATAGCAAGATGTTGCTAAAGCTGCTCAAAGAAACGGCGTCTTTCTGCCGTTTTGCGTTTGAAACACTGACGTTTCCCACAGCGACCGAGCGTTATCAGTGTGAATGTGTGTCAGCATGTGTTCCTGATGTAGGTTTTAACCGATACATGTGAAATACCTCCTTTGTTCGGGAAGAAAAGTGTGTTTTTGTGTGTGTGTGTGCCCCCCCCCCGTTCCTCCAAAGTAATAATTAGCTCACAGGTGATCAGATCTTTGTGTTTCTGTGACGAAACCGACGTTACAGGCTGCAGACTTTTTATTTCTATTTAAGGAAACGGACAGAAGAGCTTGAGGTTGTACAAATGTGTTCCGAGTTATTTTTGTAAGCCCAAAGTTTTACAGTGTTTTTAAAAAAAAAAGGGTAAGAATGTATTTTGCTGGAAACTTCCACAGTTGTGAGAATAAGCTTGTTAAGGAGCCGGGATCTGGGGTGGGAACGTCACGTCTAGCTTGTTGAAGGAGACCCCCACATGGGCCTTTTTGATACTTGAGGCTCTCGCATTACAAAATAAGTTCCTTAATACTGACATAACAATTTGAGAATATATATATATCTATATATATATTTATAGTGAGATTTGTTTTTTGTTCATTCAGATAGGATTCCTTGTGGGAAGTTTAGCTGAGATCATTTAGGATGTTCTTTCTGGCTAATTGGAAGTCCAGCTTTTGTTTGTTGCTTTCTAAATTTGTCAATGTTTCATTCTTGATGCGCTTCAATGAAACTTCTTTTTGTTTTGTTTCTATGACTATGCTCGTTTCCCCGGAACAGGAGGAGAAATGACTCCATTTACTTTTCTATGAGCTCGTCTTTTGTTTGGAGGCAGCGAGGGGAGAAGCGGCCTGGGACTGGTGCATGTAAATGGCGGACCATTCTACCAGACTTGTGCGTTATTTTAACCGGATTTTTGTTCTTCGTTGTCATTTGTTCCATTTTGATTTTCTATCTTTATTTTTTGTTTGTTTGTTTTTTTAAAAAAAACAACTAAAAGGCTGTGTGACAGTGCAATCTGGATAGAAAGAACATCAGATTTTATGTTAGGTATTATGATTATTTTTTGCACCGTTTGAATAAATTCTCATTGTATTTCAAGGATCTTACGTCTCTTCTGTTTGAACCTTAATCTGTGGTTATAAAATAATACACCTTCTGATTTGTTTTCCTACACAGGACTTCATAGCCAAATTGGAAAATCTTGTTTGTGAAATCTAAGTTTATAAAGATAAGACGCCTGTGTCTGCATCCTTTCATCAACGGGACAATGATCCAAACATGGCAGCAGAGGGACTGAATCAAGACGACCTGATGTCCTAGTTAAAGTCCAGGCCTCAGTCTGAATAAATTGTTTGTTTTTCCCTCTGGGGGTTTGATTTCCAGGAATTAGAAAGCTGGTAAAGACCAGATAAATAGCTTAGCTGTAAATAACAATAATGGTCTGTTGGGTAAAGAAGTCTCGTTCTCCACGTGAGAACTGAATGATTTGAGAAAAGGAAGATAAAAGAACGTAAACTTGAAAGTGATTAGTGGCTTTAACTCCAGTTTTTCCCCCGTGTCCTCCTGAGAAGCTGCTGCTGTGCTGTAAAAACATTAAGAAGCTGTTTCCTACGCCGCTCCCTCCAGTCTGGCTCACATCTCATCCCTGAAGCTCTTCATGAAACGGCAGATCGCCTGGAAGTGCTCTTTTATTGCAGGACTTTGGTCTTATTTGTTCTGTGTCACTCCGTTGTATCTTAACCTTGTTGCATTATAAATAAGCAAATAACTCCCAGCTCAGATAATCCACGGACCCGTGTCTGTTTTATGTATTAGAGAAATCGGAAACCCTGATGCAATATTAAACAGTTTCCCATGTGGTTTGAAAAAAGAAATCCAGACCTCCACATTGGCGTGCACTACTAGGAAAGCGTATCCTCACCTGCTCAGCAGAGCTCAGGATTACTCAAACTTTCCCTTTTCTTTCTGGGAAGCATTTCTTTGTGAAGCGGCTGGAAGGTTGGTTCCTTTCCTAACGCCTGTGGATGAATGCTAAAAGGTTCCTGCGCGGATCTGGCCGAGGATCACAGTAAGGTGAGAAAACAGGCTGCAGATGGAAGATCATTTTGGTATAAAGATTATTTTAGCACGTCTAAAACACCAACATGGATGCTTGTTTACAGGATTTGCTTCTTTTATCACCTTAATCCTTGCGTTCTTCATGCCTGTGTGGCAAACGTTGCTCTCTTTAGATGTTACAGCTATTAACAGTGGGGTCTGCTTTCATAGGAACTGCTCCTTCCATCACAGACAATTATCTTTAAAAATTAAAGATTTAAACAAAGGGAATCTACTTGAAGCTGATTTAATCTGCTTTATGGAATTGGAATAAAAAAGCAAATAAAGTCAAATAGCACTACAGAGATCCACACGCTGTAAAATGTTATTTAGTAGGTTTTTTAGGGTCATAGGAAAACTAAAGGGCATTTACTCACCTTATTGCTGCTTGTGTTGCTTCTGAAAGCTGATGAGTCACTGGGTGGACTTTGTCAGAAATGTTCCTCTGACGTACTGCGCCTGTTTTTCTATTAATAAAATTAAATACATGTCAAACCTTTCCACACAACATTCGTTTGATGGGTTTCATGTGAGCGACTTTAATATAAATGCCGTTTATTAACCCACAACAAGTTCAACACCCAAAACTACTTCTTTGCTTCGTTTTGCTGAAGGACAGCAGCTCTCAAAAGTTTACACACCCCCTTGAAAATGTTCAGGTTATTGAGAGTTTAATGTGAGATTTACCTAAAAATAAGTAAATCTGTTTGGGGAAAACACTTAGAACAATAGAAAAGTTGCAGTAATCTGGTTGCATAGTTATCTACACGCCTGGTGGCCGAATCCGGCACGTCAAGGAAATGTATCCGGCCCTCAAGAGCCAAAAAAGTCATATCATGTCATAAACTAGAGGCATAAATTCTCTTAAAATGTATAAAGTGGCTAAAACTGTGCCTCCTTTAGTGAATGTTGATATTTGTAACTATGTAGGAACAGCATCCTGCTACTAGAGGTCAGTTTTCCCACAACACATTAAAACCACCCAGAAATGTTCAAAAAGAGTAAAAGTGCAGAATCATGAGATTAAAGTGCAACTCACACCAATATCAACTTTTTTTTGAGATAAACTGTTCAAATGGGCCTAAGGTGCTACTTTTATGTTACTGTGCATTTTTATATTTCTATGTGAACTGAAATGAAATCATGAAACCAAAAGTGTCATCTATGCCGGTGCTACCGGCCCTTTAAGCAACTTTATGATGCCAAAGTGGCTCAATATAGAAATGGGTTTGACGTCCCTGCTTTAAACGGTACTTTGCCAAAAATATCTTTTGGTTCAATCTCAGCATTCAGTCGTCTTTGGAAGGCGTCTGTCAGCATTTTCACTCCTGTTGCACCCTGAGGACGTCTTCTGTCCTCGGGGCTCCCTGTAGATTTTCTCAGAGTTGTGTTCTTTTGCATCCCACAGAAAACAACTCTGTGTTCTCTTGGCGCTTCATGTTGTGGGAAAGGATAACTATTTCCTTCTCTCTGTCCAAAAGGACGTTGCTGAAGACATCCTGCGGTTCATCAGGACGAAACTTTGCAAACTTGAACTTAGACTTTAGATTTTTTTAGAAACTCTTCCATGGTTACTGGGAAGCAATAATTGCTAATATCTCTCCATTTTGGCACCATATTTAAAGCGGAACCTATAGTGGCAAAGTTTGGTTTTAGCCAATCATGGTATGAAATGAAAATGTTGCAAGCAGGCACAAACATGTTTGCCATCCAAAGATGCACAAAGCGCTTCTTGCTGTTCATCAAAGATGAAAGCATAGATTCTGACAAAACAGATGTGATAGCTGCAGCTACACGTGCGTCCTCCTGCGCTGCCATGTTTGTTCTGGTCTGGCTTCTCGTCCCACATCAGTGTCTGACCTTCTGGAAGACTGGGTCAGTTATACCCATGAACACAATCCAGAACCTTGTGGACCGCCTTTGCTGCAAAGTTGAAGATGTTATCGCTGCAAAGAGCGGACCGACATCATGTTGAACCCAATGGATTAAAAATATGTCACTGAAGTTCATATCATATGCGCGTCATGGCAGGTGAGGAAATACTTTTGGTAATATAGTAGGACTGGACGATATGGCAAAAACATAATATATTCCTCAATTTCAGTCGATACAATGATATCAATATAAATAACTATAAACTTCTAGTTAGAGTGGCTCATGTTACCCTGAGCTACCTCTATAGTTATGCTGCTATAGGCTTAGGCTGCTGGAGGACATCAGGGTCTATTTCTCTCACTCTGCTGAGTTCTCCTACTGCTCTCCAATCTGCATTGTTTGTTGTTATTTCAGCTTTTAACTTTTTGTTCTCTGTCATTTTTCTCTTCATAGAAGGTTCACCTGGTCTGGCGTTCTGTTAGCTGTGACATCATCAGGGGAGGCAGATCATCCTCTATTACCATCTAACATAGAAAGTACTCCTGGGTCAATGTGAGCTTCTGTGCTTTCTGTGTCTCTGCTCTGTCTTCTCTAAGCCCCAGTGGGTGGAGGCAGATGAGCGTTCACACTGAGCCTGGTTCTGGTTCTGCTGGAGGTTCTCCTCCCTGTTAAAGGGGAGTTTTCCTCTCCACTGTCGCTTCATGCATGCTCAGTATGAGGGATTGCTGCAAAGCCATCAACAATGCAGACGACTGTCCACTGTGGCTCTACGCTCTTTCAGGAGGAGTGAATGCTGCTTGGAGAGACTTGATGCAACCTGCTGGGTTTCCTTAGAGAGGAAACTTTCTCACCAACCTGGAGGATCTGATGGAGTCTGACTTTGGAAAGAGCCTTGAGATGACCTGTGTTGTGAATGTGTTGTCAATGTTTTCCCAGCGCTGTAAATCCCACATCTGTTATATAATTTTTAACTTCTGGGCTTGGTGATGGTGAGTTCATGGAGTCTATAAAAAAAGAAGGACAAACAAACTGGTAACCGTGGCAAACAGAAAGCAGACACGTTGAGTCTGAGGGGAAACTGCCCCACACTCCGGAGGTACTGTCTCTTTAAGAGGACTCCGCTTTCCTCCGGCGCTCCCTGCCTCGCCATGGCGAGGGAAGAAACAAACAGAAGGGGACGGGCCCCGCTAGGAGCCCTGAACGCGTCTCTCCGTTAGACGGCAGCCGGGGACTTCTGGCTGATCTCGGGCCGGTCGGGCTTTCTCTCCGTGCCGGTGGAGCGGCCGACGCTGTCCGCGCAGAAAAGCGATGAGAAGAGCCACAACGGCGGGCTCGTTGACACCGAAGACCTCAGCTGGAGGAGGGGAAGAAGAAGAAGAAGCAGCAGCAGCCGGCGGAGATCCGGTGGCCGCTCGCTGCTCTGCGCCGTTTTCCTCCGCTGAAACGGATGGACGCTGACCCGTAAGCGTCTGCTTCCACCACAACGCCGGTTTTCTTCCTGTTCATCAACAACAACAACAAAAAGTGCAGGAAGATGTTGACAGGATCCAGAACCACGTTCAAAGTGAGGCAGATGCTGCCGGACCTGAAGGTGAGCTCCCAGGACTCCTGGCTGACCCACTTAAGCTGATTGTCTGCACCGATGAGAGGGAATGAGCCTCGAACAGCTGCTGCCTGTTTGGGGGGACGCGGCTCCCGCTTTCTGCTCCTCACACCACCTTAAAATCTCCCCTCCTTCATCCTCCCCTCTCTGCCTGTCATCTAGGAGACTTTAATTATTTATCTGAGCGTTTGATTCTGTGTGCCACGGCTCGTCATCATAACGGTGACCGCGTTGCACAGGGGGCCAGGAAAGGAGAAAATCAGAAAGAGGCTTTTCTGGTGCAGGAAACAGCAGCCATCATTCAGCAGGCTGGGCTATAAATGTGCTGCCTGACTGTTTGCAGCCTGCTTTGCAGGATTCCTGCACAGTCCTGAGAAACAGGGGGTCTGTTCAGATGCACCGATCTGTCTTTTTTTAACCAGTACCAGCGATCCTCCTGCAGATTATAAGACATGCTAATTAATATAGGACCATTTTGTCCTAATTCAGGGTTTAAACGTGCAACAGATTCTCCATAAATGGTGTAAAATGCTTGATAGCAACGTGCAAAAGGAGACATTGCACTGTCCTTATTACAGCTCCGCAATATATTTATTCACATCGTTTTTTTTTTTGCAATATGTTGCATTTGCAAAGGAATGCATGGATGCAGAAATGTGTAATTCCATGTATATCAAGCGTCATGCATTTATCTCTGGATGTATGGGTGGTGCATCGCTGCTTTTGATGCTGACACGGGTTTTGATGACTGAGGTGCTAAAGCTCACAGAGAGGAGTCAGAACCAGGGGGCCCAGGGTGGGGCCAATGTTTTTTTTATGGGGGCACTGAGAAAAATAGGAATTAAACCAGGAAACACTGCAAAATGTAATCGTTTGATATATGAAGTGAGCCACTTGTGTCTGTGGAACTACAGGCTGCAGAAAACTGTGACCCTGTCTCAATATGGCTGAAGCTAGAAGGGGTATGCATTAAATTAAAAATTATTAATAAAATAAAAATGTAAAGGTAAAAAAATTAAATGGGCCTAATGGACCGAACAGCAACAGAACATCTGCTCCAGCACATATCATCATGAGAAACTGATTCACTATTATGGCTTCAGTACAGGGGCACTGGCCCCATGTTGGCCCCTGTCTAGAACCGCCCCTGGTCAGAACGTTGTGACGGAAAGGAAAGCCCAGGAAAATGTGGGTTAATCACAACCTGTGCCATCGTTGCAGGTTTTCTACACATCGTGCAGCGCCCCAGTTCATCAGAGAACAGTCGTTTTGTTCGAGCTTTACCAGTGAAATAATAACAAGAACATTTTGGACACCTCATCGTCAGACCTGCCAGTCAGGTTGTTATAGTTGGACAAATGAGTGATGATGCATTAAAGTTTGCATCCTTTTCTATGTCTGATTAAGTTTGGAAAACAGGTAGAAACATTCTGGAAGAGATAAATTAGTCTACATTTTCTCTGGAATCTGTTTTGTCCCCTATTCCACTTCAAAAAGATGCATTTTCTGCATCTTCACTGCAAAAAGGGAACTAAAATTAAGTTTTGCCTTGATTTGAGTAGGTAAATAAGAGTATCTGCCAATGGAATGAGCATTTTTACCCCTAAAATAAGATAATTAGATATCTTGCGCTTGAAATAAGATCATGGAGATGAATTATTCCTATTTTAAGGGCAAAAATATTATTCCATCGGCAAATAGTCTTATTTACCAGCTCAAATCAAGGAAAATTTTCAAGAAATGTTACTTACATTTAGTTCCCTTTTTGCAGTGTTCACAATGTTTCATTTTCAAATTTAAACTATGGGAAGCCCAGGTTGCACGTTGAAGCGTACTGAGCTCACATCCTGGCTGGGTCGCTCCCCAAGCATTCAGGGGTTCTGCCCGGGCGTCCCAGCTTCCTCCCACAGACCACAGACATGCATGTCGGGTTAATTTGCTGTTTGCATGCTTGTGTGTCTCTGCCGGCCTGTGATTGGCTGACAGACTTTAGGGCAATGGGAACCAGCCGCTCCCGCAGCCCTGCGAGGAAGAGCCTGGTACAGAAAACGGGATGGGAATGGAGTAGAGACGCACCGATCCAGATTTTATTCTGGTCCAATCTGATGCCGACACCCGGGCTGAGCTTACCAACTTTATCCACACCCGTCATAATTTTATATTGCATGTTGCAGTCGGAGATGTTGGCAAATCAAGTTGGAAATGTTTCCAAATAGCAGACTGGGCTCGGTCCGTTGCTTGCTCCATGTTGCTCCATGTTGCTCATCGCTAGCTGCTGTGAGCGATGATGTAGCCGGCGTTGCAAACATGGAATAGAAGTGACTAGATGGCTGTAACTGTATTGCTGTGTATGATTATTAATATAAAAAAAAGAAATGACTGGATCGGATTGCTGGATCAACATCAATCTGATATCCGATCCAGCAAATTAGTCAATATCGGAGCCAATGTCCGATCCGGGTATCGGATCAGTGCATCACTGGAATGGTCTGGTAAGAGTCCGCATGTCAGGATGTGTCCAAAATAAAGACATTATAGAAACCTTGAAAAAACGTTTATTTATATAACGAACTGGTTATCTTTATTTAGGCGTTTCAGGTCTGGGGTTTTTAATAAGGAAATGGATAGGACTTAATTTAGGGAACCTCTGCTCTAAAACGCTAATCTGATTCTACAGAACAAATGTTTTACTGACAAAGAACTTGTGATTTAGACTAAAAGGCTAATGGGAACATTTTTGTTTGATAACGCTAGTGGCTATCTGTTGTGTGGGAGACACAGTCTAATTGTTAATATTTTACACATGGGTTGTCTTTAAAATAGACATAACTGTAAAACAGAAACAGAGAGGGAGCCCTGCGCAGCTCTGAGAGGCTCGTCTGTGAATCCAGATTGACTTTTGTTGTTTTAAATCAGCGCTTTCTCCACTGCCGGTCCGCTGGTTTAAAGAAGAAAGGCTGCATATAATCACTGCTTCTGCTCGGGAGCCTAATTACCGTCCAAAAAGGGGCTCAGGGAATCTTAATCATGTCTCTCAGCAGCTTTGGATTAAACTGCAGCCCGTGATTCATCATCTGGGCAGCTGTGTGCCGAGCACTTTCTGTTCCCCTTATTTCCAGAAGCTATTAAGGAATTCCAGTGAGCTGCCCTGCGAGGTTTGAGCCGCGTGTCGCCGTATAACGCACACCTGGCCGGGCGCACAGGTAGACAGAACGCATGGAGAGAAACGGCCGGATGCATTTGGAGGTTCATGTTCTTCTGCCAAGCCTCAGATGTGTTCTGCAGCTGAAGGGGGGGGGGGGGGCTTTCCTCTCCCTCCAGGCCAGGCTTGCATGTGGAGCGGTGGGGGTGACGTGCTCGGCACATCTGGAGACGGGGGCTGGCTGGGTCAGGACTTCAGGGTTTCTATGGCCTCAGCATGAGGCGTTCAGGAGTCATCCCGGTGTGGGATTCTGTCTCAGCCGGAGATCTGCTAATGTGTGGTAGTGGGCCGTGGACAGCGGATCATACGCAGAGGCCACCCACACACGCCTTTGTTTCTCTTTCCGGAGCGCATGGTGAAACAGAATCTAAATGTGGGCTGGTCCTGGCCCAGATGGCTGCACCGTTCTTCCTTTCTTTGTCCCAGCTCAGATCCGGATTGGTTTGGCGAAGGCGAAGCACAGCGGCACGTTTTCTCAGCTATCAAGGCTGGAAATCAAATGTTTTGGTGTTTTCATTTAAATTACATTACAAGGTAACGGCAGAGCTTTCAAGGTTCCTTTTTTTTTTTTTACAAGATTAAAGAAGTACGGAGGAATAAAAGGAAAACAACCCAAACAATCAGAGCTATTATTGTTCTATTAACATTAATTATTACATAACTGTTATATTCCCCCTACATATGCATCTCTTTTGTTTCATCAGCCTCAAGTATCAAGTCCTTTGGGCCACTGGGGGTGGAGTTACACGCGATACGCGTCAGACACCTAATGAAAACCAAACGCTTACAAATGAAAGCCACAAGTATTGTAAAGTGATAGTTTAAATATGTTATGCCTCTGTGCAGAAAATCAACCAAATGTTAACACTAAACATATCACATGCAGCCTGTAAGTCACATCAGCAGAAAAAAAGCCCAGATCACCAGCCCTCCACCACCGTGCTTTGCTGTTATCTGCAGATGTGACTGACATGCTGCCAGGTTTTAGCTTTTTTCTGCAGAGTCTGAGATGAAGCTCTGGGAGTCTTTTCTCTTTCAGCATCACGTGTTCAGACCTTTGGTAATAATCTACTGGGATGTGGACTGGAAGGGTAGCCTTGGTCATTGCTGATGCCTTTCTAGCTTGGCATTGTGTTAACCTGTGCCTAAAGCTATGCACTGTAGGACCTCATATATACAGATGATTAATTATTCTGTTGAATTTGGGCAGCAGTGCCTGCCTGCTACAGTTTAATGCATTTATCGACCGCTCTAGAGGCTTTGCTAGTTATTCAATCATACTTTAAACAGGAATGTCCCATTTTGTAGTATTACTGAAACACACTCTGTCCTGAGGGCAACACTCCTGTAAGATGCTATATATGACAATGTCACTGATTCCTTTATTGTCTGCAGATATGATGCCATGGTTGCATTGTAGTGTATAGCTACTAACATTGGATAAAACAAGTATTGTTAAAATGTTTCTAATATTTCTATTGACATTAAAGATGCTTAGCCACATTATGTGACGTGTGTAAATGTTCTGATATGAGGCTCTTAAAGTTCATGTAGATTGTTTTATTTAATTAATAACGGTTGGTCTTCCATCACGCCGAGCTGCTGCTTTACTGTGAGGCATTGCAGAGGGTCAGGCTCGGTCAGGCATTATTTAATTTAGATTTATTAATTAAGCAAACCGGTATTATGATAGTTCTGTGATACTGTTGCTAGATGGCACCACATCTGTTTATATCAGCTAATCGCGCCTGGTGCTGGGGCTATATTTATATCCACAAAAAAGCATCATAAAACGCTATCGGGATGTAGGCTTGGCGTATATAGCCTTATCTTATCATGATCAAACAGTTTTGGGTCTTTTTTGTAAGCATATAATGTGGCAATATTCCTTTAAATTCATACCACATGTTGGCAGCAGCCCAAGTAATCCTCTCTTACGAAGGCATCAAAGAAAATTAGTCCAAAAATTAAGCTATGGCTAAAGTAAAATGGAATTACACATAGAATAAGTATTGACCAAACTTATGGA
This sequence comes from Fundulus heteroclitus, assembly GCF_011125445.2. Classification (NCBI taxonomy): domain Eukaryota; kingdom Metazoa; phylum Chordata; class Actinopteri; order Cyprinodontiformes; family Fundulidae; genus Fundulus; species Fundulus heteroclitus. The sequence continues at coordinate 43,583,076 of NC_046363.1, forward strand.
AACGTATTAAATGCTTTCTAGCATTGGGTGGCTGGTGCAACAGTTCCAAGAGAGGAACCCAGACATCCCTTATCCTCCAGTTCATTCTGGGAAATCCCAAAGTGTTCCCAGGCCAGATGGGTCCCTCCAACGAGTTCTGGGTCTTCCTCCAGTGGGACGTGCCCAAAAACAACCCAAAGAAAGAGGTCCAAATCACCTTAACTGACTCCTTTCAATGCAGAGAAGCAGAGGCTCCATTTTGATTTCCTCCAGATGATAAAGCTGCTCCTATGCAAAAGTCTCTTTGTTGCCAATCATACTGCTCTGTGCAATATTTTGGTAATGAGAAGCATGTTTTATAGTAAATATATAAAAAGCTGATTTTTGATTTGCACATAACAGCAGGAAGACTTTCTAAATACTGACAGATATCAGCTGGTTCATTGGGGTGAGATTCACATCTTCAGGCACATTAGAGAAACATTTACTGAGAAAAACAGCGACGTGTTCAATACCTTTCAACATGAAGAGGGCGTGAAAAAATAAACCACCTTCAACAGAACTTTAAAGAACTTTGATTTCCTCGTTCTTCTCACAGTTTACAGTGAAAATGTTACAAACTCTGCATATGAGATGCAGAATATGTAAGCGCTACATACAGATGGCCAAGTGGGCATATTTTAGATGCACTTATCCCTCCGGTTATCTCTGTTGGCACCACCCATCCAGCTTTGAAGCGGCACGCTTGAAAGGCAAACGGCACGAAGCGCAGCAGAAGCAGGAATGCCAGACGATGGATCATCTGAGCGCTGTTCAGAGCGGCTGAAGATTAAAGCCCGATAAGAACGCGCCGGTCCATCACATTCGCTCCCAGAGCAGCCAGATACCGCCTCTGCTGCCAGATCCACAGCTGGCTGAAGTTCCTGCAGCTCAAATGGAGCACAATAAAGAGCTCCGCTCTGGACAGGTCTATGGTTTTCACAGTAGGTCCAATGCTCTGGCATTTGGTGATGATTAACCAGCCACCCTGTTAGCAAATGGAACCGTTCAGTCTTTCTGGGAATGGCCATTTGTCTTTGTGCGGAAGTGGGTCTATTAATCAGCCTTCAGGGAGAGGAAACATCTAAACGAGACTTGGCCGATGTCCAGCTCTGGATTTCTGCTTGGTGTGGCGGGAGAGATGAGCGTTACAGACGTCATGCCATCGTTTAGTTCACTGCATTGCTTTGCTGGCTCAGATGTATTGACTTTGTGACAAACTGGCCTCCTGTCAGTGGAAACTACCGTATTTTCAGACTATAAGTCACATTTATTTAGAGATTTATTTCACACAATCCAAGATTGAAAACTGACATTTAATCTTATAAGGCAACTTATTAAATGACCCAGCTGCATCCACAATGGGCTGAATAACATGAAACATACCTGTAAAGTTGAGTTGACAAAATTACACTGAAATTAGACCGTGAGCGTAGCGGTGCTACGTGCTAAGCTAACAGCACGATACGGATGTTTCAGAGCAACATAAAGCTCACATGCATCAGGGAAGTTGTAAAACACCCGGATAAGCTAGCGCTAGCTGCTATTAGCTTCACGGACAGCCCGACAACAGGGTTCTGTATCTGTGTGGGCGCTTAGCGCTGCACCAGCTGTGTTCAGTCTTTGTTGTCTATAAGTTAACGTTTCAATTAATTTTTAAGTGGTTAAGTAGTTTTCACAAGCCTAAAGCGCCCTCTTGAGGCTATAGACGGTAATGTTTACTCCTTGGTCCATGTTGGTTAGTATGATTTACCATTTAAAATTAATATATAAGATGCAGGATTGGCCAAACTATGAAAAAATGTGGGATTTATAGTCTGAAAAATACGGTACTTTTATTTGGCTTCAGAAGACCGTCAAGCAATTCTCCATAGTACTCTTTAAAAAAATGCATAGAAGTAATCAGTTTCATTAACATGTTTTCACACAGAAAAAAAAAAAGCTAGGTCAGGTTCTGGTAAAAAGAAAAAAAGACTTTACATTAAACGTTGTTCTCAAGAATTCCCATCTGGTTAAGGAATGGATGAATGGTTTTAGTTTAATGATGCTAAGGTTGTAGTCCCGCCTGGTTTGACTATGAGCTGCTGCTTCTGTTGGCGGCGGTTTTGTTCTCGTGCCTTCAGGCTTAACTGTGCGTGAATAAATTAGATGTCAAGTATTCTGTAGCTCTTATCGTAAATGCAGCATAATATCACAGGTGTGCCTTCAAAGAACTGGAAAGGCCTTTTTGTCTCTGTGTTCTAACCAAATGTGAGACATTTTCCTTAGAGGATGCTCATGATTCGGTTGGGGGTGTGGCGAGGACTCTTCATCATTGGGGGGAAACCTCTCCTTCCTCCTAGTTTAGAGGAATTTCAGCTCAGTGAGGGATTCCTCTGGATTAAAACTGTAATCAACTTTTAACAAGTTCAGTTGCATTGACCGTTTATGGTCGAATGAAGGCAGAACATGAGGTGGAACCGGGTACCTTCATGTACAACTGTGATCTAAACAGGAAAATTGCATGTACATGGTTTTATAAATCTGAATTTTTATTATTTTATTGCTGTACGTACTCTTTTATTATGGATTCTGCGCAACGTTTTCTAAGTGCACTTCTGTAGGTTTGGCTGTCAGCCTCAAAAGGTTTTGCACCGATGTGTGTTGATTCTTACCCGCCTGATAACATCCCGGTTTTTTGTTTTTTTTGTTTTTTGTTTTTAAGAAATAGTGATTATATGACTCTAGTAAATAATCAGCAATCAGAAGGTCACCCAGATTTGCTTTGGTTTAATCAGGGCTCCTTATCTGTTATAGTCCACAGGTCTGTTGACCTAAGCAACAATCAGAGCCATAAGCAATGCAAACGGGGTGTAATATACAAACTTTAGAAAATAACATGCCATTAAATCAATTTATACGTGAGATTTTTCTAACTCTGTGACTGTTATCGTAATAATTCTTCTGAATACCGAACTAGCCAGAGACATGAAGGCCTATAGAGCTGGAGGCACTGTTGCATCACCTGGACTCTTTTCTTCATGCATTTCTTGTCGATTTGCTGCAAAACCTGTAATTACATTTGACTCTAGGATGCTTCGCTAAACCGAGGAGTTCATGGCTGAATTAAATAAAACCCTTTTTAACAAGTTGGTTCAAGGAAATGATTGCATCGACGCGCTGTCTCTGCAGCTTAGACGGCTCACAGCGGTGGGTCAACTTAAACTTTAGATTCTGCCATTACAGACCTGTCTGCAACTTTGATAGCCTAAGACTTGCATCCTATGCAAAATAATGTTTAAAAGACAGAAAAGATTGTGTTGCCTTGCATCTAAACAGTAAATGTGGCTGCAAAGTTAAGGGCGCCGAAATCTCCACATCAGAATGTGGTTAAAAAGTTGTTAGCGTGTTGAAAGTCAGGCTAACATTCGACTTTAAGCCGATAGTTTCAACGTTATTAGGCTAACTTTGGATACGGCATATGAGGTAAAGCGGTCCGGTTGGTACCGTGTGATCCTGGGCCAAATGGATGAAAGCAGTAGAAAAGGTCGCTGCAGTGCTCTTTTCAGAGAGGAGAGGCGTTCTCCTGCTGTCCATCCAAACATGTCACACTTGTTTAGTCCTTTAACTGTGCTGGCACTGAACATGCTAACTTTTATTACACTTCTGCTAGTCGTTATCAAAGCCAATGGACAGGGAATAAAAAAACTAAATCTTTGTCTTTTTCTTAGAAGGTTTTTGTGTTTTCAGAAAAGAAATGTGTTTTCCTTCCAGAGCCAGGATCAAGCAGAGCGTCTGCAGCAGCATGAGGAATGGAAAGTGCAGTCAGGCTTGGCCTCCGTCCCTGGGAATGAATGGAGAAGTGGGGCAACAAGGCAGCGTGGCGGGGAGGGGAGGGGGCGTTTAATGGCAGCCCAGAAGCCAGGCAGTCATTGTGAGAATGTAGCGTTGGGGGAAAAACAACCACAGGAAAAATGGATTTTTAGTTTTCTCTGACTCAGAGACTTTGGGCAGCGCTTGTTTGACCGCTTTATCATTCATTTCATGCCGAGACAAAACCTCCTGGGGCGTTTCTCTCATCTCTGACGCGTTGTAGAAAGCCTCTTGGTGATGGCGTCGTTTTTCAGACGCTTTGGTTTAGCTGCGTTGTCGGCTGTTGTGGTCGCTTGTGTCGCCACTTTCAGATGGCTGATGCTGTAGCTCCGGCCCGAGCGGGGAAACAAAGGCGTTTGATCTACTTAAAAGGAGCCGAGGAATTCAGCTGTGGGTTTTCTGTGGGTGTGGATGAGGAGACATAAAGGAGCAGTTGGCATGCTGAAGCCTTACTGGGGGGAAAAGGAACAATGAAGTTGAATTTTATTGTGCCGCCTTGTAATAAAAGCTTTTTCTGTTCCATCTAAAGTGGGTTTTCCATCCAGGAGGCTTTTTTGCTGCTAACGCGCTCTGTAGGGTTGCAGAAGCTGTTCTGACCCAGCTCTGTTACAAGGTTTATCGGCGTAAACTTGTTTTTCCAACATCAATCAGGTCTCAGAGTAAAATAATCATTCTTTTGTTCTACAATTCAGATTCTTCTGTCAGGAAGCGCTTGGTTTATATTCCCAGCGCTTGTCTCAATGGTGTTTTATAGGCAAAACAGCAGCAGAATGTGTTTTTCTTTGTTAAGGAAACAGTAAGAAGCTTTCACTTTCAGAAAAAAACAAGCAGCCGTGAATAAGTGTGATTCTTGCGAGCTTCTGGAGTGGCTAAGGTCCGGCGTGTTAAAAGCTATTTTCTGCTCCAGGTTTGGCCAGCAGGCTGCTAACAGACCTCTCCGCCCTGCAGAAGGAGACTGAGTGGATTCATTGTTGTTCACACATCCTTGCCGACCCAAAGCCTGGCTTGTGTTTCACGATAAAGCCGGCGCCTTTAATGAAACAGTGATAAATTGTTTCACTGCGGGCCGAGCTCAGTCAGAACTGCTGAGGCGCTGCACTCTGTAGTTTTCTTGGATCAGAGCTCAAGCTGCTCTCTCTCTCTGTTCTTCATTATAAAAGCTCCAACACCACCTGTATAATCACCCCACCCTATCAAATTGCACCCCTCTTAGCCTGTTATGGGCGTTCAGGCCGATAAATGTAGATTGCCTGCGCTTGTTGGAGGGGGGGGGGTGGTTAGTAGCAAACCTAAGTGAAAGCATATGTGCCAGAAAGCACTCTGGCCTGGTTATAAAAAGCCCTTGTGGTTCTGCAGGATTCTGCTTGTCGACTTCCTGAGACTTTAGGACGATCTGGGTGAACGCCGGAAAAAACAGGACGGCTGCATGGAAACTGTGAATCCAGAAGCGAGGGGGGGAGGCTGGCTGTTTTTCTTTGTCTATAAATGAGTCCATTGTGACAAGTTCAGTTCAAAGGTGGGTCAGGATTCTGTCCACAGGAGCTGAGTGCGATGCTTAGTCTACATTTATGCAATAAAACAGGAAAACTGGGTTTAAGAGGTTCTTGTTACTTAGAAAATACATACTCTGTGTGCCTAATCTGTGAAATAACATACACTTAGAGGGTGTTTAAGGGAGAACTATCTTTATTTTTCTTTAGAAAAAGTCACGTAGGACAAACTGAGTAACAACCCAGAAGGAGTCGACTGTAACTTGTTGCAACGTCTTCCACATTTCCCTTCTAACAAAGTAAAATTATTATTATTATTGTTTTTATTAATAATCATCATTGGCATTGTGATGGTAAGGGTTTTGCTCGGGGACCAATTAAATTGTATTTATATAGTGCCATCCAGATTAAGTGATTGATTAAGAAGTTTATTTTTTGTGGACTCTGGTCCAAAGATTGCAACTTCTGTCTTGTTAGAATTTAAGTGTAGGAAATTTAAAGTCATCCAGCTTTTGATGTCATCAAGACATGACTGCAGTCGAAGTAACTGATTGGATTCATCAGGATTTATGGATAAATATAGCTGAGTGTCATCAGCATAATGGTGGAAATTAATCCCATGCTGTCTGATAATTTTGCCAATTGGAAGCATATATATAGTAAATAGAATTGGTCCAAGGACTGAACCCTGTGGTACTCCACAAGTGACCCTAGAGTTTGAGGAAGATTTATTATTAACATGAACAAACTGGAATCTGTCCGACAGATAAGATTTAAACCAGCCTAATGCTTTCCCCTTAATCCCTACAGTATGCTCAAGTCTTTGTAGGAGAATATTGTGATCAACTGTATCAAATGCAGCACTGAGATCTAACAGGACAAGTACAGACACAAGTCCATTATCTGAGGCCATGAGAATATCATTAGTGACCTTCACCAGAGCTGTTTCAGTGCTATGATGAGCTCTGAAGCCTGACTGAAACTCCTCAAGTAGGTCATTGCTTTGTAAATGTTCACAAAGTTGATTAGCAACTACTTTCTCAAGAATTTTAGATAAGAAAAGATTAAATATAGGTCTGTAGTTTACTAACTCATCTTGATCAAGAGAAGTTTTTTTTTTAAGTAAAGGTTTAATAACAGCTACTTTAAAAGCCTGTGGTACATATCCATTTACTAAGGATAGATTATTCATGTCTATAATAGTGCCACTGATCAAAGGGAATATGTCTTTAAACAACTTGGTTGGGTTTGGGTCTAACATACAGGTAGAAGGTTTAGATGAAGCTAAAATTGTAGATAGCTCAGAAAGCTCTACTGCTTCTAAACAGTTCAAACACCGCGCAGGTTCTAAAGATTGCTCCAACGCTTCCTCACTTACTGAGGATGATCTATGCTGTATTTCAGGGATAGGTTTATACCTCTTTCTAACGTGTTTTCATTCATTCTATGCACATTTTTACTTCTCCATCTTTAAGCATATTAAATGTCATAGGATGTGTTTAAAGTGCTGCTGTATAAATGGCACGTTTCCAGAGACGCAGCCAAGCTGTTCGTGGTCTTTGTTGACTTCTCAGTCAAACAGGTTTTGAAGAGATTAAATGCTGAGTTTCTGTGTTTCTTCATTTAGGAGAGGATGCTGAGCCAGAGTAGCACCAGCGCCAGGAGTCGAGACGTGTTTGGGCTCCGGTGTCTGCCAGGTAGGAATTGTTGTCACCTTAAAAGTGTTTGTTAATTCAAGAGATCAGCTTTTTGTTTCCCTTTTGGTTACTTTTCTATATTTCTCTTTCTTTAATATTTCTACGTTTTGTCTAAGCTAAATATTTCTGCTGTTCTTCCATCTTAAAGGGGACATATGCTGCTTTTTGTTCTTCCTTTTTCACATTTAAATCTTTCACTTGGGGTCTACATCAAGTCGAACTGCGATGCTTTGGTCTGAATTTGTCGTAATTTGTGGCCCGACAGCTCCTCCTTTGCTCCTGCTCTGAGGGCAACTCGTTTTGGTGCCGTCTCTTTAAATTTTGACTTATCCACTTGTAGTTTCGCCATCCTTCAGCTTGGAATACAAAATTGCAGCAAGAAACGTAAAAATGGTGGATTCGCAAAATTGGTTAGCCGGAAGTCGAAGACCTTGTTCAGCGGCTCTGCAGCAAATATTGTGACGTAATTATTAAAAAAACTAAAGAGCAGAGAAAACTGAGGGATTCAAGAGACTAGATTCACATGTTCTGCATTCCTAGAGACTCCAAGCACACAAATAAATGTAATTCGGGACTAAAAAAAGTGGATTTTGCATGATCTGCCGCCTTTAACACCAGTTCCATCCTGAGATTTTAACGTTTCTCTGTGACTTGTTGACGGTTTTGGACTCATCTTGTTTTTTCTTCGCTGGCTTTCAACCTTTCCTTCTCTAAAAACTTCACTCTGTCATTGCTTTTCTATCCCCTTTTCTTTACCGTCATCCCAGCTAAATTACAAAAAACTCAGTGGTCCTCAAAGAGAAACGATAAAAGAGGTGTAGTCCCTACCAAGAGCTAAATCAGCTCCTCGGAGCTAAAGCTCCAGCACGTAAATATTGCATGAATCTTGAAAAGCTGAGTCTGATCCAGTTGGAGGAATCCATTTTTTAATTTCTAGTGTTGAGACCATTTTTAAGGGCAAGTTCTCTTTCGGGCACAAAGGAGTCAGGAGTCGGTGTAAGTGCACCGAGTGAAAGGGCTCGTGTTGCAGCTGCAGACTCTTACTTTCTCCCAGTCAGCAGCTTCTGTCGGTTCATGCAAACGCCCGGCACCGAAACGTTACCCGCCGGCTCTCCTTGGCTTAAAGCAGCCATGTCATGCAGGTTTTCCCCTTGCAGAGCCAATAACTTTAGACTTTTAAACGTGTTTCCCCACCAACCAGACGCAGGGTAAAAATAAATGTGTGTTTACAGAAGCAGTTCCGTTGCGGCGGTAGCTAGCGGACTCACGGCACGGCCGGCGTTCTCATGTGACGGCGGGACACAGGACCTCAGAAACAGAGCTGGCCTGCAGGAGGTCAAACGGGTCAGCGCGGCTCCAGCAGCCATAGGTAGATCATGTACCATTTCAATGCTGCTCGGGGAGGAGGCGGTATACTGTCCATCCGCACACAAAGCCAGAGGCCCGAACCCCCTTCAGAGCGACGTCCCCTTTCTGCTGGGTCTAATGTTACCCAGGATCCTAACAGCTGTCAGTCAGCTGGATGCCGCGTTGATTGATCAACAACGGCCATGATCTTTGCATTATCTGGTTTCATTTGCCAAGAAATTCTTTGTTTCAACGCGCAGAAGATTGAGGATTTCAGGCTGAAAAGGCTTCAGATTGTCTTTGTTTAAATGTTCTGATTTCCAGCCAGCACAGGTGACCCAGTTGATCGCCTGCACTGGCTGACTGGTTGGAGCGTTTTGGGCAACGGTTGAGCAGAAAGTAAATGCATCTGAAACGGATGCATCTGTGGTCAGCCTTGGAGTCTGGTTGCTGTTGAACTTTATTCTGTGGTGGATGATAGTACAGACACCCGACTCAGAGGTCTGTTCTCGTTGATTATATTTTCTGAGTCCTTCATTTGTTGCTGCTTTTAATCAGTTTAACTCAAAGTAATTGGGGTCCCCCCCCCCCCACTCCCCCCCCCCCCCCCCCCCCCGTGGTTACAGGAGTGCAGAAGTCTTTAGTTCAGTTTGAAACATTTCGCAAAATGAAAGTTACGTTTCTGATGTTTCTCAGCTTTATTTTCTTAAATGGATCCTTCATTTCGATATTTCCCAGTGGCACTTGCAGTTAAGACCACATGCCTCATACCCCTGGCAGGTTTACCGCCGTGTCTCTTTTCACTGATAACAGCGAGCTGAGGATTTAAAAGAGGCTCAAAATATCAGCAGAAATATACAAAAAGTCTGATTTTGATTTGCTGAGATGTCAGTAAAGGCTTTTTTCTGTTGATATTTTTAGAATATTGTAAATAATTCTTTTTAGCATTTAATTTGACCCATTTTTTAATATCAAAATTGAATTAAAACAGAATATTTTTACAGTTACTACTCCTTTCACATCGCCTACCAAAAATGAACCAATTTTTCCCAGAGGTATGAATAATTTGGGGCTTAACTGCATCATGGGCACCAATAGGGTAGGACAATATTGGTGAAAAAGCATTTGGATAAAATACAAATCATATTGATCGGTATCGATAATTATCAAAGAATTCAAAGCATATATTTGAAGTGCAGCCCTGAACTTTTTATGCTGCTGCTTAATGACCTATTTTTAGGTAAAGAACATATAAACACTGAATTCAACCCTTTATTCAACCTAGTTTTTTATCAAAACTGCTGTTTTCTTTTAAAAAAGCAAAAAAAAAAAAAAAATCATGCACTCTCTGAACTTTTTGAAGGGGGCGGAGCTTGATGACGGAGCGTTCCTGGGTCTGCGTTGATTGGTTGGGAGGATGTAATGACTGTAGTATTAACCTACATGATAGGCTGGAATGAAAAATGAAAGAAAACTTTTTACTGACCCTTTTTTCCCCTCATAGCTCCACATGTCTATCGATCGATATTGAATTATCGTGTTATCTGGATTTAGGTCTTTTATGTGAACAGCCGTGAAACCAAACATCATGGATGTAGAAACCCCTCCTCACAGAATGCCAGGCCAGCTGTAGCACGGCGTTCTGTTCAGCCGTGGCACCGTCCTGCAGGCGGCCATGGGCTCGGCTACAGCTGCCGCCAGCTTCATGTTCTCCTGTAGATGATCCACTTGGCTCCGGCTTTCAGTGTTTAACACGGTTTCTCTCCTATCAAAGCTGTTGGCAGTTTAACTGCAACTAACTGTGTTCTTTTTTTTTATCCACTAGACTTGAAAACTGGATCAGAGCTGATCTGGTTAGCTGTGTTTCCTCCCGGTTAAAGGGGAGTTTTCCTCTCCACTGTTGCTTCATGCATGCTCAGTATGAGGGATTGCTGCAAAGCCATCAACAATGCAGACGACTGTCCACTGTGGCTCTACGCTCTTTCAGGAGGAGTGAATGCTGCTTGGAGAGACTTGATGCAACCTGCTGGGTTTCCTTAGAGAGGAAACTTAACCGATGTGTCTTCATGTTCTGATAGAATTGACTGTGTAAAGTTGAGATGACGTGAGTTGGCTCTATATAAATTAGCTGGGACAGACTTAACTGAATTGAAGAAACAAAAGTATAGATTTGGAGCGGATAGAGCTAGACATGGTTGGGTGTTCCTGCAGGACAATGAACTCAAAAACGCATCCAAACGTATTTTGGAAAAGCCAAGCAGGCTGACATCCATCTGCTGTAATTGTTTTACCTGATGAAAATTTGATGGCTGTGCTTAATAGCCAGTCTGTGCCAGAAACCAACCGAGATCAGAATTACCTCATAACAGCTGACTTGATTGTATTTTACTGTGATTATTCATAAAATTTATTTTTTAATGGGAGAACTGTGGAAACTGTCATTGCTGTTGTAGTAAATATAATTATTTGCCGTCTTAATTACAAGGATTTTGCCTTTATCCCTTCACTCGACCAGATTAACTGCTGCTCCAAGTCTGTTATTTATACACTTTCTCATTAAAAAGGCTGTTTGCTTTATTCAAGCAGACCAAGACTCATATTTTGCTTAGACAGCATATATTTGATGTGCAGGAAATGTGTGCAAAGATTGTTTTATCCCTCCACAGACGGGCTGATGATCTAGCCAGCTCAACAACAAAAGGAAACCCTCCCAATTAATGGTAACTGTCCCGATAATAAAATAAATTAGTGAAAAAGCGCTAATTGGTGACTAAACGTGAAACAGAGCTGCGTTGGTACAGTAAGGGCTTGTTATGCTGCAACTGGAGCTCTACGGGAACGCCATAAAAAGACTTTATTGGATTAAAGGGCGACATAAACACCTTGACTTGTCCTGCTGACTCGTGCTGGAATGAATCAGCTGCTTAAGCAAAGTTTGATGCCGGTTCCCACTCCGCCTTTTAGTTCCACCTTTTAAAATCTGCAGCCTGCAGGAGTGTGTTCAGCTCCCCGAGGAGATTTTAACGAGAACCACACGCCCTCTGTGCTCACGCTCCCTGCTGCCGGATCACTTGTGGTTAAGTTTGATTCACAGCTCCAATCTGGAGGATTTTAAAGCTTAATTACAGTTCATGCTGCTTGGTTTGAATTTCTCTTGTGTACCCGGAAACCTATGGTGCAAAAAAACGTATTTTCCAGCAGCAGAAGCAAGTTTTTTTATCTGTAAAAATGGCCATTTCCTGTTTGTGTGCCGGTTCCCCCCTGAGAAGGAGGACTGGGCTCGGCCCAAAAGCTGAAAAGCGTGTCCCAGTTCCCTTTCACGTGAGCGCTGGAGGAATGTGGCCCTTCCCCAGGTGGTTTATTGTGACAGCAGCCTCTGCTCGCCTTCTGTGGATCTTTTGAGTGAAGCTGAAACGTTTTCTGGACCGTTTTCTCCGCACCTTCCCAGCCCTGGTTTCTGTTGCCATGGGAGCTCAGAGCCTCGCTGGCAGGGGTTCGGTATTCCTGCGGGAGACTCGGAAAATGTAGCCGCCTCGCTTTGTTTCTTTCTTCTTCTATGACCTGCGTTTGTAGGCCCATCTGTGTTTGTGAGTGATAAGGTTTTTTTTCTGGAACTTTAATTACCTCGTTACGGTTGTTTCTAAGCGAGGTGGTCGACTCACACGTGAGAATCTCCCGTTAATAAAATGGTGTAATGTGCTGAAGGCAGCATCTCTCAGAGCCTTTTTAGTGCACTCTGCTCATCGGAGTGATGACGGTCTACAACACAAGGACAAACCTTTAGCTGCGAGGACGTTCTTTCCACCCACTCCCATCTGCTGGCTCCTTTTCAAAATCCTGCTCCTTTCTTCCCGTTGTGGATCCCAGCCACATGTAACATGTCATTCTGCTGTCTGCAGATCTGAAATCCTGCTCTCTCGTCTGTCCTCCAGGTGAATGTGTCCTCCAGAGGACTGCCATGGTGAGGAAGAAGCTGACGGCCAGGGAAGGCAGGGGCTGGCTCTCTGGTACCCTCTTCTGTACCCACTTCAGGGTGGCATTTGTTCCCCAGGACAATCCCAAAACTGACGTGAGTCTTCACCTGAGCTGACCTCTTAAAAAAAAAAAAACATTTCTCTGGCAGAAAGGAGTCGGCAGCTTTCAGTCTGTATGTTTTCAGGACATTGTGAAAAACTAACGTGATCCCTACACTGCAAAAACGGATCTAAAACAAGTAAAATGTTCTTAAAGTTAGTCTATTTGTCCTTAATTTGAGCCAGTAAATAAGATTATCTGCCAGTGGAATGAGTATTTTTACTCTTAAAATAAGATAATTAGACATCCTGCACTTGAAATAAGATCATGGAGATGAATTGTTCCTATTTTACGTGGAAAAATCTTATTCCATCATAAATCATCTTATTTACCTGCTCATATCAAGGACAGATACACTCATTTAAAGAAAATTTTACTTATTTTTAGTTCTGTTTTTGCAGTGTAATATGAGCAACAAGTGATCTACTGTGCATATTAACGGCATTTATCAAACAGAACCTGAATCGGTCCTCCAACAGTCTGAAAACGATCGTTTTGCTCCCGTATACCGTCACTGAGGATTGTTGGTTGCATGTCCCGCCTTCTCTATTAAAGCTGAGGTTTCGTTAGTTTGCTGCGCTGGAAGATGTTTGTGCCAAATAGGAAAGTCCTCAGTAATGACCTTAGATGAGCAGCTGTTGCTACCCTGTGCAATCCTCAGTGAACAGCAATAACCCAGTGCCTCGCTTGGCATGTTAAATGTTGAAGAAGAGCAAACACGGCCCATCAGCACCAAACCCACATTACAGCACAGTGGTGATTTGGGCTCAACGTGCAGCCAAGTGACCCGGATACCTTGCAGCCATTGTGCTGACCATGATCTCCACTGTTAAAAGCTTTAGAGTCAAATATGTGGCCAGCAGGGTGAAAACTGAAGCTTTGTCCAAACTGGGTCAAAACCTGGACATTCATCCTAAACACAGCAGCTGATGGACAATAAAAGTCTGAAAAAGAGAAGGATCACGGTGCTGTAGTGTCCCAGCTAAGGTTCAGGCCGAGTCCTGCTTTGGTCCTGCTAGCCGCGCAGAAACGAATTAAAGCAACGGTGTCAAAAAGAGGGGTCAAAGTTCCTTCCCAGAGATGTGAGAGTCAGATAACCAGGCAGGAAACAACAACTCTGAGTCAGCGGTGCTGAAAGCCACGCCGTCCAAGCTTTTTAAAGGTATACTATGCAACCGGGGTTGATTTTCCAGCGAGGCTCCCCCCAGAGGGCAAAAGTAAAAGTGCACTGTCATAAAGATGCTCAGCTGTTCTGGTTCCTCCATCAAGCCAGGCGCGGTTGTTGTGAGCTTAGCAGACAGGCGAACTCAACGAAAAGTCGAAAAAAACGGCAGTACAAACAATGACTAACACAGTGAAGGTATGAACATGCACAGAGAGAGAGAGAAACAATTCCAATGTTACTTACAATTGCATCAGCAGAAACGCCAGGTCCGCGTCAGCCTTGCAGCCTTCTTTTTCTTTTAGCTCTCGCCATTGGGAAAAAGCTTGCCCGATGTTCACCTGTGTACGACTCCTCTCTGTCCAGAGCCCTTTTCCTCTTTCTTGCCTGCTCCGACATGGGCTTTCGCTGTTTTTCTCACTGGTTCCGCCATGATAACTGCACAAATATCGCCACTGCGCTACCAACAAGGACGCCTTTCACTGGGGGCGTGTAGCAGTTCTCGCCGTAAAGCAAGACCGACTCTCGCGATGCACACGAGACTTCTGAGCCTGTGGGTGCGGGCCGAGGGCTCCTGCAATTGCAAGTGCGGTATTTCCCCCACAGACCACCAGGGCGGCCGAGAAAACCTTTGTTCGACCTGAAATGACTCATTTAATCATCCAAAACGGTATGGAACACATTAATTAACTGAAAAATGTTGCATAGTATGCCTTTAAACACCATCATCTTAGGTTCCTCAGTGCCAGGATCTGTTAATGCTGCCATCCTTTAACGGTCAGAGCCAACGTTAGGAAGCCGTGGCCATCTAAATCTGCTTTCTGCAGGACAATGCTGACCCAATCCTGCTGGGGGATCACGACATCGCTCTGCCGTCCATAGAGAAAGTGGTGGCCGGTGAGTAACGCCTCAGACACGCTTTGTGGTGCCGCTGGCTGTAACCTGCGTGAACGGCACCTAAAGCTGATTGGCTCTGCTTTGTGTTGCAGTCGGACCGAACAGGACCAAGCTGGTGACCCCAAACTCCTCCCTGAAGTTCACCCCTGAGGAGCTGGTGCTTTACTGCCGGGACATGCGGGTCATGTGCTTCCTGTTTGACCGGCTGACTCCTGACGCACAGGTCATAGAGGTGTGTTCAATGGTTTTTCTTATCTCCTTTTTTTTGGTTTATTGCACCAGTAATATACTCCCTGGGTCGTCACGCGCGTTCTGCAGGTCTAAGGTCTTATCAGGACAGAGTACAAAGTTACCACGTCATCCTTCACTGCAGAAAAGAAACTAAAAGTACGTAAAAGTTTCTCTAAATTAGTGCATTTGTCCTTGATTTAAGCAGCTAGATTAAATGATCTGCCAATGGAATAAGGTTTTTTTCACTTAAAAATAAGAACTGCTCGTCTCCGTCGTCTTATTTCAAGCGCAGTATAACTAATTATATATACTAATTCCACTGGCTGATAAATAAAGGACAAATACACTCATTTCAAGACCATTTTACTTCCTTTTAGTTCCTTTTTGCAGAGCAGGAGCTGAGGTTCAGACTGGGATATTTCCTTTTTCTTATGAAATGCCCTGATAGATTAATATGCTGTGTTTTCTGGAACCATTGCGTACCACAGCGATGCGTTGAGCACCAGATTGAAGGCTCGGGTTACTTATCACTCTGTGCATCAGTCATCTAAGAGCCACAAGACGTCTGAGCTGAGAAGCTCATCAGTGTCATAGTCTGATCTGCCGCTGCGGGACCTCCCTGCTGAAAGCTGACGACCTTTTGTCCCGTTGATGGGCTCTCTGTGGTTTCCCTCCTCAGATAACCTACACCATCGCCAAGACCTACCAGCCTCTCAAACCCGAGTCTGTCTTATCTTTCCAGAACGCCGCCCTGGGGAGTGTAGGTGAGTGCCTTACTGTACACAACGCTCCATGCCCTTCCCGGAGCTGATACCAGAGCCTATCAGTAATATTCCACATTAATCTGGCTTCCCCACGATGGAAATGGGTCG
Source organism: Fundulus heteroclitus (assembly GCF_011125445.2). Taxonomy (NCBI): domain Eukaryota; kingdom Metazoa; phylum Chordata; class Actinopteri; order Cyprinodontiformes; family Fundulidae; genus Fundulus; species Fundulus heteroclitus. The sequence goes on from NC_046363.1 coordinate 43,598,716, forward strand.
AAATTCATTGTATTGATGAGTTAAATGTGGAAAACAGAGCACATCTTCCAGGGGTTATGTTGTAGTGATTTTGGTCTTTTAATGATTTATTTGAACCATCCTTTTTTCCCCCAGGGTGAAACGATTGCATAATTTCCAGCTGCAGAGATATAAAAAAATCAGCTGGAAGGGAATTTATTGTTTTATTTTATCTCGAATCCACTCAGGGTCAAAGTTATATAAATAAATTAAAAAGTAGTCATGCACCGCCACTGATATGCGGTTAAATATCCCCTTTGCTTCTTGAACGTCTGCTTTTGTTGCCACCAGCACGCTCTTTGCATAACCCTGGTTGGACATTCGTCCACTCTTCTTGGCAGAAACTCTGGAGTTTAACTCTTTCGGTTTAATGTCTCGGATGTAGCTTGTGAACACAGTCTGTAGATGAGCCATGATGTTGAGGTCTGAGATTTCAGAAGACAATCCCAGAAGCTTAATTGCTTAATAGCTGATTTAATATGATTCTCAGTACATAGCTCACGATACAATGCGATTATCGATATAGCTCAGCTTGATTTGATTTGACTCCAATATTACTTTCAAATTAATGCTCAAAGTCATTCAATCAACAAAACCAGCCAAATATTTTAGTCCTGTCCAATTTATTGAACACTGATGTATTAACAGGAAAATAAACTGCATTTGGTTCAATGCATTTAACGCATCACAGAAACCAAAAATGTGCCAAACGTCTGATTTTATGGACGAAGGCGCTTCTAAAATCCTGTCAGCTGTTCCGCAAATTCGTCTCACTTGCTCTTCCTCGCTGTGAACAGTAATGGTGAGATGTAATAACGCCCCCTAGGGGATGGGAGGTATATCGATATTGAAAGCCAAAATAACTTTGTCCTACAGGAACTCCTGCTTGTTTCAATCATCTGGTTGTTGTCATGAGGTGAAGTTGAACAGTTTACAGGTTGTCCAGCAGCACAGCTAGCTGTAATACAACCCCGCAGCATTATACTGCCACCGCTGTGCTTGACAGTTTGTACAGTTTTTGTTTTTTTGCCACTTGTGGCTTTTATTCATTAGCTGGAGAGGAAGTTGGGCTGAGAGAGAATCAAACCTGGGATAGCCATGTTGAGGACTGTAGTCTCAGTGTATGGTCCGGCTGCTGCATGGTAAAAGGTTTAGAATAAAAATAGAAATGTGTCCCAGCAGCAAGTTAAACGTGAATGGAAGCATGCAGATACACGCAAGGGTTAAAAAAAAAAAACTAAAAATAAGAATAAAAGACTGAATAGAAGAAAATACATTTTGCAACATAAGAAGAAATGCTTCACAGCTATTAGTTATCAGAAGTGTACAACTGAGCGGGTTGACCTCAAGAAATGGGCAAAACATGTATCTTTAAAAAAACGTGTATCTTTAAAAAAAACAACTGACTTCTTACAAGAGTGAAAAAACTGTAAAAACAGCAGATGTGATGAACACGTTAGGAGCATAGATGCATATAGAGTCTAACAGCTGCTGGGAGGAAGGATCTGCGATAGCGCTCCTTTGTGCACCTTGGATGCTGCAGTCTGTCACTGAAGGGGCTTTCTAAATATTTTTTTCTGAGTTTTAAAGCCTCACTTTGCCTCCTCCAGACATACTCTTTGTTATTATACCTGAATAGCTCAATCTTTGTCTCATTTGACCACAAAACACTTTCCCCAGATAACCTTTAGTTTCTCCATGTGGGGAAGGGAACATTTTTCGGTTGAAGGAGGAAGGTGTTGGTTGGCACCCTTTCAGGTCATAGCGATGTAAAACTCCCGTCTTTAATCCATTTATTCTGTTTCTGTTTTCCTATATTTTAATCATGTAGAGCACTTTGCATTGTCTTTATACTGAAATGTGCTATAGAAATAAATTTGCCTTGCCTTGTCACGGTGGGCAGTGATGCTGGTGTTCCAGCTGTTCCTGGGTTGGCCCTGAACATCATAAACTATTTATTTTCACCTGAGGCCAACAGACCTGGTCAGATGGTCTCAGCAGCAAAACGATCCCCAAAACGATAACCATAAATACTGAAATTCAGTTGAGGAATGAACAGATACCCACAGAATCATAAATCATGTTTTTTTTATAGTGTAAAGGTTTCATTCTGCCTCTTTGGAGCATTTTATAGGTTTCTGACTTTGGTTTTCTTTCAGTCTAAAGACAGAACGTGCAGAACTCTGTGATCCCGGTTTGTCATCTCTGACTTCCTCGCTGTCATTCCCACCATCTGTAACACCATCTAAAAGTGATGCTGGAGCGCTCTAACTTGCGGAGAATGTAAAATTAGAAACGTCATGAAATCTGTGCAGACCATAATAACACATAAAGCTCACATCCTCTCATAGTTGCAGATATTGGAAACATTCTCTTAACCTTATGGGAGGAAATCTGTCAGCGGCTTTAAACTGAGGCTCACGCTGACATTGATTTGAAGGAAGAATACAGGAACGGTTAAACCTCCAAAACTAAATGTATAATCAGGATGTCATGAATTATTTTAACCTAGCTGTCCTCTGAAGTGTTTTAAACATTTCCAAATGAGGTGCTGAGTGCTCGCTGCAGCCATATATGGAAACCTGAGCCCACGTGTGCTGTATGTTCGGGTATGTTAAAGCTACGCTAGGCTGGCCGCTTTGGATCACTGTGAGCTCTTGGATTAATAATGCAAGCCCCCTTCAGCAACAAGTAGCTGGATAACCTGGAGTTCAACTCTGCCCTAAAGGGTCAAGTGTGTCCGCTTTGAGTCTAGAACAAAACCCCAGCACGTCTGTGACGGTTAAAAAAGGGACGTGGCAAAGAGAAAACAACGGTTTAATTAAAACATTATTTGGTTTACAGAGGAGTAAACGTCCGCTCTATGGTCACCTGGTGGCAAAACCAGCCCAACTCGTCACCAGCCAACCTCCAGTGTGCTCTGCAGGCGATATGAGGAGCTTTTTGCTGCCATGCTGTTCGGGTTTTTCTAAACACGGCGCCATACATCAAGCCCGAACGTCTGCTTTGACCTAAAGTGTCTAAAGGACATTGTTCCTGAAGGCTTGTTCTTTATAGAAAGAAGAGGCCATCTACTTTCTGGAAAATCTTTTGTCTTGAGCCGGTCCACTGATCTGAATGTTTGAGCTGATATCAATAACTAATATTAATTTAGCTGTTGTGGATGATAACAGATTGTTACCGATGTTGTATTATTATGAAGCTCCTCTGCTTCAGTTAAGCAAAAAGGGAGCTAAAACTACGTCATATTTTCTTGAAATGAGTGTATTTGTCCTTGATCTGAGCAGGTAAATTTGATGATCTGCCAATGGAACAAGCTTTTTGCTCTTAAAATAGGAGCAACTCATCTCCGTCATCTCATTTCAAAGTGCTGTATATCTAATTATCTTGTTTTAGGGTCAACACACTCATTCTATTGGCAGATAATTTTATTTACCTGCTCAAATCTAGGACAAATACACTAATAAAAAAACAAAAATAGACTTATTTTTAGGTGCCTTTTTGCAGTGCCCCTTCAGTCCTGCCCTGCATCACTAACCCTGTCACATGACCAACATCAGTTGTTAATACTGGCCCCGTTTCACTTATTGGACCGATGCTGATATATTGAAAACTGGCTAACACCAGCAGATAATGATGTTAATGTTAATATATTTTGCATCCCTGCGTTGAACTTTAACTTTTATCGTGCTAACTGAGGCCTGCAGGTCAGAGAGGAAGCTCCTGGGGTTTTTTGTCGCCTGCCTGATCATTACATCGTCTGATTTAATTATCTGTTCTCCTTCTCAGTGTCAGAAATAACAGAACAACATTTGAGTAGAAAAGCCAACCCTTGGCTGAAGTGTTTGAATCGCTTCTCCGTCCGTCCGTCCGTTGTCTTCCGCTTATCCGGGGTCGGGTCGCGGGGGTAGCAGCTTCAGTAGGGAGGCCCAGACGTCCCTCTCCCCAGCCACTTGGGCCAGCTCCTCAGGAGGAATCCCAAGGCGTTCCCAGGCCAGCCGGGAGACATAGTCCCTCCAGCGTGTCCTGGGTCTTCCCCTGGGTCTCCTCCCGGTGGGACGTGCCCGGAACACCTCTCCAGGGAGGCGTCCAGGAGGCATCCTGACCAGATGCCCGAGCCACCTCAACTGGCTCCTCTCGACGTGGAGGAGCAGCGGCTCTACTCTGAGTCCTCCCCGGATGACTGAGCTCCTCACCCTATCTCTAAGGGAGAGCCCAGACACACTACGGAGAAAACTCATTTCAGCCGCTTGTATCCGGGATCTCGTTCTTTCGGTCACGACCCAAAGCTCGTGACCATAGATGAGGGTAGGAACGTAGATCGACCGGTAAATCGAGAGCTTCGCCTTTTGGCTCAGCTCTCTCTTCACCACAACGGATCGGTACAGCGCCCGCTTCACAGCAGACGCTGCACCAATCCGCCTGTCGATCTCCCGCTCCATCTTCCCCTCATTCGTGAACAAGACCCCAAGATACTTGAACTCCTCCACTAGGGGCAGGACATCCTCCCCAACCCGGAGAAGGCACTCTACCCTTTTCCGGTTCAAGACCATGGTCTCGGATTTGGAGGCACTGATCTTCATCCCGGCCGCTTCGCACTCGGCTGCGAACCGCTCCAGTGAGAGCTGTAGATCACGCCCTGATGAAGCCAATAGGACCACGTCATCCGCGAATAGCAGAGACGCAATCCTAAGGCCACCAAAGCGGATCCCCTCAACACCTTGGCTGCGCCTAGAAATTCTGTCCATAAAAGTTATGAACAGAATCGGTGACAAAGGGCAGCCTTGGCGGAGTCCAACTCTCACCGGAAACGAGTCCGACTTACTGCCGGCAATGCGGACCAGACTCTGACACCGGTCGTACAGAGACCTGACAGCCCTTATTAAAGGGTCCGGTACTCCATACTCCCGGAGTACCCCCCACAGGATCCCCCGGGGGACACGGTCGAATGCCTTCTCCAGATCCACAAAGCACATGTAGACTGGTTGGGCAAACTCCCATGCCCCCTCAAGAATCCTGCTGAGGGTGTAGAGCTGGTCCAGTGTTCCACGGCCAGGACGAAAACCACACTGCTCTTCCTGAATCCGAGATTCGACTATCCGACGGACCCTCCTTTCCAGAACCCCTGAATAGACCTTACCAGGGAGGCTTAAGAGTGTGATTCCTCTGTAGTTGGAACACACCCTCCGGTCCCCCTTTTTAAATAGGGGGACCACCACCCCAGTCTGCCAATCCAGGGGAACTGCCCCCGATGTCCACGCAATGTTGCAGAGCCGCGTTAACCAACACAGCCCCACAACATCCAGAGCCTTAAGGTACTCAGGGCGAATCTCATCCACCCCCGGAGCCTTGCCACCGAGGAGCTTTTTAACAACCTCGGCAACCTCAGCACCAGAGATGGGAGAACCCGACCCAGAGTCCTCAGGCTCTGCTTCCTCAATGGAAGACGTGTTGGTGGGATTAAGGAGGTCTTCGAAGTATTCCGCCCACCGACGCACGACGTCCCGAGTCGAGGTCAGCAGCACACCACCCCCACTGTAAACAGTGTTGGTACTGCACTGCTTCCCCCTCCTGAGACGCCGGATGGTGGACCAGAATCGCTTCGAAGCCGTACGGAAGTCTTTCTCCATGGCCTCTCCGAACTCTTCCCACGCCCGAGTTTTTGCCTCGGCGACCAGCCGAGCCGCCTGCCGCTTCGACTGCCGGTACACATCAGCTGCTTCCGGAGTCCCACAGGCCAAAAAAGCCCGGTAGGACTCCTTCTTCAGCTTGACGGCTTCCCTCACCGCTGGTGTCCACCAGCGGGTTTGAGGGTTGCCGCCGCGACATGCACCGACAACCTTGCAGCCACAGCTCCGACTAGCCGCCTCAACAATAGAGGCGTGGAACATGGTCCATTCAGACTCAATGTCCCCCGCCTCCCTCGGGACGTGTTTAAAGTTCTCCCGGAGGTGGGAGTTAAAGCTCCGCCTCACAGGGGACTCCGCCAGACGTTCCCAGCAAACCCTCACAGTACGTTTGGGCCTGCCCGGTCGGACCGGCTTCCTCCCCCGCCATCGGAGCCAACTCACCACCAGGTAGTGGTCGGTGGAGAGCTCCGCCCCTCTCTTCACCCGAGTGTCCAAGACATGCGGCCGCAGGTCAGATGAAACGACAACAAAGTCGATCATTGAACTGCGACCTAGGGTGTCCTGGTGCCAAGAGCACATATGGACACCCTTATGCTTGAACATGGTGTTTGTGATGGACAATCCATGACGAGCACAGAAGTCCAACAACAAAACACCACTCGGGTTCAGATCAGGTGGGCCATTCCTCCCAACCACGCCCCTCCAGGTCCCACTGTCATTGCCCACGTGAGCGTTGAAGTCCCCCAGCAAAACGAGGGAGTCCCCAGGAGGGGCACTCTCCAGTACCCCTTCCAAGGACTCCAAAAAGGGTGGGTAATCTGAACTGCTGTTTGGCGCATAAGCGCAAACAACAGTCAGAACCCGTCCCCCCACACGGATGCGGAGGGAGGCCACCCTCTCGTTCACCGGGGAAAACCCCAACGTGCAGGCACCGAGATGGGGGGCAACAAGTATGCCAACCCCAGCTCGGCGCCTCTCACCATGGGCAACTCCAGAGTGGAAGAATGTCCAGCCCCTCTCAAGGAGACTGGTTCCGGAGCCAGAGCGGTGCGTCGAGGTGAGTCCGACTATCTCTAGTCGGAACCTCTCAACCTCGCGCACAAGCTCAGGCTCCTTCCCCACCAGAGAGGTGACATTCCACGTCCCAAGAGCCAGCTTCTGCAGCCGAGGATCGGAACGCCAAGGTCCCCGCCCTCCACTGCTACCCGTTACACATTGCACCCGACCCCTTTGGCCCCTCCGACAGGTGGTGAGCCCATCGGAAGGGGGACCCATGTCGCCTCTTCGGGCTGAGCCCGGCCGGGCTCCATGGGCAAAAGCCCGGCCACCAGACGCTCGCCAACGTGCCCCACCTCCAGGCCTGGCTCCAGAGTGGGGCCCCGGTGACCCGCGTCCGGGCGAGGGAACACGAGGTCCAACAATTGTACTCATCATAAGGGGAGTTTTGGGCTGCGCTTTGTCTGGTCCCTCACCTAGGACCTGTCTGCCTTGGGTGACCCTGCTAGGGGCTTAAAGCCCCTGACAGCATAGCTCCTAGGATCACTGGGACACTCAAACCCCTCCACCACGGTAAGGTGGCAGCCCAGGGAGGGGCTGCCACTTTAACTTTTATCGTGCTAACTGAGGCCTGCAGGTCAGAGAGGAAGCTCCTGGGGTTTTTTGTCGCCTGCCTGATCATTACATCGTCTGATTTAATTATCTGTTCTCCTTCTCAGTGTCAGAAATAACAGAACAACATTTGAGTAGAAAAGCCAACCCTTGGCTGAAGTGTTTGAATCGCTTCTCCTCCTCCAGAAATGAAGCAGTTCCTAAGCAACCGCCGCCGAGACTCCCACATGAACTGGTTTGAGTCGGCCTCGGACTGGGAGCAGGAGCTGGAGAGGTGTGGGGCCACGAGCTGGAGGGTCAGCTCCGTCAACGACCGCTTCGAAATGTCCACCAGGTGAGACCACAGGTGATGGCAAGGCAGTAAAACCATGAGATGACGCCCAAAAACCTGCATTTCAGATGCATTGTTCTCTCTGCACTAAAAGGAGAATCATGTCTCAGGAGGCAGAAGATTGTATTGTGTCTGAAACTAAGCCTTTCTCTCTGCTTCCTGACAGCCTGTCGAAGTTCATCGTGGTTCCTCACAAGGTTTTGGACACGGAGCTGAAGAAGAGTTTTGCCCACTTCAACGAAGGACGGATCCCGGTGGGTTTTCCAAACTCCTGCACATTAAAACACGGCTTCCTTTCTAACGGATACAGGAACGGAGGCTCAGACGTCTTTAATCATCTTGACACATGTTGAACCTCTTATTTTCACGTTTGGAGCTAATTTTCAATCACCTTCTGTTTTTCCTTCCTTCATGCTGTGTTCTGCTTAGATCTAAATGTCTGTAAAAGCTCAAAATGTGACTTCATCTTCTTCCAGTGCACAAAATTAAAGGGAGGCTTTGAAAACTCATCAGATCCCGTTGGATCTAGAAATGTGCTGGGAACAACAGGATGAAAATCATCAGCGCCACTGATGGCTTAGGCCAGGGGTGTCAAACTCATTTTGGTTGAGGGGCCGCATACAGCTTAATTTGATCTCAAGAGGGCCACACGAGTAAAATCATTGCAAGATTAAATAGAACTAATAAATGTGGACTTGTTGATTTTTATATTAAATTAATTTCACTTTTATGCAATATATTATGAATAACCTGAGCGTTTTTAAGAAAAGTATGTGCAATTTCAACAATACTTTTACTCAGTTAAACATTTACTTAAGTGCATTATGCATAAGAACTGATCACAGTGATTATACAATGTTGAAAAACATTTATTCACATTTTTTGGAACTTAAAAACACTGTCCTGCATGACAAAATACATCAAACGGATAAAAATTAAGAAATTATTTAAATTTTTCCACACCTGAAGCCTAATCTGCTAATTAAAACACAGCGCCCCTCGTGGACAATATAGGAACTGCATATTTTCAATTTAACAAAATACATGTTTTTTTTTCCAATAATTGTTTTATCATTCTCTTCCTTTTATCTTGTCCACTTGTGAACGTCAAATCTGATGAGCTCTTTGTGGCATCTTATTGCCACATTGCCAGACAGGACACTGGGGGAAAAAAAAAAAAAAAAAAAATTTTTTTTTTTTTTTTTTTTATAATGATAATGCATTTAGCCACAGGGCCGGACTAAATTGTTCGGCGGGCCGGATCCGGCCCGCGGGCCATATGTTTGACACCCCTGGCTTAGGCTGAAGTCGTGAAGCTAAAAAACGAATGAAATTTGCAGAAATGGTTGTCTACGGTAACAGTTCCCTCATCCTCCAGGAACCGCCTGTTTACGGCGTCATCCTGCACCAGGAGGAGCCCAGTGAGGGTCTGGAGATCTCATCCTGATGCCTAATGGCAGTTTGGGCCATTTTTTTAAACTCTCTACAGGTCTGTGTGCCTCTCCAGACCAACACTGACCCCCCAGCAGCCCTACCTTTGTAGGGTCCAGGCATCACCTCATGGTACCAGAAGTGACCCGGACCCTTTGTCAATTACAAAACTACTAAAAAAGCTGTCAAAGAAACATGAGGAGGGGAAAAAAGTCCTATTTTTGGGGGGTTGTCTAATTTTTGCCCCTGTAGTTCACCTGTTGTTAATTCCCCCCCACTACTGAACTGATTAGATCATTAATACACAAGTTTAACTGACTTGCTATTCTACTCTGATTAAAACACGGTCCCTTTGAGGCGTGTATATATTTATATTGAGCCTGTTGATCTAAACGCTGTTTAGGCAAGGCAAGGCAAAGGCAAGGCAAATTTATTTATATAGCACAATTCAGTACAAAGACAATGCAAAGTGCTTTACATGATTAAAATATAGCAAAATAAAACAGAATAAGAGCAAGTAGGAATAAAATATAGAAAGAAAATAGAACAAAAAAGTGGTGATTCAGTTAACTAGGACAGTTGAAGGCAATTTTAAACAAATGTGTTTTTAATCTTGATTTAAAAGAACTCAGGCTTTCCGCACTTTTACAGTTTTCTGGAAGTTTGTTCCAGATAATTGGAGCATAGGAACTAAATGCTGCTTCTCCGTGTTTAGTTCTGGTTCTAGGTATGCAGAGTAGGCTGGAGCCAGAAGACCTTAATGGTCTGGAGGGTTTATACGCTGATAACAAGTCTGTGATGTATTTAGGAGCTAAGCCATTTAAGGATTTATAGACTAACAGAAGTATTTTAAAGTCTATTCTCTGAGATATAGGGAGCCAGTGTAAGGACTTTAGAACTGGGGTTATGTGCTCTACTTTCTTAGTCTTAGTGAGGACGCGGGCAGCAGCGTTCTGGATCAGCTGCAGCTGTCTGATCCACTTTTTAGGCAGACCTGTAAAAACACCGTTGCAGTAATCAATTCGACTAAAAATAAACGCATGGATTAGTTTTTCTAGATCCTGCTGAGACATCAGTCCTTTAATCCTAGAAATGTTCTTCAAGTGATAGAAAGCCGACCTTGTAACTGTCTTTAGATGCTAAAGACAGTTACAAGACAGTTTAGATCGTATTTCCCCAGAAATCGCAGCACAATCTATTTTCTTTGTTAAAGAAAAGTCTTCTCCTTGTTCGTCTGTACAGCCAGTTATAATGGGATGACGTTTCAGCCTCTCATTAACATAGTTTCAGGACAAACGAGAGCAGATGGAGTTTATATGTCACTGGAACGTTGTTGTTGTTGTGGAACGTATAATTAAGCAGGACGGTGCTCTGTTTTTGTGCTTTGCAGCGCTGGTGCTGGAGGCATCCCAGAGGCAGCGATCTGCTGCGCATGTCCAGCTTTCAGAACAACATCTACCACGAGAAAGACGACCTCAGGTCTGGGAACGCTTTAAACTCTACAGCTGCATTTATTTAGCTGGGTGATAATATATTCTGGTTTCTGGGTAACGTTTGTGTGTGTCAAACCCTGAGATGTCCATTTGTTTGTATTTTGGAGGTCTGCTAGAATGTCTTAGGGATGGAAACGGTTTGTGGATTTTCTTGTCTTGGTTTTGGATGTTTTCGGACAACAGTTCAATCTTTGTGCGTCAAACACCCAGTAAACGCCTAAAAGAAGGCTCTATTCCTATAGTTTAGCCTCAAGCAAACGTATTCTTTCAATTAAGATGAGTAAGCTCCTCCTAAGCTATTTATGCTAAACATCAAAAGTTATTTTGAAACCAGCTAAATCTTCCTATCTGTTGTCTAAGAATCTTCAACGTCAGACTCACAACCACATGCCTTCTGCCAAACTACCAGCAGCTTTCAGCGTTTTGCAACACAACATGGTTCGTTCTTTAGATAACGATATTAAAAACACAAAAGCCGATTATTTCTACTGCAGTTACTTGGTATTTCTGGAGTGTTGGAAAATAACGGACGAAAGTTGGTGTTTTGTTTACAGCTTGTGTGTTGCACACTTTATTTTAAAATGCCTGATGTCACCTTAGTGTTTAGTGGGCTAAGTCCGTCTCTTTGATACCGGGGTCCCGGGTTTGAATCCTTGTTGCGTCAGGAAGGGCGTCCACAGAGTGTGTGGAGAAGGGAGAAGGGTACACCAGGAGACTATAAGCGGGAGCTTCTAAGGTTTGAGCGTTTTCTACACACAAACATTGATTGGTTAATTCAACTGAGCCTGTTTTCCCTCCATTTTTCCCCCTTTTCCCTTATTCTTCCTTCCTTTCGGCAATTCCAAGGAGGGACAAAAATAATGAAGTTACCAAATTTTTCGGACTATAACTCTCACTTTTTCTCATAGTTTGGCCGATCCTGTGACTTGGATTCAGGTGCAACTTGTGTATCAAATTTAAATGGTAATTCATGCTGACCAGCTCGAACCAGGGAGTAAATATTACCGTCTACAGCCACCAGAGGGCACTCTAGGCTTGTGAAAACTATCCTGCTCCTGTACAACTTAAAAATTAATTGAAACATTAACTTATAGACAACAAAGACTGAACACGTTTGTATGTTGTTTCCCTGTTTAATTCTGCATAATGCGCAGCAGAGCGTGTTGCAGCTCTAAGGACCCAGACCGAGACAGAACCTGTTATTGGGCTGCCCATGAAGCTAATAGCAGCTAGCGTTAGCTTACAGCTCTGTTCTCTAGGCTTTTTACAACTTCACTGATGTACGTGAGCTTTATGTTGTTCTCAGACATCTGTGTCGTACTGTTAGCTTAGCACGTAGCACCATTACGCTCACGGTCTAATTTAGGCGTAATTTTGACAACTTTAAGCGTAAGGGGCTGTTACGTTGAAATATGCTGGAAAAAAACGTTGCTAATTTACCCCATTCATCCTCCCAGGTATGTTCCACGTTATTCAGCCGGTTATGTAATTTAATAAATTGGCTTACCAGATTAAATGTCAGTTTTTTGTTGCGACTTATGTATGTTTTTTTCCTCTTTATGACACATTTTTTGACTGATGTAATTTATATTCCGGAGCGATTTATAGTCCGAAAAATATGTTAATTTGTTCTTCAGTAATAAAGTTGGTGTTTCAGAATTGAACAAAAGATACGGCCATCCTCATCCAATCACGTGATTTTGGCCTTACTGAGGTTACTTCTCCTCTCAGATTAATCCTTCTCTTGCTGCAGATGGAGCTGCTTGAGTCTGTGTTCAAGTTGTGCTGACATGAATGTGGCGACGCCTGACTCAGGGAGCAGCCGAAAGGACTGCAGTTTATTAAATTTAAAGTGCCTGGCCCTGATCGGTCACATGAAAACAGCCACAAATAAGCACCACAGAGCCAAATATATGGGCCACGGTTTGGTCGAGCACCCTGGCTACACATTTCCTTTTTGGTTAAAGTTGAATTTGACACAAAAGCTTCACTTTTACACATGGTGTGAGTCTGAACAGCATGCAGTTAAAAAGTAAAAGGCTGGAAGAGATCACTCATCTGTGAAGCTGTCGCTGACGGAACAAGCCTAAAAACAGGAAACTGAAAAAAAGCCTCACTACAGATTTCAGCTTCTTTTATTGCTTTTTATGATATTAATTTCCAGAGTTTTCAAATCCTTTGGTTGATTTCTATGTTCTGTTTTGTCAGGTTGTCTAGCTTTGCTACCAGCTATTTCTGCTTCGACTCTGCAGCCAGGGGGTTATTTCTGTCACCATGTTGAGAAGATGCTCTGATAAGTTTGATCACGCCCTGAACAGGAAACTCATTAGAAATTCTGAAAGCCACAAGCTGCTTTTTTTATACTCTAGGCTGCAGATTAAAACCTGTTTATAGCCAGAACCTCAGAATAAAGTCTGCTTCATTAGTTCATCTGCTTCATTTATTTACCTGCATATCTATTATCAGCTTACTGTAGAGACCATTTTAAATTGTATTACACAGAGAAAACACATTTCTTTAAAACAAATCTAAAGAAAACGTAGAACAGCTGTGTGTAGCTAAGTGCACCGCATGCTTTTACAGCCACATTCAGTATCAATAACCCTAATTAGTCGTCTTCCGTCTGACTTTATCAGCTTCTCACGTCGTTGTTGAGCTATTTTGGCCCAACTTTCATTCTAACATTGTTTCAGTTCATTGAGGTTTCGAGATATTTGTTTTTGCGTCGCGTTTCAGTCAGGTTACGGTCCGGACTTTGACTAGGCCAGTCATGTCCAACTCCAGTCCTGGAGGGCCGGTCTCCTGCCTGTGTTAGATCTGTCCCTGAGTGAGTGTGAAGCCGGCTTAACATGAAGGTATGAAGTCTACTAATGAAGCACTCATAAGCTTTAGCTGTGGTGAACCAGGAAAACACTTAAAACATGCAGAACCCTCCAGGACTGACTTTGGACCCCATGGGACAAGGCCAGTGTCAATTCCTTTCAGTTTATTCATATAGCGCCAGTTCACCTCATCTCAAGGCGCCTTACAAAGTCCCTTTTATTGAACAATCCAGACAGATTGCTTAAAAGGTTTGCTGTCTTAGGAAACCCAGCAGGTTTCATCGAGGCATTGACTCGCAGTAATCCCTCATACTGAGCATGCATGTAGCGACGGTGGAAACCCGAAACCCTTGTCAAGCTCTGTTTTTGCAGATTTCCTGCTGTGTTTGGGATCATTGCCCTGTTGGTGACCCAGTTTGGTCCAACCTTCAGCTGTCGGACAGAGGGCCTCACATTTGACTTGAATGCTTGGGTATACAAAAAACAAGGCCAAATTATCATCCCACCACCATCGTGCTTGACAGCTGGAATGAGGATGTTGCTTATTTGCTGTGTTTGGTTTCCCACAAACATCACCCTGTACTTTACACCAATCCCCTCTCTAATTTGGTCTCATCTGCCCGAGGGAGATTGATCTAAAAGTTTCATTGTTCATTCAGTTGCAGATTTGCAAACGTTGTGTTGGCATATTCTCTTTTATAGAGAATGGGTTTCATCTTCATCTTTCTTCTACTGTCCTGTCACAGACTTTAGCATCTACCTTGATAACTGGAACTCTTGGTTTTCATTTCTCTGACTTTAGAAGCTATTTGCCGGAGGTATTTCATTTATTTAACCCTTTATTTATACAGATATTCTCAATGAGATCCAAGATCACATTTTCCACAGAGACCTGTTTGTTAAAACAAAACGATAAAAATTAATAAACTTTTACAAACACTATAAAAATACAAGTAATTAGAATATTCTACTCAATCAAATAAACTAGTAAAACATGACCTAAAAACAAAAGCAAGCTGCATAAGACGATTTCTCTTTTTGTCTTAAAAGGAACATAAATTTTCCCAGAGGAGTCAAAGTGAATAGTTTCAGGGAGGTCCATGTTGACAGGGCAGAGCACAAAAAGGCTTTTTTTTTCTGATGGTACTGATGGATTGCTGAAGGAGATGAAGTCCTGAGAGCGAAGTCTGTGGCTGGACTGTCTGAGTGACGAGTATGAAGGCAGGAACAGCTTTATAGATGAAAACGTACCAATGCATGAGTTTACAGATCGATAACGATGTCCACTTCACCCGAGGATATAAATTAGAGGTAACAGATCTATACCCTGTTTATGAAGCTTAATGCTCCATGACAGACAGCATCAAACATCTGCAGAGAGGTGGCAGCTACATTCATAGACACAATGACCTAACAGAGGCTGTTTCTAAAGAAAAACCCCATTACTAATATTTTTAACATGTGATTTAAAGGATAGCTTATATGTTTATACGTCCTCTACTGGTAAACCTGTGAGTTTTTCTGTGAAAGGCAGAACTTGTGGAACTTTCTTCTGGTTAGCATACGGCATTACCTTCGTTTTAACAGCGTTTAGGACTCGTCTCAGAGGAAGGGAGTCAGGCTGAATAGTGTCAAACGCAGACTACAGACACCCAAGCACAACAGATTATTTTTTTTAATCAGAGCTTTTTCCATTTTGGTCAAATCTTTTAATAAAAATCAGTTCAATTCAATTACATTTTATTTATATTGCGCCAATTCATGAAACATGTCATCTCAAGGCACTTTACAAAGTCAAATTCAATAATATTATACAGATTGGGTCAGATTATACAGAAAAAAAATTAATATATAAGGGAAACAGTTGATTGCATCAAAGTCCTGACAAGCAGCATTCACTCCTGGAGAAGTGTAGAGCCACAGTGGACAGTCGTCTGCATTGTTGATGGCTTTGCAGCAATCCCTCATACTGAGCATGCATGAAGCGACAGTGGAAAAAAACCCACCCATTAACGGGAAGGAAAACCTCCAGCAGAACCAGAACCAGGCTCAGTGTGAACGCTCATCTGCCTCCACCCACTTGTGCTTAGAGAAGACAGAGCAGAGACACAGAAAGCACAGAAGCTCACATTGACCCAGTAATGTGTTCTACATTAGATGGTAATAGTGGATGATCTGTTTTCCGTGGATGATGTCACAGCTAACAGAATATATCAAACTGTTTGGAATATGGTGTGAATCTTTTGCCAACTTGTGGCTAAATTCACACAGCTTTATAACCTGTGAAAGTGTGTATAAACGCGTAGAAATGACAGAAGGTGTAGTTTCTCTTTACTGCGGCCGTATATGCGACTTACGCTAAAGGTAGGTTGGTGGTGAAGTAACGGGTTGTTGTTGCAGCGCGTTAACAGCAGGATGTTGTGTTCTGCAGGAACCTGGAGATGGTCCTGTTTGGCTGTCAGTCGTCTCTGTGCGTGGTGGTGGAGCTGGGCGAGGAGCTGCCGTCGCCTCCCGACATCCAGCTGGCACACAGCCGTCTGCGAGCCCTTTGTCTGGGAGGTGGGCCTGAACACGAGCAAACACACACACACCTGAACAAACGTGTCCGCGCACAAAAGACGAGGAAAGCACCTTAACAGACCTTTATTTGTAGAGCGCACCTGTCACATTTCCATTTAAAAGTAGAAAGTTCATCTCATCTAAGTTTTAAAGTCATTTAAACAGTTTAGCTTCTGATTGCTCTCATGGAGAGATAAACCTGCAGATCATCTGCAAAACAATGACATTGACCTCATATCTGGTGTCACAATAAACCTCAGCGCTGAGAGATGAGGGCTGGAAAAGAATCTATTTTTTAAAGTTTAAAAAGGGCTTAAAATAGGGCATAATGTCAACAAAGCTGACAAAAACTTACTAAACAAACTAAACAAACTTCTAGTTTTTAGACTAGAAATAAATACTTTTTTGGCTCCTAAGGATCTCTTAGTCATCTTCACAGCTTTTAACTATGTGTCCGCTTATGTCACTCAGATTTTTAACAAAGTATCAACTGCTTTTAGAATCTTGTCAAAAAACCCGTTAGCACACCCATTACATATGGCAAGGCAAATTTATTTATACAGCACAATTCAGTACAGAGACAATGCAAAGTGCTTTACATGATTAAAATATAGGAATAAAAGCAAGTAGGGATAGAATGTAGAAACAAAAAAGAACATTAAAAACAGTAAAACAGTTTAACATATATTTAACATATATTTAACGTTGATATTTTACACTTTTTATTTTTACCTTTTATCTATTTTTGATATTAAAAGCAAAATAACATCAGTTTTCATGTCAGAAGGAAGTGAAATGTGAAAATAAATAAATAAGATATCAAGTTTGACCCAAGCTGAAAACTTTGTAAGAAAAAAAAATAACATTGTTTGAATTTTTCTCTACAAGTTCAGAACATTTTTTTGGATTCTGCCTTTGCTTTGCATTCCTGAAACAAACTCCTTACCTGACGCTGAACTGTAGCTGTTTCATCTTTTCTACTTCTTGGTACCAATAATTTTAACGGAATCATGTAAGCCTGTTTTCCTTCCAGCAGACTAGGAGCACATTTTAGAAAATAACTGTTGTTGAAGTGACTTTGAAATGCCCAGAAGTAAGGTGTGTGAACGGACGTGTGGACAAAGGGATTTACGGCAGATAGCTGTAACTACAGAAATGACCAGCAACCCACTGCAAAGCTGTTAGTGTTGGGTTTTATGTAATAATTTGTCTGCAGAGCTGAAATGCTGATCCAGCCCTCGTTTGAACTCGCGTAGTGTGAAGGTCGCTGCTGCTTATCACAGCTCACACATTTTTCAGCTCTGTGTTTTGTCTTCTTTCACAGCGCAGAGCTCTCTGCTGTGGGAGAAAAAAAAAAAAACACCCACACACATGAATTCAGTGGGCTCGCCCGCAGGATTTAGCTTCAAAATGAAACTACATGATGCCTCTAAGGCTTGAGAGCTCAGTGACTGGCTCAGGGTTAGGGTTATGTGGGCTTTATTTGTCATATAACTGTTTCTGAAGGTAGAAAAGAGAAATATCTTCTATTGTCCCTCAGTGGAGGCGTTCATGTGAGAGCAGCAAAGTGACATGAGACAAATAACCTTGACAATAATGCCTCTTCTCACTGCTTGGTTAACTGATTATGCAAATTCAGGTTTGCATGTTTAATCATGTTGATCCATGATCTCATGCATCTCCCATGCCTCGGTTTGTAGACATCTCCACGTCTGTGTCTGTGCCTGATGACAAATGGTTATCCACGCTGGAGAGCACCCACTGGTTGGACTACATCAGGTAAAAACCCGCAGATGGTTCAGACTCACAGTCTGCGTCACCTCTCCCATACGGTTTTCCAGACATTTTTTACTGGGTGTTGTTACACTGTGACAAAACTACACCTCCCATAATGCAACGAGCACACGGCCTGTCAGAAGCAGTTAATCATCCTGCTGACCTGTGAAAGAATTCAGTTATTTTTCTCCTGCCTCCTTCCTTCCTTCCTTCTGTTCCTCTTTTCCCCTATATTGTTTCTTCTATCAACCATTCCTTCTCTTCTTTATTCTATCCATCCCTCTTTCTTCCCTACCATCTATCCTTTCTAACCGTATTTTTGAACCATTATAAGACACATTAAATATTTTTCCCTGTTTCTAACATAAATAAACGTAACCTTTATAGTGAATTAACTTACTAGGTTTATTGTTGCACTTCTAGTTTAGACATTACAGTCAGGCAGTCTTGTAGACAGCTCAGGGGTCCTATCAGGTAGTGACACAGTGTAACGTAATGCTCCGTATATTCATTGAGCGGAGCGGCTTCGTTGCTAACTAAAGTCGTATTTACACATTTTAATAGATTTATGAGCGCATTGTACCATATAAAATCAGTCAGTAAGCACAACAGTGATCATATATAAGGAGTACCATCAGTTTTTGAGAACATTTTAAGGATTTTAAGTACAGCTTATAGTCAGAAAAATACGGTACTTTTTTCCTCGTTTCCTTTATTGTTTTGCTTTGTCCTTCCTTTCCTCCTGGCTGAGCGTTCTTCCTCCCATCCATCCTCTGTTTGTCAGAGCTTTTATAGCAGTGGCGTCAGTCTGAGCAGAGACACCCAGACCCTGCAGCCCTTCCAGCAGGAACACCGAGGCGCTCCTCGATCTGTCCTCTTACATCAGCGCTCCATCAGATATAGGGTCTCACTGTCAAACTGCCCCTTAGAGACATTCTGCTTGTATTTGTGACTTTATTGTTTTAGATTTTACTTTAAAGACATATTCTAACCTCAGATGAGAGACGCATGTCTGTATTCAGCCTGATGGATATTTTAGGTCGGCCTCAATCTGTCCATCAGTTTCCTCCTTCATTCTAGGTGTTGGAAAATCTGGCTCAAAACATGAGCTCATCCACTTAAAGCCTCCTGCTACCTATAACTACTGTCTGAAACATTCAAATTATGTCTTTGAAGAGAACATTAACAGCAGTATTGATAAAAAAAAAAAAATCATGCTGGTTAATTTAGGTTTAATGTTGATGACGATAAAGAGCAGAATCAGAGCAGAATGCAGGCCAGATTAATCCCAGCTCACATCAATGTTTGGGTCACTGCTTGCAAAGTGAGCATTAGGGCTGTGCATAAAAAATTATACAAAGATCAACATAGATGTTTTTAAAACTGATTTAATATCGATATTCAGGCTTTCAATATCAATATACCTCCCAACCTCTAAGGGGTGTTATTCCATCGCGCCATTACTGTTCACAGCGAGGAGGAGCAAGTTAGACGAATTTGCGGAACGACCGAACAGGATTTTAGAAGCGCCTACGTCCCTAAAATCAGACGTTTGGGCACATTTTTGGTTTCTGTGATGCGTTAAATGCATTGAACCAAATGCACTTTATTTTCCTGTTTCCTGGGCGTCCAGAAGGCCTTTGAGCACACTGAGGTTTCTCATGTGTTGCAGTGTAGCTGCTCAGATTGCGTCATTACAGCAAAAACTGCTCATATTTCCTTTTAACTCCAACATAAATGCTCCGGGGCCTGCCTACCCCTCACCTCTCTGTGTGTGTGCGTATCTCCAGGTCCTGTCTGAGGAAAGCTTCGGAGGTCTCCTGTTTGCTGCGCAGCGGTCACCTGACTGTGGCCCTGCAGGGTGAGTCACGTGACGCCGGACCCCGGCTCATATCATGCAACCCGTCCATTCATTATTCACATCAGCTCCTCCTCATTAAAGCCACATTAGGGCTCACACTGAGGTAGCTCTTTAGCAGGAACAGCCACAGTCCACTGGACCTACACGCTGCTCAAAGGCCTCCATTCAGAAAGGCTTAAAGATACGATCACAGCCCGCAGCGACCGCCGTTTCACCTGAGAGGTAAATCCATGCCAGGAAGGGCACAGCTGCATCTCACTGGGTAGATTCATCATTCAGACTTCTCTTTGAACGGCGCTGATCATTTGATGTGACTTCCTCATGAAACACCCAGAGACATGTCAGCTCTATTTATCCCAGACATGAATCGTCAGTTTTTATTAAAGCTCATCCAGATTCCTTTTTTTTTTTTCACTTTTTATTCAAACTTTATTTAAACAGCATAAATCTCATCCAGAAATTCTGTTTTTGAGAGAATAAATTTGCCCTTCTTATTAAACTCACATAGAGAAATCAGCTTTTGGAGCGTTTTAAGTCATCAAAGCCTCGGGAGTTTTTCTTTTTTCCTGCAGATGATGGGAGTCGCTCCTGACTTTTAGACGACTTTTGATCAGCAGTTGCACTTCTTACTGGGAATGGAAAAAGTGGAGGATTATTAAGGATTATTAATGCTGTGACTCATGCCTGACAAGCATATTGGTTCATTCCTCCCTATCCGTCGTGGCAGAACAAAATCACCCTGTGACACAGACTCAGCCCTGCATTATTCAAACCAGGGGACATTGCTGTCATCAGTTCTTGAACTTCACGTGTCATCCAGCCATTGTTTTTTCACTAATCTCCCAAAGTCTGAAATGCCACAAAGTGCATTGGAAGACTCCAGGGAAACGTCTTACTCTCTGGGAACCTTTATCGCCTTTAATCGCCACGTTTTATCAGACAGGTCTCTCTTTAAAATGAGATCTTGCATCTCAAAGAGAGTACCTTTATAAATAAAGATTAAATAAACAAAGTTGATATTTTTAGTGCAAAATACAAAAAAGTAACAAATATTTTTCTTGAAAATGTGAAAATATACTTTTTCAACAAAAGAGGAAGTCATGGTTGGATTAGAGCAGGAATCACCAACCTTTTAGAAGTTGAGAGCTACATTATTGCTACTGTGTCATAGGAAAGGCAGAGCTCACCTTAACTTTATGCAATATAAACATATTTTTGAAATCTTTTAAATCTATGTAAATACAAGTATGATTCAAAAGGAAGCACAACTAAATAAAAAAAAACATTTTAGATGCAGCTCACTGGGGGGTTGCTCTATTTTTGTAACAGGCTTGAGGGCCCCACATGGGGTCCTTGGGGGCTACCTGGTGCCTGCGGGCCCCATGTTGGTGACCCCTGGATTAGAGCAGATAATCCTGGGGTCGATCAGAGAGACCGCCTGTCTCTGTGGCGGCTGGTTTTATCAAACTGTGCTCTGCAGCGCCACCTGCAGGTAAAAGTCTGAGCAGTTTGTGTCCAGCACTGATCTCTATTTATTCACTGGAGTGCTGATTTGCTCGAAAAACTGAAGTCACTGGCCGCCATCTTGCTACTCCCTACTCTCACAGTATCCCACAGGATTTGGTTGCAACAACAAGCAGTTTTCTGGCTGTGTGAAAATGTTTCACAGGTAATTCTACAGTCAGTGGATGTACTAACACTGTCACCTACTAGGAAATCATGTGCTGAAATATTTTACATGTTATTCATATTAAATATATACATGTATATATAAATATGTATATAAGTATACATATATGTAAATATGTGTTTTTTTTCCACACAGTACTTGATAGTTTTAGTACATAACATAAAAGTATATGGCATTTGACATTTTAAAAGTTTTAAGCCCCCCTGAACATGAGAAAATCCTCATTATTCGATGCTGGTGGCTTCAAAGCGACTCATTCTAACAGCGGCTATTAGCTCTCCAGTGTATAATAGAGCTCAGTGGTGTCCAGGATGTAGAGCATCAGCAGCCGCAGCAAAGAGTCGCCTCTCTGGGTGTCTGGGTCTCCACGACAAACGCTGGACGGCATCTGTAGGTCAGCTGGCCGTTTGTTTGGCCCGATAACACATTTAGAACTCTACTGTTAGCGTAAAATGGACCTTTTCAGGTGGGTGTGACTTTAAACAAAGGATGAATATGTGAAAAGGCACTTCACTGTGTCAAGCAGAGTGGATTCACTGCAGATGTGTCAATGAGCACAGAAATGTGTTCCTCAGACACAGAATCAACGTTCGTTTTATGGCCATTTGTCTCCAGCACAGCTGAGGGCTGAGCTGAAGGGAAGATCAGCCAACCCAGAACTTTAGATTCAGGCTTTTCGTCGACCTTTAACTGAAGGCCTTATGAACAACTAGCGCTGCCACGTCTTAGATCAGGTGTCAGGCGGTGAAAGAGAAAACTTTGACTTGGTGCCGTCCTGTGTTTGAATCAGAGGTGGAGGACCGGGACATGAGCTGCGTGGTGTCCAGCCTGGTCCAGGTGATGTGTGACCCCCACTGTCGGACCCAGCACGGCTTCCAGGGCCTGGTGCAGAAGGAGTGGGTGATGGCCGGCCACCGCTTCTGCAGCCGCGTCAACTACCACCGAGACAGCGACAAGGAGGAGGTGAGGCCCTGAAGCCAGCGCCAGGACAGCAGCACATTTAATAATTTTCTGACTGGACCCACTCATCACGCCCCTCATGCCGTCCATCCCTCCTGCAGGCCCCGGTCTTCCTGCTCTTCCTGGACTGCGTGTGGCACCTGTGGTCTCAGTTCCCGTCCCGTTTCCAGCTGACAGACGACTTCCTGTTGGCCCTGCACGACAGCGTCCACCTGCCGCTCTTCTCCACCTTCCTGTCCAACTGCCAGCGGGAGAGATGCAAACGTTCCCAGGTGCTGGACCCCCGGCTCGAGTCGCTCAGGCTCAGACCCACAACAAACCCGCTGACCCGGTTTCCTTTAATCTCTTCCCAGAACGTGGGCCAGTCCTACACGCCTGTCAACGGTTGGAGGGACATGCTGAGTCCCGACTCTTCCTCGGACCCTTCAGACCCTCCTCTGCCTCCGGTTTGGGACTGGGCCCTGCAGTACAGCCGGGAGCGACAGGATGGCTTCAGCCAACCCGTCTGTGCGGCGCGGCCGCTGCAGCCGCTGCTGAACGGAAACCTTAACACCAACCTGGACTCGCACAGGGTAAACCTTCTGAGCACCTTTAAATCTGTTAGCAGCAGCAGCAGCAGCAGCAGCAGCACACGGCTGAGAAGCACATCTGGTGAGAGACCATTGCGCCCTCTGCTGGTAGACGTAAAGCCGGCAGCCTCCGAAGCATCAGAAAGTCCCGGTCCGTTGTTGATGCTCTCCTCTGCTTTAGGTCTTGTGGAGCAGATCAGTAAAAAAAAAGGAGCAAAGTTCATCTTACATCTAATTTAAGTTGACAATGTTTTTGATTTCTTGCTTGAACCAGTTGGGAAACATTCTAATGATACTGTGATTGTTTAAAGGAGGCTTATAAGTTTAAACATATTTAAAGTATGGCTTCTCTGCGTGGTGCGAAAGAAGAGCTAAATAACAAACTTCTGATGGGCTTGAGACGAGTCAACAAGGGTAAAAATGACTGATTTAATCCTGATGGGGGGAAAAAAGCAACTCTCCTGAATTAGACAAGTAACCTCAACAAAAACGGCTCATTTCTCGAGTCATACTGGACAAATATATAAACAAAAGTCTGAAATATTATTCTAGGAAACAACTATTCTCTTCTTTTCTGTGTAATAATAACATAAAAAAGTGGCAGCCTCACAAAAACACTTA
The DNA here is from genome assembly GCF_011125445.2 of Fundulus heteroclitus. Classification (NCBI taxonomy): domain Eukaryota; kingdom Metazoa; phylum Chordata; class Actinopteri; order Cyprinodontiformes; family Fundulidae; genus Fundulus; species Fundulus heteroclitus. The sequence continues at coordinate 43,622,085 of NC_046363.1, forward strand.
TTTAACTTATTTTTAGTTTTTTTTTCTTCCTCATCCATATTTTGCTGAAGAGCTGATCTTAGTTTGCATTTTCTTTCATCCTTGTAAATAGTCTGTGCTGTTTTTTTGTGCAGAAATCTAGTTTTGCACATTTCTGCAGATCACCCTGCTCATTGGCAGTCACCATTTCTAACAACTGCAGTATTTTTCCTTTGCTGCACATTTTCCTTCACATCCGTCTCTTATTCTTCCTCTCGTCACTCAAAAGAACGGCTGTCTTATTCCACACCCCGCGTCATGCCTGTTGGTCCTGTGAAAAACGACAGTTACATACTTACCATGTTTAAACGTCAATAGTTCTGACGTTAACGTCACAATTATTTTCTGTATTAATGTGTAATACTTTAGTTTTATCTTTTATCTTTCACACTTTAAACCCACATTCAAAAAGCAGTCTAAATTTTCTTTTCTTTTTTTAAATATGCTTGTGCAAATTCTCAGATATCCGGGTTATGACAACAGTAAACAGCCTTAAATCGGAGGCAACGGACATTTTTAAAAACAGTTTTACCAAAACAGGAAAGATTCAGCCTGAACATCATAATATAGGACATGTCAGAAGATGGTTCTGCTTGAAACCGACCAAACAGACTCCTACTCAGCCACAACAAGGAATATATATATAATAATAATCACCACCAAGTTTTAGGCCGGTGTTTGGATCTTGGCGGTGCTTTGGTTGGTCGGTGTAGCTGATTTTCTCTTGGGCTACCAGCACTGAAGGCCGTCTCTTATCTGCAGGACAGGTGAGCTTCTACTTTTAGAGTCAGTGGAGCAGATTAGCAAAAACACAACTTCCTGAGAACCTTCGCACAAAAAAAGAGAGCCTCAAGCGTGTTTGAACTGCAGGCTGTAATCATTTAATAGTTTTTATCAGTCAATAAAAGCCGGTTTTAAAAAATTTAAATGTCTCTCTGTAATTTATATAACACTGATAACTAAATTTTCCAGTAGTGATTGTGAAAGAAATCCTTAGCACACCGCTGGGACTACAGACATCGACACAACGATGCATATATATATATATATATATATATATATATATATATATATATATATATATATATATATATATATATATATATATATATATATATATATATATATATAATTTCAATGCATAGGATTGTTTTGACTTGAATAAATTGATATAATTTGCTATGATTAAAGTATTAGGCATCACCAGAAAAGATGGATGCATACATCAGGCTTGCAGCACTGCGGCGGTTCAGTTGAGAAAATGCAGAAAAGTTTTTAAAGTCGAGGCATGCTGTTGTTGCAGTTATATCAGTTAAAGGTTTTCCTGACTGAATCTTTACTCTTTCTCCTTCTGCCTCTGCCCTCCAGCTGGCCGACACCATCCCGGGCTCGGTGTTCTTGCTCTCCAGAGGTACCTTCACCTGCCCCGCCAACCTGCCTCCCTGGCGCAGCGGCAGTTCGGGCGTTTACAAGAAGAGCCACCGGAGGGCGCTGTCCTCAGAGAACGTGCCTGGCCTGGAGAGGCTGCTGAAAGCCTGGGCCCTGACCGAGCTTCCCCAGAACATCCCCGCCACCTCTGGACCGAAGGGACCTCTGGATCCATACGAGCCCCTGCAGCCCCTTCTGATGGCTCCGTGCATGAGCCTGTGGAGGGAGTGCTACCTGCGGGGGGCGCTGCATGCCCAGGTATGCAGTGTAGGAGTTGGGTTAGCTTCATTTACAGCAGGACTGAGAAAATAAACAGGAGCATGTCTTCTAAACGTTTCAGAGTGTCTAGATGCGGGCTTTGTCCACCGATGCTTCCTGAAACGCTGAAATCTGCTCCGCGTGACGTTCTCTCACATCGTGACGGGTTTTCCAACAGATACACGACGTTGCTGCTTAGAAATACGGACCAGTAGGAGCTGCTGATCAACAATAGCTGCCAGTACGGATGCAGCAGAGCAGAGGCTTTGGTGATGCCTCTCACGCCGTCACCATGGCGAGGATAAGAATAGTCCGGTGCCGTGTGGGCGGATGCCGTCACCTATTGCACACAAGCTGCGGAGCGAATCTATTAAACCGCTGACAGATCCAGCTCATGGTAACAGGAAGTGATAAAACTCAGACTATAAAAGGATTTCCTAAAGATGTCAGAGGAACCGGCGTCATAACAGACTAAACTTCTGCTTAAACGGTCTGTTCTGCGTGAAGTCTAGGATCCAGTAACAGTCTGAATGATTCACAGTTTAGGGAGAACTAGCTCAACAACATTCCTCTCGAAAATGCCCAGGCAAGCCGATGAAAATGAGTTAGCTGTAAACCCAGGGGACGCACAGGTCCAGTCCTGAGGAGCTCAATTTACACGCATATCAGGATTTTAGCTGCTGGCTTTGATTCCCTTTCTAAGAGCAGTAACACAAAATCAATGTACTGCAGGGTATTTTGATAGTTATCATTTATCCATTAGACCCTATGTCTCTAATTGGTAATAATTTTAATAACTATCCAGACAGGGGTTCAGTAGATGCTGCAGAAGAGATGTCTGACTGCTTCCTGTACCAGGAGGCAATCTGTTGCAGCCTTGATGAGCTTTGAGATGAAAACATGAGGTGTGAAGAGCCGCTGTGACTGTCTGAGGCTATTTTTATCCGGCTGTACAGATGCATGCAGTACTTGTTCGCATAAATATGAAAGATGTTTCTTTTTTTATTATATTATATATGTGATAATTATTCTGGACAGTGTGGTGAGGTTGATCTATTTAAAATAGCCACTGTTTAAATAGATCTGAAGGCTTAACTTTCTGCAGACTTACTGCAGCAAACATGTGTAGCTTAAGATGGAAAGAATAGAAACTAAAAGCAAACATTAAAAACAGTTGGACTACAAACTTAAACTAATTAAGTTTCAGTAAAACAGTTTAATTAGAACAGTCGAAGGCAATCCTGAACAAATGTGTTTTTAATCTTGATTTAAAGGAACTCAGGCTTTCAGCACTTTTACAGTTTTCTGGGAGTTTGTTCCAGATCAGTGGAGCATAGGAACTAAATGCTGCTTCTCCATGTCTGGTTCTGGTTCTGGTTCTGCAGAGCAGGCTGGAGCCAGAAGACCTGAGTGGTCTGGAGGGTTGATGCCCTGATAACAAGTCTGTGATGTATTTAGGTGCTAATTCAGGGATTTATAGACTAACAGAAGGATTTTAAAGTCTATTCTCTGAGATACAAGGAGCCATGGAAGGACTTTAGAACCGGGTCCATGTTCTCTACGTTCTTAGTCTCAGTGAGGACTTCAGAACCGGGTCCATGTTCTCTACGTTCTTAGTCTTAGTGAGGACTTCAGAACCGGGTCCATGTTCTCTACGTTCTTAGTCTTAGTGAGGACCTCAGAACCGGGTCCATGTTCTCTACGTTCTTAGTCTTAGTGAGGACTTCAGAACCGGGTCCATGTTCTCTACGTTCTAAGTCTTAGTGAGGACTTCAGAACCGGGTCCATGTTCTCTACGTTCTTGGTCTTAGTAAGGATTTCAGAACCGGGTCCATGTTCTCTACGTTCTTGGTCTTAGTGAGGACTTCAGAACTGGGTCCATGTTCTCTACGTTCTTAGTCTTAGTGAGGACTTCAGAACCGGGTCCATGTTCTCTATGTTCTTAGTCTTAGTGAGGACTTCAGAACCGGGTCCATGTTCTCTACGTTCTTAGTCTTAGTGGAAGGACCTCAGAACCGGGTCCATGTTCTCTACGTTCTTAGTCTTAGTGAGGACTTCAGAACCGGGTCCATGTTCTCTACGTTCTTAGTCTTAGTGGAAGGACCTCAGAACCGGGTCCATGTTCTCTACGCTCTTAGTCTTAGTGAGGACCTCAGAACCGGGTCCATGTTCTCTACGTTCTTAGTCTTAGTGAGGACTTCAGAACCGGGTCCATGTTCTCTACGTTCTTAGTCTTAGTGGAAGGACCTCAGAACCGGGTCCATGTTCTCTACGTTCTTAGTCTTAGTGAGGACCTCAGAACCGGGTCCATGTTCTCTACGTTCTTAGTCTTAGTGAGGACTTCAGAACCGGGTCCATGTTCTCTACGTTCTTAGTCTTAGTGGAAGGACTTCAGAACCGGGTCCATGTTCTCTACGTTCTTAGTCTTAGTGAGGACTTCAGAACCGAGTCCATGTTCTTTACGTTCTTAGTCTTAGTGGAAGGACTTCAGAACCGGGTCCATGTTCTCTATGTTCTTAGTCTTAGTGAGGACGTGGGCAGCAGCGTTCTGGATCAGCTGTTTTTACCTTCATAACGATGACAGTGTGAATGATGGAGGATACTCACGTCCACAAGCAGGAAACCGGATCGCTATCACCTCAGAGATTACGGCACTCACACTTCCCTGTTCCAGGTTCCAACGCAGCATTATTCCAGATCGCGGGTCTGTGACGTTGACCTGTACCGTTTTCACCAAAAGCAAAAGTCAGATGCAGTCGACACGTTTTGACCCATAGAGGTCATCACTAAGACCGTTCTTGCAGAACTAAACAAGTTTAGACTAAAATGTCAACATTAGCACAGTAACATAGGGATGCCACCATTAAGCCCCAATATATACAGTTTATCTGGAAAATAAAAGTCGCTTTGGGGTTTAGTTATGCTTTGAGTGAAGCATAGTTTCAGTTGGAGGAAAGGCATAATTTGTTCAAAACTAATAATTTAGTTTTTTCTTCTAACAGTTGAAAGGATTTCTCCTAGATGTGGTTTTACCAGAACAATGGGATCCTGAAATTTCAAAATACTAGATACTCAACACCATTTCTGATGCCTCTGCCACTGATTTTAAAGGCACAGGGTTAATACTGTGATGGGACTATGATTAATTACAGTTTGACAAACTTAACTTTAACTTATTTTATTAGGACAAAACAAATAAGTAGGCAACACTTCAGCCCTGGTTTAGAGACGTGTCTAATTTAAGTGTCACTTCCCTGTCTGGCGAAACAGTAGACAAGATAAGGCCTACTGTAGGTGTTAATAACCTTTATAAATGCAGCTTTGATTCAGTTGTGCAGTAATTTTATTTTATTATAACTGATTATCCTCTGTGTGTCCCACATGACTCCATTTTCTTGTAAATTTACTGTTAATACAAACATGTCTTACTTATGAGAGACGAAGGGTCAGTCTAAACTAAAATAGTTTCATAACAAACGTGGTTCTGACGCATGCAAAATATATTTTTACAGCATAAATGAGGATCTGGTCCGTGCAAATATGCTCAGCAGCAGTTCTGTACAAGTTCTGCCTTTCTGGTAACTATGCATCGTATTTTCTTTAGTGATCGACGGCACTGCAGGGTAGGCTGCTGCGGTTTCTACCTTTTTCTGTCAGCTTCAGTCTGGCTCCACCAGAACCTTTTATTATTAGCCACACTAGCCTCCAATAGCATTTTAACTACATGAAGAGGTCATACGTTTGTTTTATTGCTTAACTATTAATTACCAGACTATTTTTCACATTTTCTCGCGTTATTTTGTACCGCAGCAGAACGGAACGTTTCGTGGCGCAGAAGTTCAGACCTGGGAAGCACATCTCGACGGGGGAGCTCAGACCAATAGAGCCCCAATCGTTGGGCTCTCAGTTTATGAAAAAGTAACATTTAAACAGATGGTGTTAGTGTTTGTTGTCCGGGAGGTTTACTGCTTCACTGCTAGGGGTGGGTATTGCCAAAGAAGTCACGATTCGATTCGAATCACGATTCACATGCCACGATGCGATTCTATCACGATGCATCACGATACTTGAATTATTGCGATCCATCGCGATTCATTGCGATATTTTCACTGAACACTGTTAGAAAAAAATGCAGCCATTACCAGTGGCTGACTGGCTGTGTATGATCTGGATAGTGTCTTCAATTGATACATAACTGAAAGCAACTGAATTCATACATAGCTGTATTTATTGAAACGACTTTTGGAGGTATTGCCATGAAAACAAATATTACTGTTACTGGACACAAATATTACTATTAGTGGAGTGGACACACTGACAAAACATGCTTAGGATTTATAAAACTTAAAATAACAAAATAATGATAATCAGTGCCGTTTACACGGCCTCAGTGGTCCTTTAAACCAATGAAATGAAAACATTCAAATGTATGTGCATGTAGAAGTAAGTGTTTGCAAATTGCATGCATCACATCAATTTTGTTTTTACCTTCTTTGTAAAGCCAAAATGCGTCCAAACATCTGACTTGATGTCATCCATGTTTTGTTTATGAATGACCCGTCGCAGTATCCCGCGGCCAGAAATGCTTGTGACACAAGGCAGCGGGCGTCAACACATCCGCAGCAACATCTACTGGACTGGAAGTTGTATTCCACTTGTTTTTAGCTGATGTACGCCAACCATTCATGCAATTTTATTTATTTGTTTTTTTAATTAATAATCGATACTTGGCGTCAAGAATCGATGCATTGGATCGCGAATATTAGAATCGCGATGCATCGTCATGACGATTATTTTGCACACCCCTATTCACTGCAGCAGATACAGGAGCTTTACTGGCCTTTTTACGTTGCTCTCAAACATTGTTGTACTGTTAGCTTGTAGCGTTAGCTTGTAGTGTTAGCTTGTAGCGTTAGCATAGGTAATTTAGTTTTTTTCTGTCTGTCTGCCTCATGGGGAAACGACGCTTTTGTGTTTTCTGTGTCGGTTAGAGGGTGTTAGTCACAAATGTTTTCTTCTGGCTGTATTTGACATGTTAGCGGAGCTTTAAGCTTCCAGCAGGAGATCGTTGAGGTTAGCTGAATCTGGGCCTGTGTGATTGGAAGAAGCGCCACAGTTTGAGTGAATGGTGCTGGTTCGCAGTCGGAGCAAGAACTGGGAACTTCTGACTTCTGAGTGGAGAACCAGGCTGCCTCGCTGTGGGCATGGTGTATCCGGAGTGACGTGCAGCGTTAGTTTCCTGCTACACATGGTGTTTTTCACGCAGGTCAGGTTCTGGTCTCATCCGACGGGATCACCTCCTGCCTGGCTTGTACTGACCACACAGAAATTCCTAATAAAACACCAGAAATGCCCAGTCGTGTCAGATTTACGAACACATTTCGCTCTAATCGACCTGTATAGGTGTCGTCTGTTGGCCCAGTTTGGGTCCAGCTCGTTCAATTCAATTTAATTCAATTCAATTTTATTTATATAGCGCCAAATCATGAAACATGTCATCTCAAGGCACTTTACAAAATCAAGTTCAATCATATTATACAGATTGGGTCAGATTATACAGATTGGTCAAAAATGTCCTATATAAGGAAACCAGTTGATTGCATCAAAGTCCCGACAAGCAGCATTCACTCCTGGAGAAGCGTAGAGCCACAGGGAGAGTCATCTGCATTGTACATGGCTTTGCTGCAATCCCTCATACTGAGCAAGCATGAAGCGACAGTGGGAAGAAAAACTCCCCATTAACGGGAAGGAAAACCTCCGGCAGAACCGGGCTCAGTATGAACGGTCATCTGCCTCGACCGACTGGCGTTCCTTCTTACAGGATTCCTGCTGATCATGAGTCAAACTCACCCTGCTGCCGTCTCTCCTCAGGCCTTCTCCCACCCCGTCTCGGCCAACCGGCCCCACCCGGTGGACCGCCTCGCTCAGGAGGTGCAGCGGCTCAAAGACCAGCTAACCCAGGTCTCCACCAGCAGGAGTCCCGACCCGCTCACCGTGACAGCCGAGCCCCAGCGGACCGACGCCAACCTGAACCAGAGCTCCAACAACAGCACCTTCCTTTACTCGGCACTCAAGCGCAGAGCGACCCCCCCGCCTACCTCCACCAACCAGCACACCTCCAGGGGCCCCTCCTCTGCCTCGGCACCGCCGCCCAGGCCTACAGACCGAGACGGCAACAAGCACTCCTTCCTGTTCGGACACTCCGCAGCAGGAGAAGCTCGGTCGGACCCTCGATACCATCCACCACCCAGTACCACCAAGCTGCCTAAGAGCAACGGGCCGTCGCTGACTTCCTGAGATCGGTTCCCGACTGTTTTCTCCTCCTGGGCCGACACCTTTAAAACCCGTATGAGACTGAGATTTTCCTCAGTGCTGCCCACATACGTGATGACGGGCCTAAAACGACACGAACTGATGTTTGAAGTAAAGAGTGGAAGAGCTTCTGACTCCTCCTCGGTGTCTGTGCTGTACAGAAATGCAACAACAGTTTTGTACCTTTGCTGAAATGAAATCAGACTCAACAGAAATGCAAAAAAAAAAAAAAAAAAAAATGCAAACTGCAGCTGAGGAGCGGCTGGCAGTTGAAAAGGAGGACAGGAGAAGGTTGCAGGTTCTGTTTTTAGCTTCTTATCCAGACTGCTCAGATAAAACTTGGAGGCACTTGGACGGGACAGACGGGAGCCTTTCAGTGCTTTTAACCTCCAAGCTGTGTTATTTTTCCAATATGCAAACAGATCTGTTCCTGTCAACGTTGCAGAGATGGTTTGTGAAAGCTGTCGGTGCTACAGGCGCCGGCTTTAATGTGGAATTTAGGACATGAGAGCTATTTTTGGTCCCGTATTCCTCCGCCGGTGCATTCTGCAGAGCAGTGCGAGGGCCTACATCCACTTCACTGTCTAAAAAGCACCACTTGCATCATTTTACAGGGAAAACTCCAGAATTCAGCTTTGATCTTTGTAATATGTTGTAGAAACCTGGTTTCTAAAAGAGACCTGTCATTTATAATAAAATTAGATCCTTTTCTTTCTTTGCCACATCACATCTTGAGTGTAAAAATTTCAACCATCATGAGTTACCGCTCTGAAACCCACATTTGACGGCTTTTTTCTACAGATATTGTCTGATTTCCTTTGAGGTGTGGCCTGCTGGTGTCTCTACGGAACCTGCGTTCAGTGTAAAGGGATCCGGTCTTGGTTTCATACGTCTACGTCGGTCCAGATGCCATTAGAGCCGTGAATTAGCCCTGAAGCTGAAGCAACACTCACACAAGATAAATAAACCAGAACAAACCATCAGGCATTAGGTAGAAAAGTCTAAAATTTGTCTGATAAATTGTGGGATATAATGGAAAGAGTGTTGTAGGGAATCCTGAATTCAGGGCATTAGTGATGAAGTGTTAGTGATTATGGATGTAACACATGGAGGTTAGCGTTATCCTAATTTAATAATAAAAAAAAAAAAAACAGGATGCCAGTATTGGAAGCAGAGGGATGTTTACATTTAGATTTTTCTGCAGGTTTTGATTTCAGTTTGTAGTCGATGACATCACCGGGTCAGACACTTTTGTGTTTGCGTGTTAAATATTTGACCGTAATTTAAAAGCAGGATAATAGCGATGAGTCCAGCGGTACCTCACTCAGTCACACCGTTGCTGTAAATATTCAACATAAAGGCGCTCCGAGCTTTCCAGGCGTGATGCCAACCTGTCTGTCTTCTGCAGAAACACGTCATCTTTCTCACACTGAACCGTTTAGTTGATCTTTTCACACCTGCTGCTCTGTATTCATTATTTAAAGTTTTTGGTACGAACGTCCTTCACAATTTGCCAGATGTAAATATCCTTTTTGGGGTTGTTTTTTTTTTTTTTTTTTTGTACCAGCATGATTTGCTCTTGATGAACAGTGTTTCTGTTGATTTAAAGAAATGCATTCCCCTGAATAAAAACCTTGGCGTACACAGGCTCATGAACTTTATTTTTTTAACAAAATAAATACTTACAAAATGATCTGGAACACTTAAAAGAATGGCATTTTTACAGTAAAAGCAGGATAAAAAAAAAGATAACGACCGTTAGACGCATAATAAAACTGTTTAAAAATGAAAAAGGTCAATACTGACAGTAAACATCCGCTGCGGCTAGCTCATGTGAAGTCTCTCCGGCTCAAAATGTGGAACGCTTCGGGATGAAACCGACAAAGAAATGAAGCTCTTTCACATTTATTGTGCAAGTTTCCACCAGTCTGGACGGTCGTCCTGGTACTCACTGATACTAATGCTTCATTTCAGCAGATCACTGAAGAAAACAAAGCGATAAAGGGAGTAAAGTGGGATGAATAACTTTAGTCCAACGTTAGCTTAATGGCAGTGGCAGTGCATTCACAGCTGAGGAAATCAGAAGTCCAACATCGGAGGAGGGACTTCACCCCCACCGATTCCCGTGCTCCTTCCCAGTGAACTCCTGTTGCTGCAGGATCCCGCAGGGCCCGCAGAAGTAGCCCGACGAGGACGGGCCCAGGCCTCCCAGCTCCCGGAGGGACTTGCACATTGGGCACGGGTACTCGGACAGACCCTCGATGTCCTCAAAGGCCATGTTGACGATCTGGTCGCAGCAGGCGCTGCAGTAGAGGTGTCCACATGAGAGGCGCTTGAGGCGCACCTCGTAGGTGATGCAGCACTGACAGTGCGGCAGGTCGGGCCCCAGCGACAGGGAACCCGTCAGGGAGCTGCTCTCCAAGCTGCCGGCCTGGCTGGAGCTGAGCTTAGTGGGAGACCTGGAGCGAGACGGAAACAACTGGGATTAACATCCAAATCAATTTAAAGAACCTTCTACTTTAAATTAAGCACATTTCCCCACATATGGAGTCCCCCAGGGGTCCATTCTTGGTCCCATATCTCTCCCCCTTTGCAGCTTTAGCATCAGGATTCTTGGTGGTTATCATGGACTCTCCTGATCATTTAAAATCATGAGATTTCTTAGCCTAAATAAGTCTCTAAAGGAATGGGTCCAACAAAAACCCACTTACCACCACTTTACCTACAGCTGTGATCTCTGAGGTCATTTTTAACCTTTTACTTACATTTATTGAACAAACAGGTCATGTTTTCAGAGCGGGTTTCTTCATTACCAGAAGTAAGACTAAATTTTGACACTGTGCCTCTCTGCTCATTTGAGGTAATTTTTTTTACGTGTTTAAAAAGAAAAAAAAAGGTATTAAATGGGTAAGCACCATCTTAACTTACAGAACCTTTAACGTTAATACTGCTGAGACAGAGAGGGTCCTGGATGTCCAGGGGGATGGATTAAAGCATCTAATCTTTATAACCTCACCAAGACTTTACTCATTTATGTACTCATTTTATTACTTAGACGTAAAATCACAAAATTATAGTCTCCATATGTTTTTCATATTTTTTTCAATGCTTGGTTTGTAATGTATAAATCTTATCTAGACATAATAGAATGTTTTTATTTCAGCAATTATAAATCTGAGTGAACAACCATCAGATGTGAGGTTCCACAGGGCTCCATAATCGGGCTACTTTTATTCCATATACACATTTCAGCTCCTAACCAGCCCAGTTTACAGAGTAATACAACCAGATATGGTGCCACCACATGACTGTAGTCCTGTACAGTCATTGGCCGGTTGTTTGCGTAATATCAAGTGGATGGGCCAGAATTTAATTGTTGTTGTTTTTTGCAAGAGAGCAGCACTTAACCCAAATTATTGGAAAAGAAAATTACAGCTTGTCAGAAATCAGGGTATTAATAGTCTGACCTACACTGCCTGTCACACTGGACCGCCTTTAGCTTTGATTACGACACGCATTCGCTGTGACGTTGTTTCGATAGGCTTCTGCAATGTCATAAGATTTATTTGTGACCAGCCAGTGTTGCATTAATTTTTCACCAGCATCTTGCACTGATGATGGTAGAGTCTGCCCACAGCTCAAAGCCTTCTCCTGTACATCCCACAGATTCTCAGTGGGGTTAAAGTCTGGACTCTGGTCTTCAATCCATGTATGAAAATGACGTCTCATGCTCCCTGAACCACTCTTTCACGATTTGAGCCCGATGAATCCTGGCATCGGCATATTGGAATACGCTCGTGCCATCAGGGAAGAAAACATCCATTGATGGGTCAGGGTTAACCTGGTCGTTCATTATATTCAGGTGGTCAGCTGACCTCATTCTCTGAGCTCATACTGTTGCTGAACTTAGACCGGAACAACTACAGCAACACCAGATCATAGCACTGCCCCCACAGGCTGGTACCACTGAGCTATATAATACACTGGAGTGCTGATTTTGCCGAAAAACTGAAGTCACTGGCCGCCATCTTGCTACTCCCTACTCTCACAGAATCCCATAGGATTTGGTTGCAACAACAAGCAGTTTTCTGACTGTGTGAAAATATTTCACAGGTAATTCTACAGTCAGTGGATGTACTAACACTATTAACTACTAGGAAATTAGGTGCTGAAATATTTTACATGTTATTCATATTAAATATATATATATATGTATATATAAGTATGTGTATATGTATATATGTATATATATATGTATACACATATGTAAATATATGTTTTTGTACATTGTTATTTATATATTTATAAATGTTAAACATATATATTTAAATATAGGCTGGCTAGGGGTGCTAGGCATGATGGGTAAATCACTTCACCTGCTTCTCTTCTCACCCTGATGCTCCATTAGTCTGAAACAGGTAAATCTAGACTCATCAGACCAGATGATCTTCCATTGCTCCAGAGTCCAATCTTTATGCTAGCTAGCATATTGAAGCCTTTTTCTGGTTAACTTCACTGATTAGTGGTTTTCTTAAGGCTACACAGCTGTTTAGTCCTAATCCCCTGAGCTTCCTTCACATTGTGCGTGTGGAAATGCTCATACTTTCATTATTAAAAAACAGCCCAGAGTTCTACTGTTTTTCTTTGGTTTGATTTCGCCAAACGTTGAAGTGATCGGCGATTAAATAAGTCGTTGCCAGCTGAAAGATAATCGCCCAGGCAGTAATTATCCAATGGGAAGGTCATACCTATTTGCTTAGTTAAATCCAGGTGGAGACTTTTTTTTTTTTGGCCAGACAGTGTACATCTTAAAGGCCATGTAAAAATCTATTACTAAATAAATTAGGGGAGAGTATATAAAGTTAGACCTTTGTAGCTAAAATGAAAACCCATTGAAAGCATTTTAAACAAAAAAATAAATAAAACATTGAAAGGAGTAATATTTGATTCCTAAGAATTAGATTTACCTGCAGAGGTTTACGTAATCGGCGAACATTTGTGAAGGTTTGAGATGACAAAACAGAAACTGAGCAGAAGAACAGATTGTTTTTCCTGATAGTTTCTTTAACGTTAATCTGTGACAGTCATTTTCCAGACTCACAGGTTACCTTGGCGCTCAGATGTCCTGATGATGTAAATCAAAGTAACCCTAGGAGTAAATTTTTTTATGCATAAAAATAGGCACAAAATGAAGGATTCTGACATTATCAGGGGATTTAAGGTAACATTTTGATCCATAAGTTAATTTCATGGTGGGCAGCAAAATCTACACATTTATATTTTTTCTTGATATAAATTTTAGTTTATTAATTTTTTTTCTTTTTTTTTTTTTTAAAGAAACGTTGCATTTTAAAACAGAGATGAGATGAGCTGCATTTTTGCGTGTAACAACTGAAAACTGCCACCACCTTCATGGATTTAGAATTGAAGCTTTGAATGACGAGTGAGACATAAATCTGTGAGAAAGGACATTTTATTAATAGTATCAACAGAATTCTCTGTGTCTTTTATGATATTTAAATGCCTCTGACATGTTTGTTGTTATTTTACAAAAAAAAAAAAAACAAAAAAAAAAAAAACAAAAAAAAAAAGTCCCTAAACGTGATCCATCTTGTTTGTCTACAAACGGATTTGGTGCACAGATTTGCTCCAAAGGTAAAAAGCTAACAGGTCAGACCTGAAATGATCCGTCAGGGTGGAGTTAAAAGCGGATTGCTCAACAGTAAACAGTCTGCTGACATCAGAATGCGTTTTAAACAGGGAGTGGACGCTCCAGTGCATGTTTCTTCATTAAAAGCATGCAGCAACCACCTGTTAGTGGAGAGGGAATGATGCAAAACCAATTATTATCCCTCCTGTGCAGTAATATGATTAAATGTGAACATTTCGGGGCTGGATTTTTGCAGGATGTTGGCCATACCTGGAGAGTTCATTAAATTTAAGGCACAAATGAGAGCAGGCACGGATTTAGGAAACCTGTTACTGCAGCTCAGAAGTCAGGGGCCATATTTCCTCTAGAAGAAGTGAATCATTTTCCACATCCTTTTCTGACAATTAAATGATTCACTGCGTATTTTAAGCATGTATTTATGACAATTCAATGATCTTCTCTTGTGAGAGGCAGGATTACGCAATTAAGGATTATCCGGTGGTGATTAAAAAAAAAAAAACGTAAGAGGCAGATATTAATGTCTGGGGCTTAAAAAAATGTGACCGAGCGCGCTGGAAGCGACCAGAAACTGACGCCCACCATCTGCAGCCAGCTGGAAGATTCCAGCCATTTCAGCCTGAATCCTGCGGAGAACAATCAGGTGGAGCGGGAAGGGGGGGCAGCTCACCTTGATGGAGATGAATCTTTGAAGCAGTCGAAGCTGAGCGCTGCGAGGATCCTCCAGAGCAGATCCATGCCGGTTCCTCTCATGGTAACGTCCAGATTCCTGCGACCTGTTCTCTGGCGAGCGTCATGTTGGAGAAAACACCGCCGAGGCTCTTTAAATGAGGACGCACGGCGCTGCCCCCACCTCCCCGAGGAGGGAGACGAACCCTGAACCGCCCCCCTCCCTTCCTAATGTCTCCAAAGAGAGGAGCGCAGAGGATGTGCGCTCTTCTTCTTCATCTTCATCATCTGCTGGAATGTAAAGGGAGGAAGACAAAGCGCCGCTTTCAGCCTCTCTATCTGGGCGCCTCCACAGTTTCTCCTGGCGTCTTCCTCCTCCTCTTCCTGCTCCTCTTCCTCAGCAGCAGCAGCAGGGGGAGGAGATGAAGCCGGTGTTTCACTTGCATCACACGTCTCTTACCAATGAGAGCCGCAGGAAGCCCAGAACAAACACACTCATTTTTTTTTTTACCTAATCCAGATATTTCTGTCTCATTTTCACATATTTCTGTCCAACCAAGCGTCAGCCGGGGAGTTTTTCCTCCGACATATTTTTATTACACACACAAAGAAGCGTTTCACATAAAACGGACCCTGGCCCTTTAATAGCTGCATTTAAGTAGCATCTAAAAATATATAAAATATGTTATTCCAGAGCTCCCAGCAGGCAAACCTTTTAGAAAATGTTGTTTTTTGTTGCCTTTTTACCTCGTTGTCCACAGCATTCTTCAGGGGATAGTTTTTGTTTTGTGTTATTGACCTTGGTCCTTTAAAATAATTGAAATTTAATTTAAAAAAAATACAAAGATGTAAATATTTTGTTTTATTGGATAATTATTAAATCAAACAAACTTATTTTATCATAATAAAAAGTGTAACATTCTTAAAAACATATTAAAAAGAGCTTTGTGTGTGTGTACAGT
Organism: Fundulus heteroclitus; assembly: GCF_011125445.2. NCBI lineage: Eukaryota > Metazoa > Chordata > Actinopteri > Cyprinodontiformes > Fundulidae > Fundulus > Fundulus heteroclitus. The sequence continues at coordinate 43,637,400 of NC_046363.1, forward strand.
TGTACTTTTATGATCACGGCTTGAAGAAAACCCAAAATTCAGTGTCTCAGAAAATCACAGACCAATCAAAAAAGGATGTTTTAAGCACAAATGTCAGGATTCTGAAAACTATATGTCCATTTTTTTTTTTCACCAATACTCGGTTGGGCTTCTTGCATGAATCACTGCATCAAAGCTCCGTGGCATAGAGGCCTTCAGCCTGTGGTTCTGCTGTGGTTCTGCTGAGGTTCTGCTGTGGTTCTTCAGCTTTGATAGCTGCCTTCAGGTCATCTGCCTTAATGGGTCTGGTGTCTCTCATCTTCCTCTTCCTCATCTTCCTCCAGAGATTTTCTATGAGTTTCTGGTCAGGGGAGTTTGCTGCCAATCAAGAACACCACCACCATGGTCACTGGACCAGCTTTTGGTATCTTAGAAGATGTGGGTCGGTACCAAGTCCTTTTGGGAAATGAAACCAGCATCTCCATGCAGCTTCTCAGTAGAGGGAAGCATGGAGAGCTCTAGAAGGTCCTGCTAGATGCTGCATTGACTGTGGGCTTCAGAAAGCCCAGTGGACCAGAACCAGCAGATGACACGGCGCCCCGGATCATCACAGACTGTAGAAACGTCACTCTGGACTTCAAGCAACAGGGATTCTGGACCTCTTTACTCTTCTCCAGACTCTGGGACCTTGGTATCCAGATTAAATGCAGAATTTGGTTTAATCTGAAGCAGAACTTTGGACCATTGACCAACAATCCAGTTCCTCTTCCCGTCGCCCAGGTGAGATGATTCTGATGATGGAGCCCATGTCTAGTATTGGTCTCTGTGTGGCGGCTCTGGATGCAGCGACTCCAGCCTCAGTCCATTCTTTGTGAAGTGGTTCTCTCTGCTTCTGGTGAACCTTTTTCTACCACACTTCTTCCTTCCACTCAATCTTCTGTTAATATTCTGGGATCCAGAACTCTGAGAGCAACCAGCTTCTTCAGCAGTGACCTTCTGTGTCTTCTCCTCCTTGTGAGGGGAGTCCATGACTGTCCTCTGGACATCTGTCCAGTCAGCAGTCTCTCCTGACCCAGAGAGAGAAACCGTTTAAAGGCTCAGGAAACCTTTGCAGGTGTTCTAATCCAAGACATTAATAAGAGACAGAGAATCCACTGCCTTCTGAATTAAAGATGTGTATTTAAATTTGTTTCCACGATCTGTGAAATGTATTTAACCCTGAGTTGTTAATAGAGAAGAAGACGTGATTAAATATGATCCCATACAGTGGGAGTGTCCAAAATGTGGCCCGGGGGCCATTTGCAGCCCTCAGAATGCTGCTGTGAGGCCCTGGACCATGTGGTTCACCAGTCGAGGTGTTTGATGCAGATACACTTTTATTTGTGAAATTTCCACCGGGCTGAGCTTTCCAAAAGGATACAGACAAATTAAAACCCTGGTAACATGAAAAGGACAAACTGTCCATCTTTTACTAACAACTGGTTTTGTTGGCAACCTAATTTCATAGTAAATTAGACCACGAACATCCAGTGACTTTTAGTAAAAAGCAGCCCTGGGTCATCCATTAAACTCGGCTAAATGAAGAGATTTTAAAGAAAAACTGATAAATATCTTGATATTCCGCACACAAAAAAAACCTAGATGAAGAAAAAAATATATTTTTTGTCCTCTTTTATGTTCTAGTGTTGCAATTAAAATTCAGGCAACTTTGTTTTGTTAAAATTTTGGGCATTTGGTTTACTGACCACAAAAATATATTATAATAAAATGTTCTGCATTTGTAATAAATTAATGTATTTTTCTACTTTCAACTAGAAAGCTTTGGCAAAAGTTGGTGAAGATTCTCAGTCATCCAGGTCATTCCAAAAAAAGTTAAAAAACAAAACAACTGGACTTTTTTCCCAAGTTTGAAGACATTTCGCTTCCCATCCAGAAAGCTTTCTCAATTCAAATGTCTGGAGTAGTGTGGAGCTCCAAGCTTTATATTATTGCCCAAAAAAGCCTTTTTAAGGCTTAGATAACATGTAAATTAAACTGAAACTGGTCCGCCCCTTAGCAATGGGGACTGGTTAGGGTCAGTAGCGCCTTGGTTAGGGACAGCAGAGTCTTGTCCTGAGGAGGTAGCTCTCCTGTGTTGAGCCGTGCGTCTGTGGAGAGGTTGTTTGGTTTCTCCAGTATAAAGATCAGAACGTTCCTCACTGACTGAACTGCAGACACCACTCCGTTCATCTTAGGTTTGGGGGTTTTGTCCTCAGGATGGACCAGCCTCTGTCTGAGGGTCCTGTTGGGTTTGAAATGTTCTTGGATTTTATGTTTGGAGAAAATCCTCCTGACTTTTTCAGAGACTCCAGCAACATATGGGATGACGATATTTCTGTGTTTGTTCTTCTCACCATTATGTTCTGCAGCGGGTCTTTTGGATTTTCTTGCTGATTTGACAAAAGCCCAGTTAGGGTACCCACAGGTTTGGAGGGCATCTTTGACGTGTTTCTGCTCCATGTGCTTCCCTTCTGTCTTAGTAGGGACATGCTGGGCCCGGTGTTGTAAGGTTCTGATGACAGAAAGTTTGTGCTCCAGTGGGTGGTGTGAGTCAAAAACAAGATACTTGTCTGTGTGAGTCTCTCACACAGTGCGTCCTCACTACTCCAGACATTTGAGTTGTAAAAGCTTTCTGGATGGGAAGCCAAACGTCTTCAAACTTTTGCAAACTCTTTGGACACCTCTGCCTCGCAGACTCCAGCTAGTCCTTCATTTGGCCACCAGATGGCGACAAACATTTGCCCTCTAAACAAGCAAAATACATTTTAGTGGCTTTTAGGTTCTCAGATACGCAATAATTCTTCAGTTATTCCCTAAAAACACAGGAAGTGCGTCAGGAACTTTAAAGTGCAACTGTTCACACTCTGATTGAAGACCCCGGCCCCTCTGCAGCAGGATGAGAAAGAGCTGCTGCTTCCTGCAGTGATTTATCGCAGCGTTTTACTGCAGCAGATAAGCTGTCATTGTTAAACTGATCCTGTTACTTTGTGCAGGAAATTAAACTCTGCCTCAGAGAAGAGAGCTTGTGAACATGAAAGGGCAGCTAAACAGGAAGCTATTATAATACAGATTAAGACTCCATGGAAATGTAGAGATTTAGGGCAATAAAGCAGAAGGTTGAAACTTGATGATGGTCAGATGCCCAGTTTGAGCTCACTGATGTTCATCAACCAACCTGTAGGCCCAGTTTATTGGCATCATACGTGGGAACTTATCATTTAGGACCCAGGTATTTTGTCAGCTTTCAGGACATTACACACTTCAAAGTGTTTCATAAAATAATAACTTGACCTCAAAATGCACAGGCAATAAAATTAAATGCATATGCAGTGCTGTAAAAAAAAATCTCATGTTTATCCTGTTTTGGCTTTTTTGTGACACTGATATGTTTCTGATTATGAAATAAATTAGAATATCAGACAAAGATAACCAGAGTAAAGTCAAAATGTAACTCTATTTACATTTTAACCCCACTATTTACATATTTACATTACATTTATTAAGGGTAAAACAGCTGTGTATGAAAAGATAAACACATCAACCACAAATTCCATTGCTTCAGCTTCACTATCAGCCAGATTACTGTCTACCAGAATAAAAGAGAAAAACCCGTTAAATAGCACCCATGTGACAACATGAAGTAGGACAAAAGATCACATCTGAGAAAATTCAAGAATAAATGACTTATTTGCATTTATCTGCCCAGAAAGGGTTACAATGTTAAGGTTTTAAGTCAACTGGACTTCTGTTCTGAAGATGAAGACGTTTCGCTTGCCATCCAGGAAGCTTTCTCTGTTCAAAATGTGTGGAGTCGTGTGGAGTTCCCAGCTTTATAGACCTGCAGGCCTCATTAGAGCTTTGATTCACCTGTAGATTCACCTGGAACTGATCCCCCCAACAATGGAGTTAGGCTCCTCGTTAGCCTGGCTCACAGGAGGAATGATGTGGTTACATGTATGGAGGTGAGAAGTTGTTTTATTTTTTAATCTTTTTTGGATTGATCATGACCTGGATGACTGAGAATCTTCACCAACATCTGACTGAGATGCCGTGGCATGACCTAAAGCAGGCCTTATGCTCCAAAATGTTCTGCTTTGACTAAAATAAAACAATTCTGCAAAATTCCTCTACAGCGATGCTAAAAACTAATTGCCAATCATCATAAACTATTTATGGCAGCTTTTGCTGCCAAAGGAGGTAGACCAGTCATCAGGTTTAAGGGCATTTGCTTTCTCACATGAAGCCATGTTGATTTGGATAAATTTTTTCATTTTTTTGCACTGATGCATGAAACCATCCATGTAAAACTGTTTCCAGCATTTTGTAATCAGAAAAGCGTTAGACTCCCCCAAAGTCACTGTTTTGATGGCTGTTGGGCTATTTATGGTCTGTTTGTTAAAATATGGAATAATCCTTATTGCAAGAGTCGGTCAGATATGTTCAGTGTTTTTCAATGATGCTGTTTCTGAGTATGTTCCTTTGACCTAAGGTTGGTGAGAAATACTTTTTTTTTCACAAAAGGTTCTCCAGCAATGACTCAAAAGCTAACAGGACTGTGGAAACATAACCTAACGGGACAAAGCTGCATAAAAAGGCAAAGAACATATCACAATAGTATTTATCATGGAGAATAATACCAGCTTGCCATGTCTCCACATGACATATATAATGTGGAAGAAAAAAGGCTTCACATTTTAAAATGCAGGCATTTTTACCTCTCTAAGTGAGCTTCATGAATTAGCCATAAAATAAACTTTGAACTAATCAAACACTCTTCTGTTCTCAGGAACATGAACCATCAGTTTTTGTCTGTTTGTGTGTCTGAAGCTGACTGAAAGCAACACAAACGCTCTTAGAATGATGTAAACTGCAGACGGGGATCACCTGCACAGGTGCATGGAGTTGCTTAAAGCATCAATCTGCATCCTGCAGGGACATCGGCCTCATCAGCGCTCAGACAGCACACGGCTTCACAGCCCAGATGTCCTTCGCTGTCACCGGGAGCGGTCGGATCAGATCAGACCAGATGAAGCCGCTTTCAGCGCTTGTTGTCTGTTTGGGTCATCTCTGTGGACTGGTGCTGATTAACCCGGATGTTATCGGCAGCAGAACCAGAACCAGAACCACCAGCCTTTGTTCTGCTCAGGCTGGCTGTGGGGAGTGGTGTGAAACGTCTGTGCAGCAGCTCACCTGGTTCCAGTCTACATGGTTTTTTTTTAATCACCATTTTGTTTTAGACTTTCTCTGCTCGTCATTTCAAATATTTCTACATCACTGGTTTAAAACCGGACTGGACAGCAAGCTGACTTTAATAATCTGGGAGTGGTGGTCTAGGGGTTGGCGAGCCGGGCGTTTGCAACGGTTGCAGGTTCAAAACTCACGCTGTCACTCTGGGTCCTTGAGGAAAAACGTTGAACACAGATCTTCATGTGTGTGGAGGGATGGGTTAAAGGCAGAGACACATTTCTCTCTGGACTACAAAGGGGAATATTTATTTATGTATTTTATAATAAGTAGGTTTGTTTTTTTTTTTACATATTTTTAAATGTATTTTATGTCAACATGTTATATTTTGTTTGTTTTTATTCTTACTTAAGGCACAATAACTATTGATTACCCTTTTATTACCCCAGATTTTGCAGCAAAAGCGTGCATTTATTTAAAAAATAAATAAAAGAAGCAATAAGTAAAAATAAACAAATAACAAATTCTCTGTCAATATGTATCTTTTTATTTATCCTAAGAACTCTTCTAAGTGCCCTATCATAACTTATTACATATTATAAACCATGAACATTTTTATTAATGACTTTTTTTGCAGGAACATTGAATCCTTCAGACGTCAGAGCTTTGTCAGGAATCAGTGAGGAGGACGCCTGGTGCTGCAGCTACTTTGCATCACCTCCTTATAAAAATTAATTGGCTTTCATTTTTTTCCACCAGGGGCCTCCTTGGACTCCAACAGAGCCAATTACAGACACGGGCCCAAACACGTGCCAGGGGAGGCTCGCCTCGCGTAGATCGCATCCGCAGACATTTGGAGCAGAAGCCTGCAGATTTCTTTATTTCTCTGTGAATATATAAGTCATCTGGACTCTTTATTGGTAGAATCAACCAGGCAGGAAAACAATCGCCTCCATGCAGCGGACCCTGCCCTCCCCTCTTGTGTCTGGGAGGACGGTTCTGCGCGCTGGGAGAAGGATGGGAGCGAGCAGGAGGAGAGGAGGAGAAGAGGGGGAGGTACCTCCGTGCAGGAAGGATGCTGTGTAGTAGAAAGAGAAGGGGGCGGAAGGGGGAGGACTGAGCAGCTCCCCTGTCACACTACGTCAGTGGCCATCACAGGAGCGCACAGGAGCCTCTTTCTGCCGAAGGATCCGGGTGACTCCCTGCACCGAGATTATCCCTGTCACCCTAAAATGCGCTGACCTTCTAACTCCCAAAGGTAAGATCCTTTAACCCCCTGTTTCACAGTTTTCACCCCGCCTCCCCCCACCCCATTTTGTGTTGCACTGCATCCGCTCATGTTCGGCGCTGTGACCATTTCAGAGCCCAAACTGTGCGTTCACGTCCGTCTCTGCTTAAAGATGGTGCTTCGTTACGCGGTGACCCTTAAACCAGACGAATGAAGATAATTCATAATAAAGGACAAAGGAAGATAGATATATGGCTTATAGATATGAAATGTATCGAAATGGTGCAGGAGGTGTTTCTGTGTGCATTTTACTGCCAGATGCGCCTTCTGCTCTGGTTCCTGCAGAGAGCTTCTTTGCGCTAAGAGCAATCCCCGTCTCCCATCGCGGCGCAGAGGGAAACGGCTTGGAGGTTACATTCTGTTCTGTTTAGTCCTTGTAAGAGGCGCACACCGTCAGCCACAGATGAATAAACCCATGTTCGCTAATTAGCGCTGGGATTGGCACCAATGCCCTTGCCTCCCCCTCGTCTCCTCCTTTCAAATGCACGGTTGTAAATTGCGCCTCGGGTTCAACTTCCTCTGAGATCAAATCTCTACAATGTCAGATTATCTGCTGTATTATTTGCTGTGCGTGGCGAGGTTAGTTTAAACGATCCTTGGAGGTGTCGTGCGTCGTGCGCCAAAATGACCTTGTGGAAACCCAGCGGGGAGGATAAGATGGAGAACGAGCGATGAGCAAATTTTGGGCTTATTTCTGGTTTTCTCTGTTTGCTGCTGTTGAACCCCGTGGTGCTACGTGGACTTTTCCCCAGAAGGTGCTGTTTATCTTTGGATGATCTGCGGTGAAGGCAGAGTGTACAGCCTCAGATGTGCCGAGTGATTAATTCATGATCTGTCCTCAGCATGTGATGCATTTTACAACTTTGCATGTCTGATGCCCGGTCCCTGTGTGGCAGCCATCACTGCAGCTCCATCAGCCTCTGGGGATGAGACGCTGCAGTGTTCTGGTACCATGCAGGTTATGTGGCGGAACATTTTATTTATTCTTTTGCAGACTGTCTATTTCATGGAGAACTTCTTCTTATTGGAACCAAAAGACTCGAAGAACCTTTGTCCAACCTTCAGGGAATCATTTTGTCCTCTTTTCTGTTTTTTTTTATGCATCCATCGTTGGTCTTTTGGACCTAGAAGTTTGGGTGTTTCCTCTCATTCTGGAACAGGAGGCCTGATGCATTAACCCTCCATGGTCTTTATTGGAATTGTTTTGCTGAGTTGTCATTGAAGAATTCAGTGTAGCTGCAGATTTGGTGCAAGCTGTAAAACTGAACCTTAAAAACTAGCCTGGTCTTCTCTGTTGAGTTAAAAATCGAGCTGCGCAGCATATAATATAATATAATCCCAGTTATCAACACGTGTCATTGTGTGCGATGTAGCAAAGGCCTGTTTGGGTGTTATTTTTGGTAGGCTGTAATATTTTAGCCTTCAAACTCTGCTTGACCACCATGCCTCTGCCCACCTGGATGGATCTGACTCTCCCTTGTCTGCTCAGGGTCCAGATCTTATTGGCCAAGACCTACAGGTCAGAGAAAAGTGGTGGGAACGTCGTAATGATGTTAGTGACTCTGTTTTACTAGGACACATCATTTCCTAATCACATTTCTGCAAAAAAGTGCTAATGTTAAACAACAAAGAACCCTTAGATTCTCTTTAAAAGATTACAAGAAGCTCTGACTACTCGGAAGAGAATCGTAAAGCTCTTCACCTCGCATTAGCCTCCTGAATGGAAACCTCAAGACTGAGGCCAGTTAGCTAACACAGTTAGCTGTGTTAGTGGCTAACTATTAAGAGACTGGTGCTCCAAATGTACCCATGTGATCAAATGAACATAAGCTGATTGGCTAAAAGCTGCTCGACGCTGAGCGCTTTGGCCTGAGTCACCAGACGACACCATGGTCTGTGTCAGACATTTGCAGGTTAATTTCTGCATCTGAATTCTTGCAAGTGATTTTTTTGTTGCTGAATTTATTGTAAAAAAATGAATAAAAAAAATCACATTCACAATTGCACTGGATAAAAAGTCCAGTTTTATAAATTCAATGTCTAAAAAAAAGTCTGATTCTAATGAGACCATATTTCTTTCAAAATGACCTTTATGCTAACTGATTAATCTAATTTGCCCTTTTAGTTCTGAGTGTGGCACCCATGGTTGTTTGCTCTCTGTGATACTCTGGCCAAGGTGTAACTCCCAGATGAACGCTTGTGATCCTCCAACACCGTGCAAGGAAAAGCAGAAACAGACGAAGGATTGCTGGATTTTGTGAACATAATGATGTGGTGGGATGGAATCATTCCTGGCTTTAGTGATCAGTTTGATAGAATCTGATTAAGTCCCCAGTTTTATGTATGTTGGGTCAAGAAGAAAAGTTCTGGCTCCGTTTGGTTCAGCTTGCAGAATATTCTTCAGAACTTCAGACACTGGAAGCCATCCAGTTTATTATATTAAGGATAGCTAAGAACTGCTATATATAAGTGATTTATTGCATAAGTATATGATGTTTTTGTGCTCTCAGGTAGAGAGGGCAGTGGTTATTTATGTCTTACGTGATGGAAGTGCAGCTATAATGGGTTGTTTAATGTCGTCTGCCAAAACCACAGAGTTTAAATGTTATTTATACGCAAACTGGTTGTTCAGGAGAACTAGTTCTCTCCCAAAAGCCCTAGGAGCAAGTTAGAGTGCATACTGTATATATAAATTAAATTGAATTGAAGTGTCATCAACAATATGAAAAACACTTTTAATTGGTCATCATCAGAATCATAAAATGTTATTTTTGTAATTTTAGTTAAGGATCTTCATCCATCTTTATCGCAACAGTGACTTTGAAGAGTGCTGTAAATATATCTACTGATCATCATAGGTTTCAGTTCAGCTTTATAATGTTTGTTTTGTAATGTATTTTTTACTGAATTTCTTTCTATTTTTTTAAATAATGATGTTTCTGTCCAGTAACCTTAACCTGTTCTTTGGTATCCAGCAACGACCTTCTGTAATCTGGAGAATACTTAGAATAAAATTTGGACTGGCTTGGAGAACTGGAGCCGGTCCACAAACAGGCAGAAAGCAAACAAAGATTTATTCACATTATACAGTATGTTTGGTGAAAGTCTTTTTTGTTTCTTTGGGTGAGGAGAGCAGGTGTGTTTTCCTGTTGAATGTTGAATTTCTCATGATTTATACTTAATTCCAGAAAACGCTTGTTCATCTCGCCCAACCCAACCTTTCAGAAAACTCTTCAGCTTAATCTTCTGCAAAGAGACTTGTTTTCCCTGATTGTTACGTTTCAGTAAGACTCCTGATGTGTAATTACATTTATTATGGTGTCTAAACTTAATGAAAATCATTCTATTCTGGTTCGCCTTTGGTTGTTTTAGAGTCACCAAACAGTTATCGCCTTTCAGCGTCTTTCAACATGGTACGTCTTCTATTTTACACGGTTTTCCAGATCTTCTTCTCTTCTCCTTCCAAGCAGGCAGCGTGCTTCACAACACTAGAAATAATTAATGCATTATCCACCTCGCTTAGATGATTGTTTAATAAGTCAAGTTTAGAGGCAAATTCAGAACCAAACCTTTTCTATCCGGCAAACTCTGAACAAAGTGTCTGCAGTTGAGCCAGAACCGGCGGATTCATCCTCCTGTTCTGCATCGACTCTGTTCCTGAGTAAAATCTTTGCAGTGTTTATTTTTGTTAATTGCATTAATTTTCCCCATAATAGTCCCTCTATCTGCATTAAGGTTCTCTCTTGGGTAAAGGATCTGTACCATCCTGTTCCCCCTGCATTTAAATTAACTATTAGATTCTCATGTATTTAAAAAAGTTAAGTTGTTGTTAGTATCCTGTTAATTGTTCTTTATCACACGTTTAAAGAAAGATTTCTGCTCCGTTAACGATCATTAATGACTCTGTAGGTCCTGGCCCGTGTCCCAGCCTGAAACACAGTATTTTCATTGAAAACCAGCAGCTGCAGCAGCAGTTGCTCTGTTTGGTGTTCCTATTTTCTGCCTGCTGCCCTGCTGATTGGGCCGCGCTCCCGTCTGTCCTCAGAGATTAGCCCCGTCACATGATCCGGCTCGCAGTGATGGAGTCGGGTACAGTGGCGGAACATCTTAGAACAAGCTGTAGCGCCGTGGAGGACGGCTGCGCACCTCCACCGCTCCATCTGGGGGAGTTTGTCGACAGCAGCCATTAATGCAGCTGCGTGAACGTTTAGGTGGCTTTTAGGGACTGAAGCGTTTCATTCCTGCTTCTGGAGACATCTGTTTGGACCTGGTCCCTGCTCTGCCATGGAGATGCTGCAAGGCAGAGAAATAATCAATGGCCTTTTCTGTCAACTGCAGATGAAGGAGGGTTGAAGCAGCAATTAGTGTCGAGCGCACCATAAATAACTCACAGTGCATCGTGTTTCTGCCAGAGGTATCTTCGTGCTGTCTTCTGGCATAGGAGAAAAACGCTCAAGACTGATGTCAGGAGGCTGTTTTAAGGGATTACTGGACTACTTAAATGAACTTTTACTGTATTTTGGGGCAGAATTTGCAGCAGTAACTCTTATCTGTTAGATGAAATTGACCCTTTCCTAGATATTAACTGTTTGTTATCTGTATTTCACATAAATAGCTCTGATGCTCTTACTGGCAATTATCAAAATTCACACAACCCTGAAAAACATTGCACATTGCACCTAGACGTGCTACAGCAGAGATCCTGCAGAGTGCATGGTGAGATACACATCATAAATTAGTCTTTCACAGGTTTTATAATCAGCTCCTTTTAATCCCTGCAGAAGTTTCTGGGTGTCAGGAAGATTTTAGACCCTCTGTTGAAGTAGCAGAACAATCCATTTGATTACTCAGTTCCTTTGGGTCTAAACAAGCAGGGATGTCAACGTTAGTGAGGTTTGGAGAGACAGATCGGATTGTTGCAATCGCTCCAAGCTACATAGTCTTCTGCAGAAGTATCCATAAAAGTTCAACTTGTCTACAGCTTTTATTTTCAAATGAAGCTACAGACGGGAGGCAGTTGGTAGCTCTGTTGCCTTGGAGCAAGACGGGTTCAGCTTTCGGGTCTTTCTGCATGGAGTTTGCATGTCCTCCCTGTGCATGTCCACAGGTCCACCTTTCAACAGAACTATGGCCCTACGAGGGTGAAAACTGTCTTTACTGTGTACTGACTGGGGAGCTTTGTGCAAGCTGAACAACTGTGGGAAACATTCAAGGTGTATAAATAGGTTATCAAGGCCCTGTTAGCTCATTACAGATGTGCATGGAGGATACTTTCCCCCCACTCAGAAAAGGGATGAGCATCTGCAGGAGGAGGTGTTCTCAAAATGTGCAAAAACATCTCATTAGACTACAGAGTAAATCCAGAGAGCTAAACATCTGAGGACGTCTGGATGTCATGCCTTCTATCAAAGCATCACCATGTTTGGCTGTGCTGGTAAAGAAGCACATATCTCATCATTATTTGCATCTTTGCTCAAATAGTTTTACGCAGCCTGTAAAGAAGTCTCTCGTAAATGTACCCATTAGCCAGAAAGCTAACTTTCACTAGTAGCTCTACTGCCTGATGTATGTTGGTGTAAAAATAGCTTTATCACTTTATTATAGAAATCTAGCTCTTTCGTTTGTGATTTATTGATTTTAGCAGCATTATAGACAAACAAATAATTAGCTGCATAACAGCTCCCATAGCAATTAGCCTGTGGCGACATTACTCTGTTAGTGAGAGCTAATGGACCCCAATGAGAAAGTGACGTGTCCTGCAGAATGTTTAAATGCTTCCCTCAGCTGCCTGACTCCTGTTCAGCCTGTTTAGCAGAGACCAAAGCCAAAATGGACGCGGGGGCCTGACGTCACGGTGTTTGACACGCCGTCGCCAGCCGACTTGTTGCCACCGTGGATGCGTAGCGGCAGAGTGGCGATGTGATTCATGTTAGGCCGCAGATTCTCCCAGAGGAGACCAGTGTGCAGAGGTGTAGCTGTGACCTGACTGAGCTGAAAACAGCCAATCATCACAGCCGCCTCTCTGGTTGCCGTTGTGTCTGCAGCTCTGGATTGGATCCGAGGACACGCAGGAATGTCACTCAGCTGGAAGAGCCGTCGCTTGCTGCACGACTTTGTGCAGATGTCACAGCGCGGTCAGACGACGGAGGATGAACTGGAGCGAGGCGGGTTTATTGCAACAATGCATCACTGCTGGGAGCAGGGGGGGGGGGGGTCGACTCCATGTTCACACCTCCGTCCTTGTGGCTAGAAAAAAACCACAAGGACTTATTGAAGCATCTGAAGAAATCACTCATGCAGCATCAGCAGGAGCTCTGGGTGACGAGAGAAAACAGAGAACAGGTTGAATAAGATGGATGAGAGGAAGGAAAAATTCATAAAGAAGACTTAAAAAAGGCAGGATGAGGAGGGAGTGTCTGCAGCCGTTTCCCTTTGCACGAATAGACTGGATGTAAACGACTTTATCAGTGGCATTTTGCACAGGCCTTGCACTGCAAAAAGGGAACTAAAAGTAAGTAAAATCCTCTTGAAATGAGTATATTTTTCCTTGATTTGAGCAGCTAAATAAGACTATTTGCCAATGGAATTTTTGCACTTAAAATAGAAACAACTCGTCTCCATTGTCTTATTTCAAGTGCAGGATTATCTAATTATCTTATTTTAGGGGTAAAAATACTCGTTCCATTGGCAAATAGTCTTATTTAGCTGCTCAAATCAAAGGAAAATATACTAATTTTAAGAAAATCTTTACCTACTTTTAGTTCCCTTTTTGCAGTGTGTAATTTGAGGTTAACAGCGCTGTGAAGAAGAATTTAAACCCTAAGCCTAAACAGCTTAACAATAAAAGTTTGATGACATGAAGTAGGCTAAAGGAGCTCAAAATGCAACACATTATGTCCCGATCTAAAAGAAAAACAAGAACCAATGAACAAAGTCACTGACTTTAATCAGTGTTGAAAGGATTGAAAAGGCATGTCTAAAGCTCGAGGACTCCAGAGAAGCCCACGGAGAGACATTGTCCACAAATGTAGAAAACACAGAACAGTGGGGAAGCTTCCCAGGAGAGGTCAAACTACCAAAATGACTCCAAGAGCGCGTCAACGACTCCAGGAGGTCCCAGAAGAACCTTGACCAACATCTAAAGCTCTGCAGGCCTCACTTGCTTCATTTGGAGTCTGTGATGCAACAATTAGAAAGAGTCTTGGAAATATGGAAAAAATGAGGAATTCCAGAAAAAGATTCTCTGCTGACTAAAAGAAACATAAAAAGCTCTATTTATATTTCTCTAAAAAAAACATCTGGATGATCCTCAAGAGTTTAGGGAAAATATTCTGTGGAAGGTGTTCGGTAAAGAAGCTCCTGCTGACCGTCAGACATGGTGATGGTGTGACGGTTCTGCCTGCTTTGCTGCTTCAGGACCTGGACTGATTAATTGATGAAACCATGAATTTTACTCTTCTAACAAACATCCTAAGAAAGGATGTCCAGTCATCGGGTTGTGGCCTATAGTTCAATGCAGCAGGAGAAGAAACTGAAGCACAGGTCCATCTCTCAATGCCCCTAAAAAAACAAACTAAATTCAGGTTTTGGATTTGGCCTAGTCAAAACCTGGACTTAAATCAGATTGGGATGCTGTGACATGAGCTGAAACAGGCTTTTCATGCTCTAAAACCTGAATTAAAAAATCTCTGTAAAGAATAAGGGGTAGAAAGACTCATTATCAGCCATCACACATGCCAGATGGCAGCAGATCCTGCCAAGAGTCTCACTTATCAGGGTTTGGGGGAAATTACTTTTCCACATAGGGTCTGGATCCATTTTTCCCCCTTTTTATGATTAGAATTATAATTTGAAAACTGGATTTGAATTTAGCACTTTAAAAAATGTAAAGTCTGCTATAATTTCAATTTATTATTATTATCTGCCTGCACAGGCCATCTTTGTCTGATATTAACATTTGTTTGATCAGTGTGAGAAAAAAAGCTAAAATGGAAGAACTCTGTAAGGAGGCAGGTACGTCTCCACTGCACCTTCCTGGGATACCTGTTTGTTTTGTCCAATCAGGTTTCAGATCAGTGTCCTGCTCCATCCGGCACATTTCAGGAGGATTCTCACACATCACTGAGCTGTCAGGGGTAATTAGATACATATATTATCACCACTCTTTAAAGATTCAAAATGCTTTATATAAAAAACCTGGAATGTAAGAAAAAACATTCGTAATGAGGTCTTTGAAACCCCCATGAAGTAATCTGAAGCATTAGCCTAACGCATATTCACTATAAATATCTGTCTTTCTTTCTAAACCCTGTTTCTGTAACACCTTTTCAGCGTTATTTTTAGCCAGCAGCACGTGAAGCTGATCAGGACTCCGCCAAGCCTCGGCTTCGTCTTTATGAAGAGTTTCTGCCTGTGAGAAATTAACTCTGCCATCTGCAGCTCAAAAGGAATCACCGCTTCCCCGCCCTTCTGTCCGGGCGCACACACGCCGTGGATGGATGGCGTGAGAGGCAGCTGCGGAAAAACAGGAGGCTGGAGCGAAACCTCTCTGAGGCGGGACAACTGGAGTGACAGCCACAGAAAGATCGTAAAGCATGTAAACAGGCAGCGCAAACACGAGCAGATGGAATACAATACATACAGCCCCAGCTTGATGAAAGACAGTGAAAGTCAAAAAGATAAGAGGAACAGGTTCTTAGATTTCCTCGTTACACTGATGAATACTTGCTTTGAATTTAATTGAAAAGCTTTAAGTGGAAAAATGCTCCAGCATCGTCTCTCTCAGATGCATCTGCTGCTGTTGCAGGTAAACCAGGAAGTGCTGATTGTTTTGGACATTTTCTGGCAGATGAGCATCAGAATGTAATTAATTGTTAATAATATAGCTAAATGAATCTGGTGAAAAACAGAGAACAACATAAAATCACAATAATTCCTGTAAACTTGATATTCTGTAAAACTACCATATTTTTCTGACTATAAGTCGCATTTTTTTCATAGTTTGGCCGATCCTGCTACTTATATTCCGGAACGACTTATAGTCCAAAAAATACGGTACTTCTTATCACGTTAGTGAATCGGTCCAGCACTATTTCCATCGTGCAAGAAGATGTGGAGTTGGTGGAGGTGTGTTCACCTGGAGAGCGGAGTGGACTGGAGACGCAACTGTGAAGATGTCCACAAGGAGGGACAGAGCAGACTGGACATCCTGAGGAAGCTTAGGTTCTTCAGGGTTTGCAGCAAGATGCTGCAGATCTGCTACAGGTCCGTCATGGAGAGCAGGATCTCTGACGGAACAACACTGACGGAACCAGGGACATATAGAAGCTCAACAAGCTGATAAGACAGGCTCTGTTCTGTCTGGCAATGTGGCATAAAGAATTGTTGTCTTAATGCTGAAAAGAACCCAACAGATTTTACTGTCACAAGTGGAGCATCACTGCTTTAACCACAGTGCTCCACTTGATTTATTAGAATTTATGCTGGGACTATTTCATGTTCAATGGACACTGAAACAAGAAGGTAGAAGAGGAAAAAACAGAGAAACAGATGAGACAAAATGCCTAAGGGGGGAGAAAAGGTGAAAGAGAAAGAGGAGAGGAAAGGGAGAGAGCAATATAACATCCTCTGAGTCTGCTTCTTCATCTGCAAAGACAGATATAAAAAGAACAGCAGAACCAGTCAATAAATTATTACAGGTGCAAACAACCAATGTCCTAAATGAAAGTGTCTGAGATGTATAATAAAGTTGGGGCCAACTTCACCAGACAGCGGGGCTGGAGATTATGCTTGTTTTGGACATTAGGCTAAAGGCCTCTTTTAAAAGGATGATTACAGCTCCTGACACCAGATCAAATAACCTGACGCAATTAAAGGAACCAATATTTAGTGGGAATAAATATTTTACATTCTCCTAGTCCCTAAAACCTTTGCAAGAATGTTCCAGTGTAGGTCTTGTTTTCTTTCAATTTAAAAACCGAAACTTTGAGGTTGTCTGCTCTGCCTTAATGCAGTGCTTTACACTATAAAAGCTATTTTTTGTAGTAAATCTGCTGATTCTTTAGCTCACCTTGGGCTCCTGTAGATGACAGGGTGAGTGATGTTCTGAAATCAGACCTCACTGCTACAGCATTCACAACGAGGTCAATCTAAGGTAAACCAAACATGCAGCTTCACTTTTTTTTATTTAATTTGGCAAAGCCTTCTTTGAAGAGAAAAACAGCACAGTGCAAAAAGAAAACTAAAAGTGAAATTTTCTTAAAATGAGTGTATTTGTCCTTGATTTGGGCAGACAAGTTTGAATGATCTGCCAATGGAATAAGATTTTTGCACTTAAAACAGGAACAATTCATCTCCATCATTTTATTTGAAGTATATCTAATTATCTTATTTTAGGGGTAAAAATACTCCTTCCACTGGCAGAACATCTTATTTACCTGCTAATTCCAAGCAAATTTACTTACTTTTAGCTCATTTTTGCAGTGCAAAGTAAATATCTATGGGAAGGCATAATTTTGCTCATATTGCCTAAATAAATTGACCCGTGGTTGTAGCTTATTGATTGGATGTGTTCATGGCGCGTAGTTGTTTAAAGCTGATGCTAATGGCTTTATGTTTTATCTCTTTTATTGGTTTATTCTGCCTCATCCATCCTCTCTGGGTGCCTAAATGCCTGTCTGTTTCCCTGCTAAAAGCTGCCCGCCACTAAATGGATAATTTATATCTCTGAAGTAAAGAGTCCTGCCAACACCTGATAAAGAGGAAGAAATCTGTTCTGAACAACTCATTCAAGCAGGGCAGTAAAACGTAGCTGCTAATGCTGAAGGAGATAAAAAAAATTTATGAACTGCAGGTTTTCACTCGTGTTAAATGGTTAAGGCTTCGGTTCTGACTTCAGGTGGGAATGTCCAGTGCTTCTTTTATATAGTTTACCAGATAAGGGCAAAGTATCTCTGGACAACCTGTGATCTCAGCTTCTGATTAGTAATATAGGGTTCTCATCCAGTCCTGTCACTAAATAGAAACGTTCTGCAAAAGGATTTTTCTTCATACTTTCTTCCAGTCGGTGACTTTAAACTCATGGTTTTGTGATATTCAGTCTGCAGAGCAGATTGTCTGCCTGCTCTTTTATTAACCTCTATTTCTTGGTCCCTCTTGAGTAGTCTTCTTTTTTACATGACAGGTTAGGGGGCAGTGACCCAGAAGTGTTTCAGAGGAAGCAGAAATAGTTTCCTTTAGTGCAGGATTCACAACAATCAGATTGAATTCTTACATGCCTACATGAAAGGTTTGTTTTATGTCATTTGCAAACTGTTGTGGTAGTTATTTCCCAAGGTGAAAAGAGAATTAGGATGTAAACTGTCTTATGGTAATTAGTATTTAATTGTTTTGAATCATACCTTACCCCACCATGATTTACAACACCGTCTGCTATGGCGTGATTCCTTCTTTGAGATGGGACAGCAAGGGTCCAGATGGGGAATTAAACGCTGTGCTAGATGTTTGATCAGGTTCACATCAGTTATCTGAAGCTAATAATGGTATATTTTAGCCAAGCAGTCATTGGCACACATAGCTATAGGGTTATAGATTTATGTTAAACACATTTTCTGTAAAGCAAGTGTTTTTGTTGTGGTTTTGGATTGTAAGGACGCACAGCAATTTCAGTCTTAACTTAATGAAACCTGGAATGCTGGAGCTTTGTTTGCATCCTTGTGTCTTGTTTTGTGATGGATCGGCCGGACCGAAGTGTGAGCAGCAGCCGTCATAATGCTAATCAAATTTAATGAAGATGAAAAGCACTTACAACGTGGAGGAGCAGGGAACCGGCCACTAGGGAGACTGACAGGAGGTTTTTAATAGAGGGTAAGAGCAGAGAGGAAAGCAGGAGGGCAGGTGAAGGCAATCAAATCATTATGGGTGACGGGTGAAAGCAATGAAGGAGTAGAGCTGTGGGAGATGAACAATGATGACACGGCAGACAGGGGGGAAACAGATATCTAACAGAAACAAGATTAGAAAAGGATAAAGAATGAACTAACAGAATCTACAAACTAAATTGTAAGATGGAGAACAAATAAACTCTGAAGGATGTGGAAGGTGAAGCCTGTTAAGGTCATTGTTTCAATGTCTGAATGCAATGCTGGTCAGAAACGGTGGTCATATTATCTCTCCTGAGACCCAGGACACACAAAACTAATGAATGGAAAGATTCTGCTGTTTTACTTTTTCTTATATCAAAGATATAATAAAATATGTCTCAGTAAAAATAATAAATAAATATACAATAGTAACAACAGTTCATCAATCACAGTTCGACTAAAACAATCATATTAAAACCATACAAGTCAACCTTTATAAATAGAATCATTTGAAACACCACTGCCCTCTCAGTTTGCTGCTGTAGAACATAAGAGACCATAGATGTGGCTACCTACATGTCCTGGCACTTCTCCCGTTAATATTCTCATGAAAAATCTCTCTGAAAAATCAGATTTACAATGAAAACACCTGTTTATCTTTATTCTACCAGTTTGTGTATCAGAGATGGCTCCCATCTCAAACCCGACAGCTGAGCAGAGCTTCTCTGGCCTCCATTGACTGAAAACCTGCCTCCTCTTCCTACACATCCACAAACACTTGACTGACAGCCTGGACCTAAACTAATTACGCCGCAGCTCCTGCTCTCCAGTGAGCGAAGGAAGACCTGCTTTAGTTTGTTAATACTTCACAACTTCATCAGTGACTTCCCACGTCAATTAATAACCCACATGCTTTCAAATGACATCAGTAAATGTTCATTTTGTTGCTGTGTTGCAAGTTTAACAAAGTTTCAGTTGTTCTGAATTGGCTCAGCATCTGCTGTCCAGGTGAAGCCGGCGTGCTGGGATGACGCCGACTTCACCTGCGGTGCCATTTCAGCACCGCAGTTTTGTGAACAGCGACGGCGGTACAGTGACACAGAGAGAGAAGCTAACCGTTTTACTGACACGTGTTACCGCTGCTAAACACAGATAAAGACCTATCCACGCCTTCCTGTGGAAAAAAAAACACTTTTATATTCATGAGCGCTGCAGTTTGTTACACAAATTGTTTTAATTGTCAAATTAAAACAATTTGTTTTTAATCCGACACAGGACCGTGTGAACAATTTGTTTAGAATGGTGCAATAAAACTATGTGCAGTTTTATTGCACCATTCTATGTTGTATGGTAGATTTGAATGTCAATCAATCAATCAATCAATCAATCAATTTTATTAGTCAACTGCAATTTGCATTACAATCGAAATTTCAGTTCCAGTACAACCGTCCATCACATACACTTAACAAACATTTTGGGGGAACGATTGACTGAGGCCTTGCGTTGCCAGGAACACACACAGTCGGCCGCTGCTACATGAGCGCTAGCCGTGAGGTGTGTTCCCCAAACTGCCCCAGACCCCGCTTTACACGGGGTCCCTAGGCGCTGCCTTGAAACTCTCGAAGAAAGAGCAACAACATGGGGGAAAGAGGGGAGAGAAAAAAAAGAGACAGATGTTTGCCTATTTATGCTCTCACCTATAAAGAGACAAACAACCGACACAAAAAAACCCTCATAGCACAAAAGCACAAATAAACACAAGACAACATGTATGCAGAAGGTAAACATTTGAGACCTGTCGCGTGTGTGTAATTCATCAGTTTTATGAGTATCAGTTATGCGTGTGTGTATGGGCGAAAGTGTTTTTCTCCGTGAACACTCTCCAGAGGCCATTGTCCTTGATGTTATCAGCCGGCCCACAGTTCAGAAAGCATCCAGGTGTCAGCGGGGGAGGGGGGTAGCCGGGGGCTTTTCTGGGCACTCCGTCATAACAATCCAGGAGTAGATAGGGAGGGAATCCAAATATGTTATTTGTTATGAGACAAGCTGCACTGCCTTTCCTGTCAGCTTTTAAGTCTTTTGCTGGCTCCACATAAATCCAATTTTCCAAATTATTGGGCTTTTTCGCGCTTCACTCCCAGATTTTATCCCATCTCCCCTTGAGTTCAACCCCAAAGTCAGTCTGCGTTCCAGCGCAGCCAGCTTTTCGGCTTGGCTCCATTCACCTGCCAGGTTTGTCCGTTCACAGCCAGAGTGAGCGCGTCATGCAGCCGGCAGCCTGATCAAGGCCAAATGGCTCCGACATCCGCTGTATTTGCCGATACTTCAAAAATCCACAAAAACCAATAAGTAGAGATCCCAGTATCCTTAATCCAATGTGAAAATTTCAAACGTCCAGGAATGACAAGGTCGAAAGACACACCGTTTTCCTCCAGGAATTTAGGGTGTATCTCACAAAATAAGTCAAATCAGGACCAGACGGGTCCCCCTTCCGTTGCCTACCCGTCGAAAAAAATTTATCAATAGTATTGAGAGACCAGCTTACCAGATCCATGTTTTTCAGAGTTCGGTTGATATGAAGAAAGTGCTCAGAAGACAAGACATAGCAAAGCAAAGCAGGATAGGGGGGGGGGGGGGGGGGTAAAAGCTGCAGAGAGAGAAAGACACGACCGACCTCGGAGAGAGACAGTGAGAGTGGTGGTGGTCTCTAACCCTAATGATACGACCAATGTTAAAAGGCTTGCCTCTGTCAGCAGCTCGTTCATTTCTCTGTTTT
Organism: Fundulus heteroclitus; assembly: GCF_011125445.2. Lineage (NCBI taxonomy): Eukaryota > Metazoa > Chordata > Actinopteri > Cyprinodontiformes > Fundulidae > Fundulus > Fundulus heteroclitus. The sequence continues at coordinate 43,658,527 of NC_046363.1, forward strand.
TAGAGGCTGTAAAGACACATCGTCCCCAGTAGATATTAACGAATGAGTTATTTCTAAAACAACATCCATTGTTCTGCCATGGCTTTACCAGGCGCTCTTTTGTCAGCACTTTGTTGCGTGTGCGTGCTTGTGTGCAGTTGTGTCCTGAGATTGTGTTTCCCATCCCTTCGGATTCATCTTTGCTCAGTAGAAGAAAATTACATTACATAATGAAATCTTTCATCAGCTGCCAGCAACAGTTTTTACTCGGTCCCTCAGCCTAACTGCTATTGCATTATCAACTCACACTCCATTAGAGATGTCAGAAGCATTTAGAAAACTGCTCTGTTTCACACAAAACTTTTGCTTTGTACACTTTAATCACTCCGTCATGTCCTAAAAAGCAGTGCCGGTTAGAATGGAATAGAAAGACACTTTATTATCCTACGATGGGGAAATTCAGGATAGTTTTAGACCAGGAGTCACCAACATGGGGCCCGTGGGCACCAGGTATAGATGCTATGGTAGTTTTAAAGTTAGACAACATGTCCAGTAAATGTCAAACCATTTGTATTTCACGGCTAAGCAGGTTTAATGGGACTCACAGGCCCCTGGCGGCTGCTAACTCGCTCTCTTTCTTTGCTTTTCTGCAGGTTTGGTGTCTGAGTGGCGACCAGCAGCAGTGCAGGGAGCTGTCCAGGGTCCTGCTTGGATCAGTCCGCAGAAATCCCCAGCGCACACCCATGTGCTGATCTCCCCCGTTCTCTGCAGCGTCTCTCCACCACCTCCGAGCATCCAAGATGGACGACGACGGGCGCTACCGAGATGGCCGCTCAGACTTCATCCGCGGCGCCAAAGACATTGCCAAAGTTGCCAAGAAGCAGGTGGGCAAGAAGGTAGGACGCGGCGTGGACAAGATGGCGGATGAGTATGTCAAGCGCTCCTACAAGCGCTTTGAAGAGGAAGACGATGACGACGATTATGCAGGTGTGCCGGGCAACGATGGCGGATATTATCGGAACGACAGCCGAGCCAACGATGACGAGGGCCACAGTGACTCCACCGAAGGGCACGACGAAGATGATGAGATTTATGAGGGAGAGTACCAGGGCATTCCACGGGCCGACTCTGGGAAGGCAGGCGGCATGGATGGGCTGGCAGTAGCCGAGGCCCAGCAGTTCAGGGACCTGTCGGCCTTTGAGGGCGAGGTGAAGAAGGATCGGGAGGAGCTGGCCCAGCAGTACGAGACCATCCTGCAGGAGTGTGGCCACGGCAAGTTCCAGTGGACACTCTACTTTGTTCTGGGACTGGCGCTGATGGCGGACGGCGTGGAGATCTTTGTGGTCGGCTTTGTTCTTCCCAGTGCGGAGAAGGACATGTGCCTGTCGGAGCCAAACAAAGGCATGCTGGGTAAGACGACAGCGTTTTGCTTCCAATTAGACTGAAAAAATATGCTTCTAGTGGTGTTCCAGGAAATCCCTTATATCTCTCTGGTCTACTGAGCCTGCCTGCTCTCTATTGACTCTTTATTTTAACTTTAGTGCCTTCTATGGCAGTTTACACTCCCTCTTCACATTTTATCCCCTTGTTATCTACGATAATACCTGTACAGCTCCTCTCCCAGCAATTTTTCAGGTTTACAGCCTGTGAGGCTGCAGCCGTTCAGGACCCAACGAGCCGAACCGCCAGCTTGTTCTAAGTCAAACTCTCTGGCACGCAGGATGATCAGCCTCAGTTCACCTGTTTTATTGTGTGTTTGTTTGATTTCTGGATCTGAGAGGGAGTGTTGGATTTGTCTCTCCTTTGTGTGCGCTGTTTGCCTTCCCCACACTGTGTGCATCATGGCTGGCTCTCTGTTTGCACTGAGTGGAAGCTGAAGACTCCAGGATTGTTTTTCCTACCCTGCGGGTTTATGTTTAATCAGAGTCCAGCACCACATGGTCATCTGTCAGTAGCTGCACAGGAACCAGATGCACATCAAGGATAACAGTTTTGTTCCCTATTGGTCAGTTTGGAAAACATGATTATTTACATCATATAGTATGATAACTCTGTATTGACCTAAATCACCTTTAGGTTATTTTTGTTTTTGCATTACTTTGGTCTTCAATGTGTCTTTTCAAACTACGTTGAACAATCTTTGTCCCTTATGCCATATTTTTTTTTAACCATTGCCTCCCATTCACAGTGTATCTTTAATAGCAAACAGACAAGACATATAACTGCTTTGAGGATTATTGTACAAGCGACGCATGGTGTCCCAGTTGTTACCACTGATGGTCCCAGGTTTGAATCCCAGCCTGGGGTCTTTCTGCGTTGAGTTTGCATGTTCTCCCTGTGCATGTGTGGGTTCTCTACGGTACCCTGGCCTCCTCCCGCCATACAAAAACATGACATGTTAGGTTAACTGGTTACTCCATATTTCCTTTAGGTATGAGTGTGTGCAGGATTGCTTCTGCTGTGTGTCTTTGTGTTTCCCTATGGTTAATTTTCTAAATCTAACAGTGTTGGATTGAATCAGAAAACTCAAACCCTTAGATGCCGGAGGATCCCACAAAACCTGCATTTTCTGAAAAAAAGCAAAGATCAGGAACTCAGGCGCAACATGGAGGTGTGAGCGGCTTTCCCTTGCAGGGAGTAGCCCTCCAGCAGGGGCCTCAGATTAGGGCAATTCTTTTTAATGTTCAAAACGCCTGAGCAGCCCACAGTATTTATAGACCTGAATAGGATGAATTATTCTTTGCATTTACAAAGAAATTTGCATTCACTTAATGACATTTTATTTTTAGAACTCTTTTAGAAAGTGCTTTACCAACAAAAAAAGCCACAAACAGAAAATAATGATACTTACCAGCCTGTGCTGAAAGGATTTTACTAAGAGCAAAGAATACCACTATCATTATCATAATGCATAGCAATACATTAAATCAGAGGTAAAGAAGGGAGTCATTACATTCAGAAAGATGTCACTGGAAACGGAATGTTAAAAAAATAAACTAGCAATATTTAGTTTGAGCTTGTCTTGAAGATCACTAACTCTGCTCCGGGTTCTTGTTTATAAAACTTTGCGTGGATTCCATACTGAAGGTATATGGAGGACTGCATTAAAAAATAAAAATAGAAATAAATACATAAGCATAAAAGAAATGCACAAAATACAGCAAATAATTGTGAGCAGTAATTAAATCACCTCTTGTAATCAGGTTATTTAGTCATTCCTCTTTTTAATAACTTATTTTTCATTATAATTGTCAACTTTATTCATTAATTGCTTAGTTTCTAAATGTATATTTCTGTCTATGTTTTAATATTTTGGTCCTTTTTGTTATTTTCATCACTAACTTTGTGCTGTGGTCTTCAGTTTTTGGGGATGCTCCACAGGACTGGGTATATCAAGACGTATTATAACTGTTTTCCAGGAGGACTTAGAACAGCTGAGGGGGTTCTGCAAGCACAGACAGGGGAAAACTAATTTCAGGAATAGTTTAAAACCAGAAATGGCTTTATGAGCACTTCTGGCCACTCTTTTTTCGTCTTCATCGTACATTTTGTTCTGAGGGGAGCTTTTAACGTCAGTGTTGCTGCTGACGTCCCCACGATGTTTAGATTAAACGTCAGTTCTTGCAGCAATCTGCAGGGGTGGCGAATCGCTAGCGACAGACGATGCCCTGCCCCCTCTAAAGGAAGCAGGGAATACTCATGGGTGGAGGTTTCAGTTAGGAGACATGACCGGCCTCCATCCTCTCCTTCGCTTGTTACGCAACACGTCTGACTCATTGCCGAAGAGGCTTTCTTCTTTTTTTTTGCTCCAACTTCTCTGCATCCTCTGACTTCCTGCTGTTCCCTCCCCTCCCCCCCCACCCTCCTGTGTGCTCCGTCAGCACGCAGTCTAAACGCGGTCTTTAACCCGAAGCTCTCTGCTGGAACCGTGCGTTGTTTGCATGCAACGTCGGCTGCACACAGCGGAGAAGCCTCTGCACATGCGTGAGCTGCATGAACGCTTGCTGAATGTTAACGCCGCTCACAGCAGACAGGCTTTCAGACGATCCCTGAGAGGAGGAACGCACAGAAAAACACGACCGTCTATTTTTAATCGAGAAACGCACGTTTCCGAGGAACATTCAGGGCTGTTTAATGAAGTAAGAAAACTAACAGAGTTCAGAGGGACAGTTTAATGAAATCGTGATGCTCAGTGAGCCGGAGGAAACACACACTGGCTGTCATTGATTTGCCCTTCTTGTGAAGCTGCTGGTTGCCGCTGCCATTGCCAGTTTGTTAGAAATAGATGCATCAGAAGTTCTGCACATACTTCTGGAACAAACCAAAGTTAAATGCTGTTGATGTTTTGGAAATTTCACCATTTCTTATGCTTATTTCTGTCCTTCTGGAGGCCTACTAGCTGTCGTGCATCGCCTGGGTGTAGTCACTGCAGTGAAGATTGGTTTGATTTTCAGGAAAAAGCTGCTGCTGCTGCGTCCATTTGCTGCAGCATTCAGGAACCTTTCTGCGTTTTAATGTTTGCTTGGCCTTTTCGCGGACTCAGTGGGTGAAATCATGGATGAAGGGAAACAGATGGGACGAAGACAAGATGGCAGATCTAACTAGGCCCGTCTGATTTACTGGTTCCTGTGGGACAGGCTGGCGCAAGGAAATTTGATTGGTTGCTTTCACTACCTTGCTATAATTAGCAACAGTTTTTGTAAGTGCCAGTGAGGGTCTGAGTAGAAAAGCTAATTAGGAAACAGCTTGTGTTTAATGTTTATTTTTTATTATTTATTTTATATGTTTTAGAAGCTAAAAAAGGGTTCAGCGGGGCATTAGTTTTATTTACCCAGACCTCTGCCTCCTTTGAATGAATAGAAACTGTATTTTCCCTCAGTTAAAAATCTCTGCATGCAGAACGGAGGAAAGCAGCTATTAATAGAGCTCCCCTCCATCCACACAGACTCAACAGTCCCAGTGCAGTGGTGCACGTTTTTTTTTTTTCCTCTTTCACTTTCACCCCCACACACATCCACATGAATCCACTATCCTCATGCCTGGAGGAGATCTGTCACAGCGTTGACTCGCCGCTGTCCTCCCCTCCCCTTTCTTTTTCTCTCCTTTTACTCTTTTTATGCTCTCATCTCCTCCTCCCACCACTTCCGGTTGAGATGCTCAGCTCAGCACAGATCGTGGCCACTTCTCTTTAACACCTTTTCCAGTTCGTTTCTCCATTTTTTCTGCATCGCTGCTGTTTGGGAAAAGCTTCATTTATGAAATATAATCCCTTAAATTTGTGAAAGGCTCCTTTACAGATTTCTGCTCTACTTCTGTTTTGGGGGTCTAAAATATTCCAGATCGTCGAACAAGTTTGAATATTAGACAAAGATAATCTGAGTAAAGATAAAAAGCTGTTTTCGAACAGTAATTTATTTTATTTAGAGAAAAATCCATTTAAAGCAAGGTGGCACTATGTGAAAATAGCTCCTTTGTTAAATCAAACGCTAACTTAATTTAACTAGGACCCGTCTGCCTACAGAAGTAGGTTAAAATGTCTTAGGAATCATTACATCATGCCATGATCTGAATAACTTCCTGAACAAATGAAAACTAAAGCCACTGACCTCTATTAGTCTGGAAATGGTGACAAGGCTTTTTCTAAGCTTTATGACTTTCAACAAGCTTCAGTGAGAACCATTATCACCCAATTTAATTCAATTCAGTTTAATTTTATTTATATTTCACCAATTCACAACACATGTCAAAGACACAGAAAGCACACATTGATCCATGAGTACTTTCTATGTTAGATGGTAATAGTGGATGATCTGTCTCCCCTGGATGATGTCACAGATAACAGAACGCCAGACCAGGTGTACCTTCTATGAGAAGAAAAAAGAGAGAGAACAAAAAGTTAAAAGATGAAATAACAACAAACAATGCAGATTGGAGAGCAGTAGGAGAACTCAGCAGAGAGAGAGAAATAGACCCTGATGTCCTCCAGCAGCCTAAGCCTATAGCAGCATAACTGCAGAGATAGCTCAGGGTAACATGAGCCACTCTGACTATCAGCTTTGTCAAAAAGGAAAGTTTTAAGATTAGTCTTAAAAGTAGACGGGGTGTCTGCCTCACGGACCAAAACTGGGAGTTGGTTCCACAGGAGAGGATCCTGATAGCTAAAGGATCTGCCTCCCATTCTACTTTTAGAGACTCTAGGAACCACCAGCAGACCTGCAGTCTGAGAGCGAAGTGCTCTGTTAGGAACATACGGGGTAATCAGAGCTCTGATATATGATGGAGCTTGATTATTAAGGGCTTTATAGGTTAGAAGGAGAATTTTAAATTCTATTCTTGATTTAACAGGAAGCCAATGAAGGGAAGCTAAAATTGGAGAAATATGATCCCTCTTGTTGATTTTCATCAGAACTCTTGCTGCAGCATTTTGAATCAGCTGAAGACTTTGAACTGCATTTTGTGGACTTCCTGATAGTAAAGAATTACAATAGTCCAGCCTTGAAGTAACAAATGCATGGACTAGTTTTTCAGCATCACTCCTGGATAGAATGTTTCTAATTTAGGTAATATTCCAGAGTTGAAAAAAGGAAACCCTGGAAACCTGTCAGGCGTCAGGGTTTGTGGTGAAGGACCCTAGTGGCAGCAAGACACAATAATTACTATAATATTTTAATGAATGACTTACAAAAACTACAAGGAACTCATGAACAGTGAGGAAAACAGACAACATGACAATGAAAGAACAAAAACCCAGAACTTAAATACAGCTGGGAGTGAAGGGAAACAGGTGAGTGGCATCTACTAATTAACTGGTGGCGTAGGCTGAGAGAGAACAATTAACTGGGGCAGACAGAAGAGCATAAAGAAACTAACTAGACACTCAATTTATAAATACACACAAAAAGGATAAACAGCTAAAGACGACATGATCCTGGAACGTCACAAAATTAAAACACAAACACCCAAAGATCATGACAACTGGAGGACACATTGAACAGTGGATTATTTGTGGTACCAACCGTACCACAAATAATCCAAGAGTGCATCAACATCTTATCCAGGCAGTCCCAGAAGATTCCAGAGCAGCATCTAAAGCTCTGTAGGCTTTACTGGCTGTGAAGGTCTCGAGCTATTTTGCTGCTTCAGGACCTTTGTGCCTGGATGTTATCACTAACTCTGAAGGTCGTTGGCACATTAAACTATATTATCTTAAAGGAAACAAGATTCCTGATTCAAACGAGCTTTGAACTTGAGTTAGACTCCAACCAGAGATAAACTGAAGCACCTCTTATCTCTGACGCTACATCCCACTGAAAAGACCGCCTGGCTCAGCCTAGCAGTGACGACAGCAGGACAGATATTGATGCGGCTCCACTGACTGGTGAAAGGTTGACGGGTCAACGCTGCAGCGAGTCGCAGCCCACAGCCAGATCCAAAGAGATTCTTACTGAATGAGCCGGGCTTGGATACTTTCTGCTGTTTCTCTCAATATGGAAAACACAAGCATTTATTTTTTTCTGATCTATTTAAAGTCTATAGTGTGTAGTAGTTGTTTTTTTCAAATAAAGATGAAAAAAACCTTCTTTTAAATGAATAATTTTTGTTCACGAATGCAGAGTCTCCTGCAATCGATCAAAGAAAGAAGTAAAAAGTCACCTTCTTTGTGAGATCAGAGCTGCAGGTTTCCTCTCAGACTGAATGAGTCACTTGTAGATAAAGAGGAAAACGACTAATTCAGTAAATGCCTTCAAAACACTTTTTATCTGAAAAGCAAGGACATCCCTGTTGAGATCATTAAGGTCGACAGCTTCCATCCTCGGTGCTCGGCTCAGCTAATCTACCTCAGAGTTGTTAGGCTGACCTTTGAATGGCAGCTTGAACGGAGGATAACAGTGCGGGATGATCTTCCCTGAATCAGCCGAGACGTTTTGGTTTCCCGTATATTCTCCATGCTTACTTACTTACAGTGTGGATAAATTCACAATAAAGTGAATTTATCCACTATAATTTATCAGTTTATCTAATAATCTTTGCATATTGTTGGGCTCTGCATTGCTAGACAATTAAATGCACCAACATGCTGATGGAAAAATGTCTGATTAAGACTGTATGTCTGATCATTGTCTCACTGAAAGTGCCGCAAGCTTTATGCTGTAGGTTAATAAAATAAAAAAGTTTATGTCAGCATGCTGACTTAAGAGATGTGTTTTAAAGTCACTGAGAGGAAGTAATGTACATCTGCAGAACCGGTCTTTGCAGATAATTCAGCAAAAGCTTTAAGTCTTCATGGCTGATCACTGAGTTTGCAGCTTTTATTGTTAGGTTTAAAGTAGGAAGTTGCCTTTGATCAACAACATCTGTCTACAGATTTAGAGCACAGCAGCGTGTATCTACGGGTGTAAAAGCCTGAACATATATAACGCACACTGGAAGACGCTGACCAAACATCCAATCTGCGTTTTCATGCAGAACTGACCTGAGTTAGGGGACATCGCTGTCACTCAAATGGACCTAAGTTTGGACACCGGGTTATTTGGATTGAGTTTTGGGGTTTATTGAGGGTTAAAAGTATTTAAGAGGAAAAGGATCCGACACAGATGAATGCTTTGCTGGCATTTTATTTCAGACAGGCGATAATGAGATTTAAATGCAGATGTCCCCTGGTGGAGTGAAATGCCATCTTCCCTACTTATTCATTCAGTGGTCTCAGCACCAACGTGTCGGTGAGACATCAGGAAGCGTGGACGCTGTTGACAGGATGTCGGTGGAGAACTGGCGGCATGTGAGCGAGTGTAGGAGAGAGTCATGTAGATTTAGAGCGGCAGCTTTGGATCAGCGGACGGGACGTGAGTCACGTTAGCACCTGAGTCCCCGCGCTGCTGGTTTCCGTTGTTTACCTGCCTGCTCAGCGGTGATAAAACCCAGGATATTATTCAGGGTCTCTTCCGTCTGAGATGTTTGGAGGACTTTTAAAAAAGCAAACTTTACACCACCTCTCTCTGATTTAACGCTGTCAGCAGCATTTACCAACAGACATTTCTCATTTCCACGTTTTTTTCAGTCATGATGAAGAAAATAGTTTCTTTGGCCAAACCAAACAACAGCATCAGTTCAATGTACCCCCCCTCCCCCTTTAAACTAGATGATTCCCATAAACATTTAATTTCAACTGAATTGCTTTTGATGATCGTGTAATTTGGGGGTTGAATTATTGCTGATTGCGTCCATTCATGTGCTCAGCTGGGTCAGGTGCTCCAGACAACAAAGGTTTTATTATGAAGCAAACAAGAGGGGAAACATAAAACTCCATAACAACAGAACATTTCCTGTAACATGATTTCCAGTTCACTCCTCCCCAACATGCCTGTTTGACTCCAGTTGTTTTTGTCTGTGACATATCAAGTAAACTTTTTTTTGTAAAAGTTTTAGCATTAACGAGCTCTAAGGGCTATTCAATTCAATTCAATTCAGTTTTATTTATATAGCGCCAATTCTCAACACATGTCTTCTCAAGGTTCTTTCCAAAGTCAGCTTCCATCAGATCCTCCAGGTTGGTGAGAAAGTTTCCTCTCTAAGGAAACCCAGCAGGTTGCATCAAGTCTCTCCAAGCAGCATTCACTCCTCCTGAAAGAGCGTAGAGCCACAGTGGACAGTCGTCTGCATTGTTGATGGCTTTGCAGCAATCCCTCATACTGAGCATGCATGAAGCGACAGTGGAGAGGAAAACTCCCCTTTAACAGGGAGGAGAACCTCCAGCAGAACCAGAACCAGGCTCAGTGTGAACGCTCATCTGCCTCCACCCACTGGGGCTTAGAGAAGACAGAGCAGAGACACAGAAAGCACAGAAGCTCACATTGACCCAGGAGTACTTTCTATGTTAGATGGTAATAGAGGATGATCTGCCTCCCCTGATGATGTCACAGCTAACAGAACACCAGACCAGGTGTACCTTCTATGGAGAGAAAAATGACAGATACACGTTACCTATTGTACTTGATGGTCCACAAATTGATCCTTCTGCCCTGCTTAAATATATTTGTGACAGTGTTCCCCATAAATTGCCTAGCTGTACTAAAGCTGAGGGAGGGGAGCGGCCTTGTTGGTAGCCAAACCCTGGTGGTCTGATCACCACCTTGGATGGAAGGAAGGTTTGCTCCATTTCCTCCGGCAGCAGTGGAGAACAGGATCTCTACGTCGTCAGATCAGGTTCTGTTCCCTCATCCTGCTGCTGCTGGATCCACTGATGCAAATCAGCTGCTTTCCTCTTTGCTTGATTCGTTTTGACTGGATCCTTCTGACTGGTTTTGTTGTTTAGGACCAAAAAGCAAACAATAACATTATAAACTAGAAGGTTTTTAATGACAATTACAAGCTGGGTTGCAGATTTTAAAGCTCTTATGGTTTTTACTGGGTTCTAACTTTAAAGACTTTAAATATTTTCCAATACAATAAAGGACAATTTGTGTTTCCCCTAAAAGTGTATAAGTTATGTTATTTCCCAGGAGGCCTCTAAAAGGTAAGAGAATTCCCAGCCACCCTGCTGACTGTGCAAATTTAGTGGGAATGTCATAGAGAGACATTCAGAGATAAACCTACTACAACTAATACAGCACGATTAAAACTGATCAAATTCAGTACAAATAAACAGCAGTGGGTGAAACAAGCAACCTTAGCCAATAGTCTGAAATCATTTTCCCAGATTTTAAAATTAGAGCACATCACTTAGGACTGGTGAAAAGTCACAGCTAAAAAAAATGAAAATTATAAACTCTCTCAGCAAATATCTGAATCACTCTTAAGATAATTTTAGGCAGACTTAGGAGCTCTCTGAGAGGTCTGAGGATCCTCTCTTTAGCAACGTTTTCCTTTGGGTAACTACTAGAGTACATTTTTAACCGGATTCATATAAAAAAAAAACCTAAACCAAACGGATTGGTGATGGACCTTTGACAATCATCAGCTTTTCTCATTTCTGATTTCACTCAATCATAAAATCAGATTTAAATGCCCCTCGGCAGTTTTAGCTTTTCAGTTTTCAGAGGGTTATGCTTCAATTCTCCTGCAATGTTTCCTCGCTGGTGCAAATCTTTATAGAAGTCCAATAAGGTTTCCGGTGGAGGTAATTTACAGCACATTAGGAATCTAATGAGAGTGAAAGTGAGGCCTTGAGGTTCTAGACATGCTTTTATTGGAGAATAACAACTCATTATCATCTCTTTATCATCTCTTTCAGTCATTTCCAGCTCTCTGTCCTCGTCCTCATCGCCTTCTCCTTTCTCCCCCCCTCAGGTTTGATCGTGTACCTGGGGATGATGGTCGGAGCCTTCGTCTGGGGCGGCCTGGCTGATCGGATCGGCCGGAGACAGACCCTCCTCATTTCCCTCTCTATAAACAGCGTCTTTGCCTTCTTCTCATCCTTCGTCCAGGGCTACAGCTCCTTCCTTTTCTGCCGCTTGGCCTCTGGCGTCGGGTAAGCAGGCGGATGAATCACGCAGGGAGTCACCGCTACTGCGATGCATGAACAGCAGCTGATTTGATGAGCAGTGAAGTGCCAAAAATCACAAAATAGGGAAAGAAAAGCGCTCACAAAATGGTGCTGCACGTCTCTTATGTGATGTACTTGACGTGCAAAAAAACATTTGACAGATTTTGTTCTGACTGGAGTGATGAATTCCTTTCTTCAGCTGTATTATTGAAGTTTTAAGTAAAGATGTAAATGTATGAGGCTACCTTTGTAAAATTCTCTGAAAATGTCAAAATGAATGTTAAAATATCCAGTAAAAGACTTAGGTCATTGTGTGCAGTATTGTAAAACAGTCTATGTTTTATATTACTGTCTAATATATCCAAAGCAACCGGGCCCTGTGTGAAAAAGAAATCATCAGCTGTGATCAATCACATCTTATCCTGGTTAGAGCCCGATTTGTCTTACAAAATCACTTAAATAGGACCTGCCTGACAACGGGAAATAGGCTAAAAGATCTAAAAAAGCAAGACACACTGACCCGATCTAAAGAATTTCTAGAACAGATGAGAAATAACATTACTAATGTTTATCAGTCTGCTGACAAAGCCATTTTTAAGACTTTGGATCCACAGTGAGAACCACAAATGGTGAAAACATGAACCAAGGTCAACCTTAGTAGGAGTGGCTGGTCAACCAGCAATAATCTGCAGGCGCATTCATCCAGGTGGCTACAAAAGGAACAACATCTAAAGCTCCAGGTCTCCCTTTCCTCAGTTCAGGTCAAAGAGCTAAATGGCCTCCTGGTAAGAGTTTCCAGTGCTGGCCTTAGTTAACACAAAGGTATATGTTATATTTGCAAAAATACATCTTAATGATCTCCAAGACTTTTAGGAAAATGTTCTTTGGACTGACGAAACAAAAGTAAAACTTTTTGGAAGGTGTGAGTCTCATTGCTTTTGGTGTAAAACTAACAACAGTCTACAAAATAAAAAACCATCATATTGACATTTAAACATGGCGATGGTAGTCTGATGGTCCGGAGCGGCTCTATTTCTTCAGAACTGAACGGCCTGTTGTGATTAAAGGAACCAAATTTATGGTCTGGGTGTGGCCTAGTCAAAGTCTGACTCAAATTCAGTAAAGACTGAAACAGGCTGTTCATGCTTAGCAATAACCTCATATGTGGCTGAATACATGCAGAGAAGAGTGGGTGCATATTCCTTCCCAGAGATGGAAAGGAGTCACGGTAAAGAATTGTAAAAGCTGCATGGGGTTTAGGTCTACTGTCTCACAAAGAGCTAGGTTGGCTTGGAGAGCTTTCCCCCCTTAAACAATGAAATAATCTTTTTAAATACTGCTTTTTTCATCTATTCAGGTTATATTTCTTTATTTTTGCTGAAATGGAACATTTCAGATCAGCAAAAATAAAGAAATCTGCTAAGTGTCAAATGCTTTTATTTTTTTTTACAACACTATAATTAACGTTATAATGGTTATGTTTACCAAAACCAAAGAATATTTAAATCCCTACTTTCACTTTTACAGTATAACAACCAGCCACCTAAAGTTTTAACAAAAATTAACAAATTTCCCCTTTGTACACTTCTTGTGTATTACTTATTAAAACTGGTCTTACTTTTATCTTACTCACAAGAACAAAATTCATCTTTTAATCACCTCGTTGGCTGCGTTCCTTAACAAGGAAATTAAGAAATATAAGAATCAAATTGTTAACCACGTCAATCAGTTTTTTGTAACTCTGGGACAGGAGTTCTCCGAAGATATTCCTGAGTCACTCTGCGTATTTCAGAATCAGAAACCAAAGAAGAGACCATAATCCCAGGTCTATGTTTCTTCATCCTGTAACAGAACAATTATTGGTTGATGTTGTTAAGAAATGCAAGAAAAAAAGGTCTACAGCATGGAATGAATATGAAATTAGTGATGCAGGTGGGATTTTAAAAACCGTTAACTTATATAACTTATATAAGTAATCTGTCATTCAGAAGTGGCTTGTTTCCCGATACAAAACATCAGAATCAGAATCAGACATACTTTAATAATCCCAGAGGGAAATTTCTTTTGTTACACGCTCCAGATATTCAGATATACAAAGGCATATGAATATACCTATTTAAAAATAAATAAATATATATGTATTTATATGTATTTATTTATCAATTGGTTTTCTTTTACTATACTACCTTCAATAAATTAAAGAGGTCTTGCTCTCTGCGTTACTCCGCAGCATCGGTGGCTCCATCCCGATTGTGTTTTCTTATTACTCGGAGTTCCTTGCCCAGGAGAAGCGTGGAGAGCACCTGAGCTGGCTCTGCATGTTCTGGATGATCGGTGGTATCTACGCCTCCGCCATGGCCTGGGCCATCATCCCACACTACGGTGAGAGAAACAAACGGGTCTCTGCGTCACGTTCACAATCTGTACTTACCATGGAAGGATTCCCCGATGAACCAAGATCCCTTTTTACAAACATTTCATACATTACAAATGGTTCCTAAATCTATTTTATTTTTTTCTGTCACTCACTCTGGGGCTGTAATTATCTTTATACAGTGTCGGGCATCTGGACCAGTGGCGTCTCTGGCATTATAAGTTCAGTGGGGCACAGAAATTCAGCACCTATTTGCAGCAGCTATTTTATTTGTGATGCATAAAACCTGACTTTGATCAATTTTAAATTAAACTGACAAATTAGCATAAACCAACACACTAGAAAATCCATTTTATTTAAGCTAAATGTAATTAAATTTTTATACATAAAATTATACATAAATGATCACTAATATTGTTAATTTATTGAAGAGAGAAGATTCACATCAATCCTTCAATGAGCCATTAAGGACAACCAACACTAGATGGTTGCTCATTGTGCAGCAGAACGTAAACGTAACGTCTGTATTTCCAGCATTTTGATTGGACGATCCAAGCTTGGGGCCGTATGATTTGTGCCCCACAGCTGTCTACTGAGAGTGTACTGGGCATGCTTACTGTGATTTCAGATGTTGATTATTTAAACAAACGTTTAGGGGGGAGGGGGGAGGGGGGGGGGGCTACTGAGCTTGTCAGTTTTCTGGCAGACTTAGATATTTATTTAAAATGTTTTTAACTGAATTTTATTGGTAAGGGAATCAGTCTTTTTTGCAATATTACTCTATAAAGAATGATCATGTCCCGCTGATTATTGTGAACATAGAGCTTCTCAGTGAAATCTGGACAGTACACGCGTTGTCATATTTGGTGACCCTCAACATATGACAATGTGTTGTGAAAATAATCGTTTCTACTCTGAACATTCCTACGTCTGCTGTTGGGTTAGAGACAGAATCCCATTATAAAAATCGCTCTATTCAACCTGCATGTGAGTATTTGGGAAACATGGGAGGAAAATGTATTTTCTCTTCAACCAACATAAACATGTGGAGCTTCCTAAATGCACCAGAGCTGTTAACTGGTACCTGAACCATGTCTGTGGGCCAGTTCGGACTAGATGGAGGCTTTCAGCAGCTGCCATACCCAGTGGGTCTGGTATGAAAAAAATATGGATATCTGGAAAAGTGCCTCAGATCCACAGACCAGTATGGAGAAGGATCTGTGGGCCTGTTTCTCTCTGGGGGTCATGTGATCATTTTTAGAAAGTCAAAAAAGCGGCTCTGTATTTTTTTTAAGTTAAACTTTTTACCAGACTGCCAGTAAGCTCAAAGGGAGATCTGCAGGTAAAGTTTGGTTTCAGTTTCCCCTCCTTGTCTCTCCATGTGTAGGCTGGAGTTTTCAGATGGGCTCGGCCTATCAGTTCCACAGCTGGAGAGTCTTTGTGCTGGTGTGCGCCTTCCCGTCTGTGGCCGCCATCTGTGCCCTCAGCACCATGCCTGAGAGTCCGCGCTTCTACCTGGAGGTGAGCTGCCAACTCGCTCCTCAAAGCTTAAACCTTATGGGCTTAATATAGAAATAAATCGCAGCTTATTAAACACAATAAACAGAGTACTGCCGTAATTTTCAGACCATAAAGTGCACTGGATTATAAGGCACACTAAATATCTGGTGTAAATCCAGATAGCTATATGATTTTTGTTGAATATATGTACTATAATTGCTTTTTTTTTTTTTTTTTCAAATAAACACCATTTTATTTATATTTTGGAGGTTTTAAAGTAAAGAAAGATAAAAGTTTAGCAAAAAATATGGATGTATAAATTTTCTTCTGAGACATATGTGGATATTATGTTTAAAAAAGACATGGTTTCCAAACTAATGACAAGAAAAAAATGCTAAAACATGCATTTACCTTTATAGCTATTAGGGCTGGACGATGTCGAAAAAAAAGATAAAATAGAAATCATATTGATCAATATCGATAATTATCAATTAATTCAAAACATATATTTTAAGTGCAGCCCTGGACATTTTATGCTGCTGCTTAGTGACTCATTTTTAGATACAGAAACACTGAATTCAAACTTAACCCTTTATTCAACCAACTTTTTACCAAAACTGCAGGTTTTTAAAAAGAAAAAAGAACATGTGCTCTCTGAACTATTTAAAAGGGGCGGAGCTTAGTTCCTGGATCTGCGTTGTGATTGGTTGGGAGGATGTAATGACTGTAATATTAACCTACATGGCTAGAATGCAAAAGGAGGAAAACTGTTATTCTATTAAACTTTTTCTTGACCCTTTTTTCTATCATCAATATTTGGCGATCGATTGATATATATTGTTATTGAATTATCAACCAGTTCTAATATCTATGTATAATAAACATTAGTTGATTCTTTATCATATTTAGCCAAAGTGATCCAACCAGTTGAGGCCCTGGAGCTGCAGGCCGCAGTGCCTAGTCCTCTCGTTAGGTTTTGTAATAATAAACAAAATCCATCTTTCTATCCAACATCAAATTTTTCTCTATTGTGCTTCAGGAATTGTTCTGAGTGAGACTGACAACTGCTTGTTCCCCACGCTCTGCTTCCTCAAACAAATAAAACAAAAAAAAGAGAAAATGTAAAAAATTACAATATCCCGCTGAGATCCAGTAGGTTTTTATTAATTTTTACATCATGATAGACGTTGGTTTATTTCAATCTGAAAAACTCACAGAGAAAGAAATGGCAATTAGAAGGATTTTATTGATACAATACTTTAAGTCTTTGGCGCTCAGACCTCGGCAGGAACATTAATGCTGAATTATACTTTAATATGCATAAGTAGATGTATGAGAACAGGTATGTTCCCCCCAGGTCTGAAACTGGTGGTGGAGTGGAGATAGAAGAAGTTTGTTCAGTCCATATGGTGATCTGTTTAAGATAGATGTCCAACTTGATAAACACAGGTTTGCATGAACTGTCCATGATGAGCAAGCTTGAAGCGACTGTGGAGAGGAAAAACTCCCCTTTGGGAAGAAACCTCTGGCAGAACCGGGCCCAACATGGTGGTCTTCTGCCGGACCAATAACAGGCGATAGGGAGTGATGAAGACTGAAGGGAGAAAACACTCTGATGGGTTGAGGATGGAGGAACGTCTTGGAAGCTAGATGAACTCAGCTATGATGGTGGAGAAGGGGTTGGGGGTGGGTTGAATCGGACATCTGATTCGAAATCCAACATGCAATCCATTTGCGCTTGCTGGTTAGCAGGCTGAGACGTGGATTTGAAGTTGCTTTTAAGATGAGCGTGGGATGCTGATTGGCTTCATGGAGGTGCGGTTCGTAGCTGATTGGCTCACATCAGAGGCGTATCGGACTCTGATTGAATGGAGGCAGGCGATGAGTTTCTTCGATTGAACTTGCGCCTTCAGCTTCATATCTGATTTTCAGACAGCAGCAACGATGGCACCGTACAGAAGGTCCTTCAGTAACGTTCTAGTTGTCTTGTCTACCTCCTGCAGAATGGGAAACACGACGAGGCGTGGATGATTCTGAAGCAGGTCCATGACACCAACATGAGGGCCAAGGGTTACCCAGAAAGGGTCTTCTCTGTAAGTTTCAAACAGCACAAGCAATGTTGAACATTAATTAAAATGTAAGTATTAAAAGGTCTGATCTCTTGTTGCCAGGTGACCACCATTAAAACGGTGAAACAGTTTGATGAGCTGATGAACATGGGCGATAGTGGAGCCTGGCATGAGAAATGGAGGCTAAAGCTCTCCGCACTTTTCCATCAGGTGAGAACGCCTCATTTCATATTCTGAAGAACAGCAAAAAGAGAAACAAATATATTAATATGTTTATTTCTTTCAATCAACAGATTTTCAGAGATATCCTCTCATTGTTTGTTCAGCAAACTATTATTTCATGAGTACCTCTGTGTTCTTGTATTCTTTCAGGTGTGGAGAAATTTCCAAACAATTTTCTCCCCTGAGTACCGGCGCACCACCTACATGATGATGGCCGTGTGGTTCTCCATGTCCTTCAGGTAAGCCCGGGTTGAAAAACCAGGTTGAATTATCAGGACTTACTGACACATTCATCAAAGTTGTGTCAGAAACTCTCAGCTTGGTGCATTTTGTTGGACTTAAAGGAGCATTGCGCAAGTTTAAAGGTTAATTATAATTTTTTTCCCCATGCATGCCTTACAATTTATTTACCACAGTTGCCTTTATAGACTGGATTAGTCAGTTTATGAATGATTTGGGTCGTATTCTCTGGGTGTGATGCGCTATATGCTCTTGTTCACTCTGCTACTTTGTTGAGTCTCTGCTGCCATTGATGGAATAGCAAGAGAACACGGGCTAACGTCAATATTTATAGCTTTCTTACCTAAGAAGACATTATGCCTCTAAACAAAAGACCTGTGCAATCTCAGCGGAGGATGTTTTACCTTTTCTCCCATGCACATGCACAACACTGGCGTAATTTCAACTTCTTGCCACAGGGGGCAGACTTGTGGTATGCTCCTTTAAAGCAGTGTGTAAGATTTTCACACTGGCGCATCATCCAGTGATGAATTACAAACAACCTCGCCGTTAAGCATGTAGTAACTACTACAGAATCCGTAGAGTATCATAAATGTGACAATGTCAACATTTCCTCAATGTATTTGGTACCACGCTACTGCTAATAGCTAGTAGCAACAACTCTGCTTGTTTTTTTTCTAAAGTCGCTTGAAAATTCTGTGAGTCACAGTTTTTTTTGGGGCTCATTTTTGAACGTGCAGTAAAAAGTAAAAATCTTTCTGTGCGTTTTCTACAGCTTGGGCTAATTTACTTTTTTCCTCTTCCAGCTACTACGGCTTGACAGTGTGGTTCCCTGACATGATCAAGTACCTGCAAAAGCAAGAGTACGCCTCGCGTACAAAGGTCTTTGTCAAGGAGAAAGTAGAACATGTCACCTTTAACTTCACTCTGGAGAACCAGGTCCACCGTCAGGGGCAGTACTTCAGCGACAAGTGAGTCTGATGTTCTCTCCTATTAGAGGCTCCCAGGGGCAAGTGAAAGGGAGAAAGATCATTTCTATCGTGAAATAATGAAAGATTTCATAGATGTATTCATTTTCAAAGAGTAATATTAATGACAGATTTTGTGATGTTTTAATTGTCAGTATTGATTTGATCTAAAGTAACTCTGATGACTTGAATATGTTTAATAATCAGAATTTAGAGACACTGCTTGTTTTTTATTGCTTGCAGGTTTATGAATATGAAAATGAGATCTATGGTGTTCGAAGATTCGCTGTTTGAAGAGTGTTACTTTGAGGATATCACCTCCAGCAACACTTTTTTCAAGAACTGCACATTTATTGCCACCCTCTTTTACAACACTGGTGAGAAGTTCACACACAGACTTACTGATGCTTTACTTTATAGCCATTAAATAAAGCTGGAAAGCTGCTTGTACATCCAATGAGGGATCTATACATCTACCATAATATTAGAACGTAATTAACTCATGTTTTACTGGCTGTGTTTTTAACAAACACTTTTCCCATTGTGGGGTCTCTTTTGATCAATAATGACTATGAAATCTGGTGTGTTTATGCTGGTTAAAATTAATTACTTGCAGACCCTGGTAAAGACCTAACCTATTTTTTTTATCACGTTCTGATATAATTGAAAGAGGGGGCTCTTTTTATTACCATGAATGTGTTACTGACGACTCCTCTTCACCCCACTCCTGTTCCCCTCTTTTTCCCTCCCCTTCTACTTTGACAGATCTTTTTAAATACCGTCTGATCAACTGTAAGCTCATAAACAGCACTTTCCTGCACAACAAGGAAGGCTGCCTGCTCAGTGACGTCAGTGATGAAAATAATGCCTACATGGTCTACTTCGTCAGCTTCCTGGGTACCTTGGCAGTGTTGCCAGGTAATATCGTGTCTGCGCTCCTCATGGACAAGATTGGACGTTTGAGGATGCTTGGTAAGACGGAGAACAGGGCAACATTATGCAACATTTGGTCAGGTGAAAGTGTTGAAGGAGAGAGGGAGAGTGAGCAAGTTGATGTGAATAAACGTTCTACTTTTGAGATTTTTTTAATATAGCCACTAATAATTGCAAATTAGAGTGATTTTAAACATTTGAACTCGTGTTATCTCGTGTTTTGCTAAATTTGAGCAAACCAGAGCTTGTGCATTTGTGTAACTCACAAAACTCACACAAAACATGTTAAAATAAATTCCCACAGCACTGGTGCAGATCAGCCCCATTTAAATTATGAGTTTTGGATGCATTTAGAAAAACGTTTAAAAACAGCACTAACACTTCATAATGTCCTACCCTTACTGGATGTATTAGGTTTGCAACGTTTCAAAGCCCACATAAATTACCACCAAATGTTGTGGTAATTTATGTGTGTCAGTCTATCATTAATTCATCCCAATACTTGAAATCCTCAGAATTGTGTGCTGTTACAATGGCTTGACAAATGTGAGTAAATCAGAGCTTTTCATTTGAACTCCTTAAAGAAAATGTGCAAACTATGAAGTCATAGAAATAGCTTGAGTGCACTAGTGCTGTTTGCTCAGATTAAAATAATATTTTATGCATGTATTTAGAAGGAAAACGGCCCTTGAATAAAACAGCAAGCAGGGATGAATGCTGTAGTCATCCGTGACTAGTAAATGGCTCAATTTATAAGCTTTAATTATAATATGCAAATGCATTTCAGTTCCCTTGCCAAGCAGAAGAAACTGTGAAATTGCCTGATACTTTGGGGAGCTCCACCAACTTGTTTTGCGGTTAAGATTGGGAGGAGTATTATTTAGCTTCAGAGATTTGTTTATTTGGAGTCTCCCATGAAAGCTCTGAACTGCAGCAACTTTAATGCATGTAAAACATGCTGTTTTATGGCAAAATGGTGACTTTGAAAACACCTCATGCCCACAACTGTTCGCAGCTGCTTGGTTCTGGAAATACTTCCATTACATAGATTTTAGAAATTATTTTGAAGGAACTTATATTCAATAACTTGGAATATAAGAAAGGTTTATGGTCTACAACATGTCATTATCGAAAATATTGTGTTAAATACTATCAGGTAGGGGTTAGACTGTGGATTCGCTTTCTTATAAGTGTAGAGAGGTCATGTGCGTGTACCAAATGTCAAATTCCTCAACAAAGCAGAGGCAAGGCTGGGTCTTTGATGTGCCTAATTCAGGGTCTTGTCATTTGGTATCTTCTAATCCTTCTTATGTCACAGAGAATAAAATGTTTTATTATGATCAAAGAGAAGAGGGGCTCACTGCTTACGCATTTCTGTTGTAAAAAAAGAAATAATTATTTTCAGTGAAGAACCACTGATGTTGTTGCCTATAACTCTTGAAATATTTCATAAAATTTGAAAACGAATTGTGTAAAGGATGTTGCTCTGGGAACCCGATACTCAAGCTGGACACAGAGTTTGCTTTTAAAATGTTTAGAGAAGGCGACGAGGTAAGCAGGCAGGTACGGGCTGGAGACCAGAAGATGTAGACGGGGTAGCAGGCAGAACCAGAACAGTCCAGAAGCAGGCAGAACCAGACTGAGCAGGAGTTGCCAGCGGAATCAGATTTTACCAGAAACTGTAGGCAGAACCAGACTTGAAGCCGTTGACGTGTTCCCAGGGTGAGCAAAGCGAATCACAGTATCCAGGCGCCGCACACAAGCACTAGCTAGGAGTCTAGCGAAGGCAGGGCGAGGACCGGTCCCAGGCATAACACGGCAAAACAAAGCAAAGTCTCTGGCCAAAACAACACATGCAGGCGTGGAAACAAGACAAGATGTTCTGGCAGGGAATAGTTGGATGAGGCAGGTATATATGGGTGACAGGTGATCTGGTTAGGACTGATTAGTGGTTGTAGCAGGCAGAACCAATTAAGATGACTGGTGGCTGAGAGGACAAACAAAAACCTAAATCATGACATAATTGTTGAATATTATCAATGTAGATCATGTCTACAGGTATTGCTTTATATCCAAAGGATGATGGAGATCACTGCAACTGCTGTACCTCCTGGCTGGCTCGCCAACCATGTAGGCAGTGGAGGCACCAGAATTTTTTTCCCCCCTACATTTTTCTGAAACACCTTTAACATGCCATACCCTACAATCACCAACTCATTGGGCAGCAGTGTGCCTAATGAGTAGATAGACGGCCTTTGGCCTGTCAAGGACGCCATAGAATTACAAGACCACTGCAAGTAATTTATTACAACAAAAATAAACTTGGTCTGCAGCACCATAACTCATTGTAGGGTAAACCATCCATCCATCCATCCATCCATCCATCCATCCATCGTTCATACCTGCTTAATCTTGCAGGACTGCAGGGGATCTGGTGCCCTTCTCCAGCAGTCACTGGACATGTAGTAGGGTACATGCTGGACGGCCCTCCAGTCTGTCCCTGGGCTCCTTTGAGTGGATATCATTTCATTTTAGTATCAAATGTCTTCTTAGAAGGATGGTGCGCCTGTTGTTGTGGTAGAGGGCAAAGTCATTAATAATTCTCTCTCGTTCCAGTGTCTTGGGGATTTTTTTGCCAGTTCACTGGCGCAGCTGTCCCTGTTGCTGTTCCTGTGGTATTTTTTCCAACAACACAAACAAGATAAACTGCACCTACAGTTAACTAATAAAACACGAAGGGTGAAAGACATAGATGTCAACTTTTAGGAGTTTAAAAATGCATCTTTGTACATTTTTGTACAGCATAAGATATAATAACTCCTGAGAGTTGTTAACGTCACACCAGTGCTCGTATTTCCTTTGAAGCATCAGGCAAACCTTTTAATGGCATTAAATATAATCACCATGACAATGTATCAAATCTACCATCAAAATGAAAAAAGGAAATGCTTTAGGCCTTCCGTCTAATCCACGGAGAGCAACAGCACCCCCTAGTGCCTCAATAAAGACACATACGGTAGTCTTTATTGAGGCACTAGGGGGTGCCTCAATAAAGACACAACTCTTTGAGAAAGTTGCTGATATTTCTTTGCATTTTTGTTTTGTTAGAGCTGCACAAACTTGTTGAAATGCACAATTGTTCTCAAAAATTGTTTCCCCCTCCCGTCATGTCGAACAGAATGTCTCAGTTCTTGAGTCACTGTGGGCGACAGTGGCACAGGAGCTTGGGAGTTTGTCCTGCAACTGGTTTGAACCCCCGCTCTGACGGTCTCAGTTTCCTTGGGCAAGGCACTTCACTCGCTGGCAGTGGTCAGAGGGCCTGATGGCACTGATTGTATGGCAGGCTGGCTTTCTGTCAGTCTGCACCAGGCCAGCTGTGGTTGCAGATGTAGCTCACCACCGTCAGCGTGTGAACGTGTGAATGACTGAATGTGGTGTAAAGTGCTTTGGGGTCCTCAGGACTTGAAGTGCTATACAAGTGCCGGCCATTTACCATTTGAGTCAGTCTCTGGGATGGTTCGCTTTTTTGCCTTGCATTCTGGGAAAGGTTTTGTTTTAGATGATCATAATCTGTACCTGCTTTGTTGGCAAAAACAACTTTAGTATTTCAGGAGATCACCCTTGCCATTTCATCTTTTCATTCTTCCATTTTCTACCCATGTACCACTCATTTTATAGCCATGTATGTTTATTGCTCTTTGTAGTTATTAAATGGTCATAATCTCACCTTTAATTAGACTGTAAATTACTGTAAAGTTTATGAAAACATTTTATTAAACCCGATTTTCATTAATTTTATTTCCGAGCCGCTTTTGGGCCTACTGTCCCGTATATAAGTCAAATCATGACTCCTATTCAACCTATAACCACGATAAACCTCCTGCCGGTAAATTTTGTTTATTGTAGTTACATCATGTCATTCAACAGCAGACCATGAGCTGGATAAAATAAAATTACATCCAGTTATTCGACTGTCAAGGCAGCAACAAATGCCCCCCTGCTGGGTAGACACTGATGCATGGTTGGTACAAAATGTTCTGCAACACATTTTGGCTCTAATATTACAAAAAGAACAAAAAAATGGTGTTTGGCCTATTATTCAGTGCAAATCCTTTTAAAACATCAGTCTTTTATCTCCATTAAAAACTGCTCCCATCTAATTTGTTACCCCGCAGTAAAGACCCCCTTTTAAAATCTTTTGTTTAGTAAAGAGAAACTAAACAGGAAAATATTTTTGTTAAGCTTTTAAAATAACGGGTTTATCTCTAAAAGATTTAAAATATGTGTTTGTTAGCAGAGGGACTTTCCTACGATGACTTGTCGACAGTAATCACACCGTGTCTCTCTATTTGCCCATTTTCCTCACAGCCGGCTCCAGCGTCATCTCTTGCATCAGCTGTTTCTTCCTGTCTTTTGGCAACAGCGAGTCAGCCATGATCGCTCTGCTCTGCCTGTTTGGTGGGATCAGCATCGCCTCCTGGAACGCCCTGGATGTGCTGACGGTCGAGCTCTATCCGTCTCACAAGAGGTGGGTGATTTTAGGCATGCGCCGAACTCTCCCCGACACCCCGAAGGCAGCATTGCTGCTGTTGAGTCATGTGCTGGATGATGTCAGAGGAGTTGGTGATTGGTTGGCTTTCAGGGATGGATGACATTGTGGGGTGAAATGATTGCTTTTGTTTTGGGCTGTAAAGCTCAATTTGCCACCTAAGGCCTTACATTAATTTTTATATTTACACTATATACATCTTGAACTGATTAAAAAGTAGAAAATAAGATGAATTTCAAGACTGTAGCACCAAATTTTTTTTTTCTAGAGCAGTAAAATAGCATTTTTGTTTCCAAGTCAGCTTACCAGCAGAAACACCGCCACCATCTGGTCAGAACAAGGAATTGCATCTCCTTAAATTATGCTTTTCAATGTATTTGATTCTTTTGTTCTCTCCATAAAAATATACCTGCACACAAACTGACTGGCTTTTTGTCCTCTCCTCTTTCCTCAGAACTACGGCTTTTGGCTTCCTCAATGCTCTGTGTAAATTAGCGGCCGTGCTGGGTATAAGCATCTTCACGTCATTCGTTGGCATAACCAAGGCCGTGCCCATCCTGTTTGCCTCGGGCGCACTGGCGGCGGGCAGTTTTCTCGCCCTCAAACTACCAGAGACGCGGGGTCAAGTGCTCCAATAGTGTGGCGCGAGCAGCTCTGCAGACGGCAGCAGAGTTTCAGCCACACCGTGAAGGAAAAAGCTAAAAGGTCCATCAAGTCCCGCCCTCTGACACCCCCCACCACCCACTCACCTACATTCACACTAAAACAGTAAACTACGACATGAATTTGTTGAGGTGCAACATTTGGCCATGAGAGTAATCCTCCCTTATAAAGGTTAGTGATGTTGCTGCATCCTGATAATTCCTGAAAAAAGATGTTTGTTGATGTTTACCAAGATCTGGATAGGAAAAAAAATACAGAAAACCAACGTAGGTGTAACCTCATTAAGTTTCGTCCCCCTCAGTGTAAAAACAACCAAGGTTGGAGGTCAGCAACGCAAACAGACTCATAGAAATGACCACTAACCATCTAGCAGAGTTGTCTGTATTCACCTTCATTCTTTTGAGCAACATCAACTCACCTTTGAAGTTGTGAGTTCTTCATCCTTGTTGGACATCTACTCAAAAATGCAACAATTTCTGCCTTGATTGGAAGCATTTTTGACTCTGGGGGGAGGGGTAACACCAAGACGTTGCTGTCTTGGCCTTCCTTACTCTTTCTCCTGAGGTCTTGTGTTTGTGTCTAGACTTACTGCCATTTTGTAGATAATAGAACATTCCGGGTTTCCTTTTGGTATTGTTACAAATCGGAGATTAATCTCCCTCCCTTTATGGCATCACTTTTGATCACACTCAAACAGGGATAGGATCGAGACGAGTTTTCTGTGTATGTCCATCTGAAGGACGAGCATTTGTCGTGAGTCAGCAGTTTCCCAAGGAAAACGTTCAGATTCTCCCAGTTAGTCCTCATTCCTGTCAAACTGTATTTCCCTTTGTGAGAACTGCCTTTCCCCCTTCTCCTTTACAAATATACAGGATGTTTGTCTTTGAGATGTTTTGGAGGGTGTTATGCATGTCACAAAGTATGAACTGTATGTAAACTTGAAAATCCAGACTATAACATGTAAACAAAATGCTACTACATTTGCTCATATGTCTCTGTAGTATTTTGACAGGACATTGGTTCTATATTTCTTGGTACCTTTAAATAACCTTCCCAGGTGTTTTAGAGCACACTGCACAAAACATTGGCTAGCTTGAAACGTCTGAAAGACGATAGTGAAAGATGACTCGCAAGAAGACTAATTTTTAGGATACTTTGTTGCAGCCATGTTTAGTCTTCTCTGAGAGATAAACATTTATATTATTGTGGGTCATCTCTGTAATTGAAACATTGAACTGTGGTACAATACTAACAAACTGCTGTTTCTTTATTTAGTCTGCTGTCGTTCCACAAATGCAAATTATTGGAATGATAGGGATGGAGCGGTTTGAAAAAAAAACACGGTTCGGTTCGGTCCCCATAAATGAGATGTGCCACCAGAAAAGATTGCATTAATGCTAAAACATTGTGCCCGTGCCATCTGTTTGACCTTTTCCAAACGTTCAGCACACAAAACTTCAGTTTTCTGAAATGTATGTCCTGTGTTTGTTGTGTTACCCAACTCTCACAATCACCGACATTCTTTTTTCATAAACTTCATGAATTCTCATACCTCTGACGTGTCAAATAGAGTGAAGCTCATTTGTAATCATCATCCACATTGGCAAAAAGGCTGTGAATCTTTTGCTTAAATCCTAATGCTTTATCCAACCTTTTTAATTAGAAGCTGTTTAAAAGCTCCAGATAGCAGAGCCTATTGTTTCCTACCTGACACTCTCCTCTTTTCAGTGTCGGTAAATACCCGTTAGCCTCTGCCTAGACGAGCTAACACACTGGGCGTGCTGCTGCTAGCATTAGCCACATGTGCTGCTCAGTGTTAGCCTCTGGTCTCAGTGTATCTTCTGCACACACTTGCTCAGTAGCTGTTATCAAAAAACAACAACTTGGAGTTGCCTTTAACTTATTTTACTAAGAGAGAACAATACGCCATACATGCGTTACATCAATTTAGCGTAACAACCTGCCATTTACATGGGATACGGTAGCTTGAATGGGACAACTGAGGTGTAATCTCCTCTAATGATCTAAACGTACACCTCTTATCAATGTTTTTGTGGGTACTATGTAACTATGAGTATGGCTGTTGCTCTCTGCAATTTCCCTAAAGATTTATTCTGCTAGATGGGACATTTTAATATGCAGTCAGATTTTGTCTTTACTCAGGCTTCAGCAAATGAAAAGCAGAGAGATATTAAATTACATTTATCCTGAAAGAACTCACTGCCAAGTGGCAATTATCTTATATTCAACACAAGAAACAACTCTGCATTCCCACATCCTTCTGATGAAAAGAGCTGTGATCCTTATGGTCACAGGTGTTTGGGAAAAGGAAACAAAAAATTTCAGACAATTTCTTCTCTTCCCAACTTCCATTTTGTAGGATAGCAGCCATATGTAGTCTCCAGACCATTGAATATATAGCCAAACCACTGCACTTTGTGTGCATTGTGCACAACTTTGAGAGCCTTGAGTTGTTCGACACTCACCCCGATGCCCGTTTTGCTGGAAAAGCAACAAAGAACCAGGGGAACATTTATTTGAAAGCACAACCATAATCTACCAAATGATGATTTTGTGAACTTGAGTGCAGTTGTGAACATGCTGTGTAGCTTTACACATTCCTGCACAAGGAAAACGACCCCTCGTTTTGTTTTTGTTTACTTTACATTGATCTAAATTCATCCCCTGATCCACTGTCTGTTCGTGTGCCATGAACACCATCTCTCATGAATTATTGCCAAATATTTTCTGTGGCCTGAGTTTACACATTTTAACATAACATCTGCTATAGATATAAATATATATGTAAATAAAATGAACTATGATAGAACTAATAGGATTTTCTAATTATTTGCCCCCATGGTCTGGACATTGAAGTCATTTCTTTCTGTTGTGCATGTAGAGCAGGAACACTTTTACTTTCTCTCTGAAACTGATCCAAATCGCTGAGTTTCACAGTTCAGGTGCCCTAGTAATAAAGCTCTGGCTTGCAAAAAAAAAAAAAATCCCTCAGAAGCAAAAATAAATAACGTGTTGCAAAAATGTCCAGCATATCCTCTCAGAAGCACACTGATGAAACACAAATCTACACAAGTAAGAAATAAATTCCCTGCCAACTGCCCCATGTCACACATGAAGTTAAGAGCAAAGACAAGACAGCTCTGTTTAGCAGAGAGTTTTGTTAAAATGCTAACATGACAGTTCAAGCACATCTAAGCCTATGTTACAGGGTGTTTTTGTATAATTAACCAGCTGCCTGGGCAACAGTCAATTGTAAGTGCAAAACGTTAACAAAGCAATAAGTGTTTGGGTGTTTGTGTCTTACAGAGTTGTTGGTAATTGAAGCACATTACCACATGCCGTTCTTTTCCACTGAAGGGATTGTTCAGCATAAGTGAAGTGAGATTGTGTGGGCTAGCGCTGAGCTGTTAGCATCTCATCTGCAGCAGACGGCTGTCGGAGGGATCTCAGTGCATTCTGGTGGACGAGTCAAACTAACCGCCACTCTGAGCAGGGAAGAGTAAAGAGAGAATTCACACCATCTCAAATAAATGTAAGTCTAAACTTTTCTATAAGTTGGGCTTGTCTAAGATTGAGAAAATTCCCTTTTTAACATTTCTGCTCTTTGAAGCTCATAACTTGACTCCATAAACTTTCCTCCCTGATTCTTTATTCTGAGATCCCTCTGACTGTTGCCTTTTTCACGTAACAAGCTGACAGTTCAGAACTACTCTGCACAACACTACAACAAAAATAAACACTCTCATTAATGAAGACAGGAAATAATAAAAAAAAAAACTAACATTTGTGTGTGACTCTCTAAAATCACTCTTGGTCTCGAGGCTTCTGTCGATAAACCTGCATCACCATAAATTAAATGTAACAAAGAATTATCACCTTTGTCACTGTACTGTGCTGTAGAAAATGTAGTTGATTGTTTGTAAGTATAGAAACTGTGGAATCAAATATAAAAAAAAGTGATAAAAAAGTGTAAATGAACAATGCTGTATGTTGTCTTTGATTTTGTGTATTTTGTAAATGAGAATGAGATAAAACACTAAGTAAAATCATCAATGCCAGACACCAGTTACGGATCTTAGTTAGACTAAAGGTGGCAGATGCGTTTTTTGTTTAGAAGTGTGTGAGATTTCTCCATGTTGATTTTTGATCAGGATTGCACTTTGGTGCGACCCTTTGGAACTATGACAAAAGGTTATGAAAATAATGAATAATAAACAAGTGGAAAAGATTGGTGGAAAGTGAATTTGTTCAATTTTGCCCTCAATCACAAATAGCCTTGATGCCAGCTCGCTGTTTAAGACTCCACTGCAGTAGAAAAGCATGATGAAGCTTCTTTAAAGTTTGCTGCAGAAGATTTGGACAAGCCAGATGTGTTCTGTGAGAAGACAGTCGGGTTGGAGGAGGCCAAAGCCCAGTCACACCGTGTTTGTGGTAAGAAAGCTTCTGCACGTCACCCCAAAAACACCATGCCAGACATGATGCTTGCAGGTGAAGACATTCATAACGGAAGGAAGGACGAATAAAAATGTGAACATGAAACGAGTGTTGATTTCAAAACACATATCCAAGTAAGCTTATTTTTGGTTTCACAGTAAGAAACTAAAGATTCTCGAACAAACCAGTTAATGACATAAATTGCCTCCAAAAAAATCCCCTCAAAATATTCTAAATATTTTTATTGGATGTATTATTTATCTAAATAACAAAATTTGTATAACAATTTATAGAAAAAGATGAGAATGTCTCAAAGGAGTTCAACTATATTGGAGTTCATGAATGAGCTTAATCAACATAGTAAATCAAATTGTCCCTTAAAAATACATTCTGTGTTTACTTAGGTCATCTTTGTCCGGTATTTAAACAGTTTGATGAAACATTAAAGTGTGACAAAAAACAAAATACAAGATATAGGTAAATATATTTTTCATGACACTGTATGTTTCTTCTTGCCTGGGAACACCTTTGAAATTAGCTGAACATCCCCCCCACTAGTGAAAAAATCACTAGTGGGGGGGATGTTTGGGTTCGCCTCTGGTCCAGTTGCCTCTCCTCCATCCGGATTTTCAGCAGATAACAACTGATCAGTGGATTAAACAATTATACAACACAATAATTGCATTAGCTGTCTTTATAAAGACAAATTACATGCCATGGTCTCAAAGTGGGTGGAAACACAAAAAAAAGCACAATTACAGCTAAAGTCCACAGAGGGGAAATACTCCATTAAAGCTCTAGATGGCTCTACTTTTCAACAGTGGGAGACAATTGTAATTTGTGGGAAATATGTGGCCTGTAACAGAGATGGTGAAATGTTCACTAAAACATTTGAAGAATTTGGTAATTGGCTCAGCATTATGAGTTAGCTAGTGAGACTAAGGGGGAGAGTTTGTCCTACCCCAACCGAGGTTAATTTCTAGTAAACACCCATTTCAGGTACAGTATGTGTCTGTAAGAAACATCACAGCGTCGTTTTGGTGCCAAGCTTAAAAAATAAGTGTCTCTGGTCAACAATTTAAGCTAGGGAGCACATTTTAGGCTACATTAGAGATTCCAAGGATGTGTATTAATCAGCAGCTGGTCTCTTTAACAAATATTGCATATTTATCTTATTTGTAATTATGAATGTTAAGAGAACGTCGGTTTCCTTTTCCCTGCTTGTCTTCACTTCTGCGCGGCTCACCCGCCGGTGGACTGTAAAGGAGCGCACCCTGTGAGTCCAAGCGGCAAACTGCAGACCTAATAGAATCCAGCAGGTGGCAGCACTGCAGCTGGGAGGGCGCTAGCCAGCCGCTTCAGAACACCAAAGAAGAAGAAGAAGAAGTAGAAGAAGCAGCAGCAGCAGAAGAAGAAGAAGGTTTTTCCTTCAGGGGTGAGTTTTTAAATAAATCTGCCGTTCTATCCAATTCCGTTTTTGTTTAGTTTGATTTGTTTCTTGATTCCAGCGGTTTATGTTTTTACGTCTCTACGCTGGACGGAGCAGACAAGCTGGTTAGCAGCGACTGTAGCGAACAAGCAGCTAAACAAGCTAAGCTAAAGTTATGAAACCAACAGGAACCAGTTAGAGAAAATACACAAACCAGTGGAAATAGACGCAGTATGCTTCCTACAGTCATTTTTATAGACAGAGGGACAGTTTATGACTGTAATTTAGATTTAAAAGCCTTTGCCAAGTTATTAAAAATTAAATATTTGATCAGCAGCCTCTGGCTGAAACTTTCCTGTGTTATTTTGGTATATTCGTTGTTTTACTTAGTTAATAAGGCTCATAAGCCCTAACATCGTATGAGAATATTGTTTTAACTAAGTCACAATCACCCAAACATCGCCATTCCCCTGATTTAACATTTCAGAGGCAGTGTGGGGTTCAGTGGGGCAGGGAATTGAACTGACCATTGAACTGACCATTCAAGAAGACCATCAGTCTGGCAACTGAGCCGCCCTGCAGATTTTCTATAGTCTCCGGCTTTCCATGGACGAGACACAAGGTGCGCTGCGGACAGGTCAGCCGTCCATCACAGGGCGAGCCAGAGAGAGATTAGACAAACATCCATGCACACAGTAGAGAGGTCAGATAACCTCAGACCCAGAGCATTCTGGGAGAAGCCAGAGAGAGAGAGGATGTAACGGGGATTTAAACCCAGGTCCTTCCTGGTGCGAGGCAAAAAGCTGAGAGCTGCACTGCTGTGAAGCTCCTGCACCGTCCAGCTGCTGCTTTGCTGCTGTAACATCAGGATGAAGGTAGAACGCGCCACATGATCAGTGTCTGCTCATTAACGTGTTTACCTGTGACTCTCCCAGGTGGTCTCCTCCACAGTCGCTGATGCTTCCCAGAGTCCCCCGCTCTGCTCGGCACGTCGCTGTCTGCCTTTCTGCCGCTCGGCCTCTGGCTCACTTCAGACCGCACATGGACCCGGACCCTAACCGGCCCGTCGAAACCACCATCAGAACCAAACTTACAGACACGTTCAAGCCCGACCACCTGGAGGTCCACAATGAGAGCCACATGCACGCCGTTCCCCCCGGCTCCGAGTCCCATTTCCGTGTCCTGGTGGTCAGCTCCCAGTTTGCGGGCCTGCCACTGATTCAGCGCCACCGTCTGGTCAATGAGGCGCTGAAGGAGGAACTGAGTAGCTGTGTTCACGCGTTGGCTATCCAGGCAAAGACTCCTGAGCAGTGGGGCACGGACCCCACTCTGGCCAAGAGTCCCGCTTGCATGGGAGGTTCAAAAGGCGATCAGAGTGTGGAGGAGAAGCTGAAGGCCGGACGGGGATAAAGAACCGGACTCTGTGTTTGAGTTTTTCCTCACATTCTGTCACATGGTAACCTGGTTCCCACAGTTCTGGTTTGGTCTTAGTGAGGTTAACTCAAGCTTGGAGTTAACCTGTGTTCATCTGGTTTAATGGATGGTCGACTCCTTCCATCAGAAGATCAGAAGCCATCGAGTCACAACGTAGGTTTTTTTTTTTTTTTGCTCGTTGGAACTTTGTAGGTTGGGAACCTCTCTTCACATTAATAGTCTTCTATTTACAATTGTATGATTGCTCTTATGTTGTAAAACTTACATCATCATACAAATAAAAATATCGTACAAAAAGTTTTGATCTGTGCATTTCTGCTGCTGAATGTAAATAAAAGTGGTTTCTGTGATTCACTCTTCCATGTTAAAAGATATTTATTTTACTTGCAAAAAGTCATTTTATGGATAATCTGCCTAATATGCAGCAGATTATTATGCATTGGATTTATTTATAGCTGTGATCAAAACAACAATGGATAGAATAAAATAGCCTTTATACATTAATAAAACAGATGAGAAATGCATCAAAATAATCGAGGAATAATTTTTATTGATATGTAAAACTTTGTATTTATTTGATTTGAAGTACGTCCTTAGAGATGCTTTTATTTGAATTAAACAACTTCATTTTTTTCTTCATAAGTATGTCAAGTTATTTGGCTAAATGTAATCTGGAATATACTAATGAAGTGTTTTACATGTTTAATAATTGTGAAGCTTTTTAAAGTAAGTTTAGTCAGACTCAAAAATGCAACTAATTTATTTCATGAGGACAAAACTACACAGTGACTGCAGAAGAAGGTTGGTTTTACGTTTTTATGGATAAAGCGGTATCAGGATTCTGATTCAGACGAGTCTGTCGGTTCTTCTGAGTAAAAATATGTTCAGAAGCTGATGCCCTGTACTGGAGGCTATGACATTTACAGAGTACTACATTAGTATTAACACCCCTTACACTGGGATTTAATTAAAGGAGGCTGAAAAAAACGTTTTCCCTTTCAGATATTTCTTTGTAAATAAAGCTGAAAACCATGGATCTTTGTCTGATGATTATACTCATATAACCCAAATAAAACATGCTAGTGTTTGAAGTTGAATAGTTATCTGTGTAAAACTCACTGATCTGAAGGTTAAATGCTCTTGGTGGTTCCTAAGAGCTGCAGCTCCTAAACTCTGGGATGGTTTCCCTCTTTCTGTGAGGTTTGCCATAACTCCTACTGAATTTAAATCTCTCTTAAAAACTATTTTACACGACCAGCAGGCCAGCCTTGGGGTTTTACCTTTTATAGTTTATTGTTGCGTTGTTATAGCTTGCTGCTTTCATTTTGCTGTTTTTTATTCACCCCTGCGACACTTTGGGTGCCTTATGGTATGTTAATGTGATTTATAAATACAGCCTTGATTAATGTTTTGGTTGAAATCTTGAAATAAAATGTGAAAACGTGTAAATGGTTTAAAAAAACCCGGTTATTACTGAACGGAGACGGTCTTATCTGACTAGTGACGGTGTTGTCAGTGCCGCTGGCTCAACACAAGAGGGCAGTATGGTCCCACACTGAATCACCACTTGGGTAGAAAATTGGGAAATACTTTAATAAAGCTTCTTTACAGACGAAAATTATCAATTACATTAAGTCACATTTTGATTAGATATTTATAAATCTGAAATAAAAATAAACAAAACAAAAACCAGGATGTGAAAGCAAATAAAACCTCAGGTCAACTAAATACTGACCCTGGCTGTTCAGTCACCGCACACAAGGATAGAAAGTTACTCCTTATAGAGGGAAGCGTTTAGATGCTACTAAAATAAAAATGTGTCCTGAAGTATTAACATGCTTTAATGTTGCTGATACAGATTCTGAAACAATTAAGTTAAAATCTGATTAAAGAGAAGCGCCAGCAGTCGGTGAGTTTGTGCCGGTTCCCTGTTTGACCCAGTCTGTCCTGGATGTGGGAGGGCATCTACTTCCATCCTGTCCCTGTGAAGATCTCCTGGCCTTAACTTTAACACGATGACGGCTGAAAATCACCTCCTCCGCCAGACGAGGAGGAAAAGACAACAACTATGCGTCAAAAGTATCCGTGGGAGTCTGAAGAAATAATCTGAGAGAGAAGCGGGCCGCGGAGGTTTAAAACAACACGTTCTTTTGTCAATACAGGCAGTTTTTATGTTTTGCTGGACAAAGCTGCAGAGTTATTGTTAGTTCATGACTGCAGGCCTGCAGAGGGACGAGGATGAGAGTCATCCTCCACAATTATCCTGGACCTGGAGCTGACGGCCTGTCAGTTCCTTCAAAAGGTTCCCGTGAGGAGGGCGAACAACTGGTGTCGCTGGTTTAGAAAAAGGCAAACAGCCACTTTATGACCCCGGCCGCTCATTAGGGCCAGGCCTGCAGGAGCCACGGCGAGCTCCCCAGGCTGTGGGAGAGCACAGCGAGCCGGGCCCAAGCGCCCGCAGACCTGCACGCTGCCACAGAGATTTATGTGCTACGTTTCCAGGTGGTGTTCTGATCCAACGAGGGGGGAAAGTCATCAGGGATGACGAGGTGGAGTGCTGGGACTTGTTTTTGCACTTAACAGGTTGGGCTGTTTTACTTGTGAGCAGTACATCACCCATTCATTAGTGGCGGTTCTGCAGTGAAATGACAGGGTCTGTCAGGTCAGCCCAGTGGATCGTGACCCAGCGATGCACCGACTGAGGAGCTTTTCTCCTCAGCGCCTTTCACTTCGCAGCCAAGCCGTCTATAAAAACACAAATCTGCATCTTGTAATGAGGTAATTATTTTGAAACTTCAGAATTTGAGAACAGAAATATTCAGGCCCATGGTCTGTTTGAATGTCTTGTTTTTGCTATAATTTTGAAAGAATTTCTTAAATACATCATACCACCATTACTCATACTTTTTTTTATTTAAGTGTTTTGTGTTTTTTTATTAGAGATATCAATATGCAAATTTGGTCTAAAAGTGATTACAGGCTAAATTAGTGAAAAAAATAAATACAAATAAAACAGAAGCAGAAGGGCAATTCATCTTTATATTTGTGATTAAATAAATTATAATTAAACCTAAATAAAATAGACTTATGCAATGAGACAACTTCCAATATTCAAGATAAAATTTGTAGGTGGATGGCAGTCTTTTGTAAATCCAAGAATATTAAATTAAAATAAATAAGCAAAATTTACTATAATATATTCATTATAAAATCAATTTGATTAAATAATCTATGATAATTTAATTTAAAACACTATATTTTTTAGCTTTTTAATTTGTGTAAAAGCACTTCTAAGTCGGCTCACTCTCACAAACATTCAGAGCTGGACCTCCGTCCACCGTGCCTCCCCCGGGGTCCGGCTCCAGCAGTGATGGATCTGTGCCGGGTTCTGGTTCTGGCCCGTGAGGCCTGGGCGGGCTGCTGCGGGTCAGTGGGAACCCACCTTGGCCGTACTGGATCTGCGTCACAGGCCAGGGACAGATGGTGCCAGGCTGGTGCTGGGACCCCGAGCGGGGCAGGGTTCCCGCGTACGAGGGCAGCCGCTGATTTATGCTGCGGCCACGAAACCGAGGGCCGGAGTGCAGGAGGGCTGACTCGGGTTGGGGGGGGGGGTGCTCCTTCTGCGCAGTTGACCTCTGCTGGTCGAGGGGTCATCCGCCGGTAGGGATAGATGAAGGGAGGTGGGGGGGGGGTGTGGAGTTTGGGGCGCAACAAATGGGTGTCTGAGAAGGGGTGGCAGGGCCGTCCCAGGGGACCAGCATCGTCTTGTGGCCCCCCAGAGCAGCTGCAGGATCTGTGGAGCATGTTGAACGCATTTCATTTAAACCTGCCTTCAGTTTACTTTATAAACTAAATCCGTTGGGCAAAAGCAACAATTTTCAATCCTGAAAACTGATAAAAAGTATCCCAGCTGGATCCTCGTGCACGCAGCTCAAATTCTCGTTTATCATCAGAGAGTCCGCGAGCGGCTGCGATGCTGAATCTTTAGTTGGGTTCATGTTTTACGAACAGCTGAATTAAACCTAAGGTGGTGGTAATAGGCTATTAAAGCCCTTTAATTGGAAAGCCCCTGTCCATCCACCCCTGCCACCCCGAGCCCACCACACAGCTGACTAATGAAATCAGTGAATGGCAGCCTTGAAAGAGAGGGACAAAAGCTGAGATAGAGAAAAGACAATATCCTTGTGTGGGAGAATTAGTTACACTCAGTGGTCTAAGTATTCAAAGCACGGAGCAAAATAAAGAAAAAAAATGAGGCTGGGGGTAAAAGCGGGGATTAAGGGAAAAGTCCACACAGGTGGCGGTTAGATGAGGGGTCACATGACAGGACGCTACATCGCTTGATAAACAGCAGCCGTGGCGCACAGGAAGGAGGAAGGGAGGAATTTTATAGGGGAATTAACTGCTTCAGCACATCAGGTATTCATTAGGGTAAATCTCCCAGGTGTGCTGTACGTGTGAGAAAATGGCAAATAAGTCAGAAGGCTGGATCTGTTGCACAACAACGACATGGCAGCAAGGTGTGGTACAGCTGGGGGAGTTAGCTGATTTTAATCATCACTCATAAAAAGCATTGTAAACTCATCTGGAAACTCCAAAATCAGAGATGAAGTTATGGATGATGAGTTCCTCGTCCTAACATCGTAATCAGAGGAGAAACTTTTGAAGTGTCTTCAAGATCTAAGTCTTATTCACTTAAGATTAAATTGGTGCTAAGAATGAAAAAGTAAAGAAATGACAATCAAATGGTGTTTCATGGCAGAGCCGGTCCTACCCAATCAGGGGACCTGGGCGAGATTTTCTATGGTGCCTTCCTACATCGGATATTTATATACGCATACAAAATAAAAAGAATATCATTGTTTTCACCTCTGTCTTTAATTTATAACATGTCACCCAATCTGCATGCAAAACAAATGACAGATTAATGCAAAACATTTGAAAATATATATAAATACCCTTACCACAAAATAAAAAGCTTGTAAACTTGTGAATGAATGAATAATAATAGTAATAAATAAATCAGAAATATAACTATCAACATCAAGCTTCAAATATAAATGACCATGTTTGCACATAAAAACACTATTCATAAGCGACATTTAACCCATTAAATAACTATATACTAAAACAAAAAAAAAACAACTTTAAACAAAAGCTATATCCTATGTATAGCTATATACAACTATATGCAACAATATGCACAAAATAATCATTTTTAAGACCTCTAGCAGTGTTTTTATTGCTGCTTCCACTAGAAGACAAAAGTATGCCAGTATTGATTCAACTTGCAGTTGATCTTTCCTAGATTATGCTCAGTAAAGTCATTATTATGATTTGTAGTAATATTAATTGGGCATCTTAGCATTTCCATTTTATCAGGTAATAGTAATAACTTTTTTTTATATAATTAGCTTGGATCAGGGTGGATACTCTTGGTAGTTTATTGGGCTTGGCGTTTTGGGAGTTCTAGGTGCTTGTTATTAACTTGTTTCATCCAGTCTAAAACCAATTTGAATGCCTGTTTAGGACCATTGTCCTTTATTGACACTTTATTGTCACTCAAAGTACATTTAAGCAAAATTTGGTTGCAAGGCTCTGAGTAAAAACAGAAGACAAAAGAGAAACGTTATACATATAAGTATTTGTCATTTGTTTAGAATGTCCAGAAAGGTGTAAAACAATATGGGTTGTGCAAGTATACAGTATGCAGCAGCAGGATGTATTGCAACAGTGAACAGACTGTATGATAAATCAGCTAGTAAAAGTTAGAGGTCACCTACCTTCTTGAAACTGAGAGCTACTTCATTGGTGTTTGTCATACGAGGGACTACCCGTACTCACCAATGAACTAGAAGAGTCAGCGTTCACCTTAAATTTAGGTAAAATAAACATATTTTACATGCTTTGTTGTAGATATGGTCATTTTGAAATCAAAATAAATGCAAGTGTGACTCAACAAGAAGAGTAACAGAATAAAATAGAGTTTTAGATGCAGCTCACGTTGGTGACCCCTGGTATAGTTGGTGCAATAGAGTCTACAGTGTCCATGTAAAGCTGCTAGTTTTTGTTTGGATGGAAGGGGGGGGGGGGTAATTAGCAGGGTTAGCAGTCTGATGACGTGAGGAATGAAGATGTTGTGGAATCTGGTTGTTCTGCATTTGAAGCTGCTGAACCTCTTGCCAGAGGGCAGCAGCGAAACACAGTCCATGATGGGGGGGGGGGGGGGTCTTTTGTGGGTGTCTGAGCCCTGGTCATGGATGGAGGGGATTGCTGCCCCCATGATTCTCTCCACTGTCCTCACCTCTCTATCCACACATTTCTAGTCTGAGGCGTTGCAGGCCCCAAACCTGGAGGTGGTGGTGGGGGGGTGTTACTCTTCTCACCTGACGCTGCTGAACTCTCTTTAAAAGAGCGGAGGTGCGGAGGCACCAGGTATAAGTCTTATTTTATTCTTTTAATTTTATCTATGTAGCACCAATTCATGATACCTAGGTCATCTCAAGGTTCTTTCCAAAGTCAGACTCCATCAGATCCTCCAGGTTGGTAAGAAAGTTTCCTCTCTAAGGAAACCCAGCAGGTTGCATCAAGTCTCTCCAAGCAGCATTCACTCCTCCTGAAAGAGCGTAGAGCCACAGTGGACAGTCGTCTGCATTGTTGATGGCTTTGCAGCAATCCCTCATACTGAGCATGCATGAAGCGACAGTGGAGAGGAAAACTCCCCTTTAACAGGGAGGAGAACCTCCAGCAGAACCAGAACCAGGTTCAGTGTGAACGCTCATCTGCCTCCACCCATTGGGGCTTAGAGAAGACAGAGCAGAGACACAGAAAGCACAGAAGCTCACATTGACCCAGGAGTACTTTCTATGGTATACGATAATACTCTGGATAACGTCACAGCTAACAGAACGCCAGACCAGGTGTACCTACTATTTATTTGTTATTGACGACAGCATGGGCCAGCGAGGTGTTAAATATGTCTGTGGGGATGTGAGCCAGCTGGTCAGCACAGTCTTTGAGGACCCGGCCCGGTATGGTGTTGGGTCTGCTGGTTTCTGCTCATTGATTTTTCTCAACGTTCTCTGGACATCAGCTGTCTCAAGTCTGAGTGCCTGTTCATCCGGGTGAGGTGTGCATTTCTTCACAGGAGTGTAGTTGAGAGCCTCAAACTGACCAAAGTAATCATTAGGTGAATTTAGAACATCCATGTTGTCCCCACAGAGTAAAGGAGCAACCTTGTAGTCTGGGATGGTCTGCATGCCTTGCCACATGGGTCAGGTGTTTGTCAGGTCAGGGAGAATCCATGCATTCGCTGACCATAGGCTGTTCTTATGGCACAGCTCAGGCTGATTTAATTCCCCATCCGTCCCCACAAATGACCGCATTGGTCATCCGGGGTTTCTGATTTGGCCGTGTGGTGACGATCGTGGTTGCAGAGACTTCCTCCATGATCTTCTGGATCTATGCAGACGCTGACTCAGCATGCTCCTCCTTAGTGGTGTGTTGGTTTTCAGTTGCAGCCTCCCTGAACATGTCCCAGTCCTGCTCGACATCCGGCTGTTGGTTTTTGGTGAAGATACTGTCAGCTAAACAGCCCCACAGCATGATGCTGCCA
Organism: Fundulus heteroclitus; assembly: GCF_011125445.2. Taxonomy (NCBI): domain Eukaryota; kingdom Metazoa; phylum Chordata; class Actinopteri; order Cyprinodontiformes; family Fundulidae; genus Fundulus; species Fundulus heteroclitus. Next base: position 43,698,439 of record NC_046363.1, read on the forward strand.
CTGCCGTGTTTGCCAGTGTGTATCGTGTAAAAGCCTTACATCGACTCCACCAAACATATTTCCTTTCCTCGCAAATTATAGAATGGGTCATTTGTGGTGTAAGGACTTCATTCCTCTCCATCAGAAGCTTCATCAGCTTCTCTGTGTTCTCAGTAACGCTGGTGTTGTATTTACATACATGTGAAGGGGAAATGTTAGTCCGCTCTGATAATTCAGGTTTAAAGGTGTGCACAGGACATGTTTGTAAAACAATTTGATTAAACTGCTTAAGTTATTTCCACTTATTGGTTGTTTTTTTTAAAGATATTTCTTACTTCTCAAACATTACTATTTTTTTTTTTTGTTTTTCACCAATAATGTTTCATTTATGTTTTAATTTCCTTAAAATCTGGCGAAACAAATAAGAAACCACAAACAAATCAGCTGATAGATGAGCTGTGCCGGGAATTTTCCCAGAAAGTGACGTCAGCGTCTTCACTTGCGTGATTTTTTTAATTGTTAATGAGTTTATTTTGTTCCCTTAGGAACTATGAAGCCAGTTGTAAACAAACGTTCCATCCCCACGTGATAAGGCAGGGTTAGAAAATCTCTTTTGTCCTGGCATCATTTAAAAGGGTCAGATTTTTTAGTGATATAACTTTCGTTATAGTAAATAGTCAAATTCCTGTAAAAAGAAGCTTCTATAATTTAAATAAAGTTGCCTATTTAACTTTTTGTTCTGAGGTTTTCCTACTGCAGATTCAATCACCCATTTTTATTATTTAAAGATGGTATCCCACTCATCGTTTTCTTACCACCAACCAAATAAAAATAGACAAACATCTTGAAAAGTACACAATATATTTTACATTTCTGGATAACAACAAGCATTACACTACAAAAAGAGAACAAAAAGTAAATACAACTTTCTTGAAAATGCTGTATTTGCCCTTAATTTGAGCAGGTAAATAAGATAATTTGCCAATGGAGTAAGATTTTTGCGCTTATTATCTTATTTCAAGTGCACTATATCTAATTATCTTATTTTAGGGGTAAAAATACTCATTCCATTGGCAGATCATCTTATTAACTGCTCAAATTAAGGACAAATGCACTAATTTCAAGAACATTTTACTTACCTTTAGTTCCCTTTTTGTAGTATAACTTTATTTACATAACACTATGATAATCAAAAACAGTTCCACCACATGTGGAAAGCAGCACAATCTCAGGAACCCCTTCTAGCAAGATGAGATGTCCATGCAGCAGTGCTACGTTATCCTCTGAATAAAAGGCACCAGCAGAGTTACCAACGGGTTCAAAAACAAAAGCACAGCCTTGTCCTAACAGCAGATGCTACATGCCTAGCAGCCGTCATCAGCTGGCTGTCTTTTCTGCAGTTGGGCAGATGTCCTTTACCTTCTGCAGACAACTGCTTGAGGGTACGGTTTATTTATTGATTTTATAAATAATTGCACAAAAAATGTCAGCAATTGACACAGTACATACAGCTGAAGCAGTTATTGGATCCGGGTCAGAATCCCAGCTCACCTGCGCCAGAAGGTGGTCAGCAGGCAGCGCAGCTATTTGTCAGTTCAAACAGTAAAAGTTTGACTTCCTTCACATTTCGTTTTCCTACCCCTGTCTTTTTATGGTGATATAACGTTTTGGATTTATTTTTCTACATGTTTAGATTTTTAACTGTGTGCAGAGTTCCCAGTGCATTGGAGTATAAGGGTTCTGAATATTCTCCACTTTTTAAAACACAGCTACACATCTCTTCATGTCTCCTTCATGTTAACTTCTAATCACTGCCGGACACATTTCCAGATATATCTTCATGGTGTTTTTGAATAACTGCTGCTTCATGCTGTCAGGTCCTTCTCACTTTCCTTACATTGGAAAGTGAGAAGGCTACAACCTTCTACATTCTACAACCAAAAACCCTGATGGGTTTTGCGTGGTTGTGGGATCAGACAAATGAGATGCCACTGACAACTCTGCTGGTAAGTGAATCATCTGAGAAAGTGACATCTGCATGACTGGGACGGTCTTTATTGTTCCTGTGAGTTGTATTTTTCTCTTTCAACCACTCGATCACGGCTGGAAGTCATAGCAGCTTTTCCTCGGGGTGCGAAGACACGGGACTGGATGGACTGGTTTTCAGGCCAGAGTGCACAGGCCAAGGCCTCAGCCCTGAGCCCTGCACACTTATCATGCAGCTCCTGTTCTCTCCCCTCCAGGGCTCTAACCAGAGGAGTGTGCATGTCAAGACAGATAAGTCACAGATAAGTCTCTTTCAAGGCTTCTTCTTTCAACCCTTTTGCTCCGCGGCGTTTGTGATTATGAGCTTTGAACCTGTGCCTCATCCCTTTAGCGTGTCCTTCATCCTCCCTCGCCGTCAATCACGGCATTTTGGGTGCAAGTCTCAGCTCAGTCTGCACACCTCGGCCAGCTCCCCTTAACCCTCCTCGGCTTTCTGCAAATCTTCTTTTTAACTCGGGTAACATCTACGTTTAGCCGAGCTGTTGCCTTGTGGCCTGTGTAATTCTTTCAAATCTGCTCTCAGTGTTACCCATGACTGAACCCGGACACACAGTTTTCTCTGCCTGCGTTTCTTTCTATAGCCCTCGCTCTTCAGGAGGATTAGATCCACTTAACCCCCCCGATGTGCTGAAACGCCCTTCTGATCATGTTTATGTCTCGCTCACAGCCTGAAGCTGTTATCATATCACCACATCACGTTATCGCTTTTCCTCCTGAGCATTACTCAGCCCCGATGTTTTCAGTCCAGAGGTTGTAAGTTATTCAAACATCAGTGTTTAGAATATTCTAGAGGATTTGAGCCCCCCCCCCCCAAAGCTCATACTATCCACAGAGACACAGCAAACACTCATAAACTACCACAATATATTTATTATTGCAAAAGCAAGGCTTTTAAAGGGGAAGGGTTGAATTTCATGTGGATTGAAAAGGATAAAACAGGATTACCATCTGGTTTTATGTCTGGTCAGTGGTGCCCTATTGCACCTGTTTTATTCCAGTTTTATTTACATGTTTTAATCAAGAAAAGACTTGCAAATGCAAAATCTAATTTAGAGTGTTTTGGCCAAGATGAACACGGAGGAGCTGTAAAAATTTAACATGCAGACATAAGGAGTTTGCATGTAAAAGAAGGTAAGAATGTTTTGTTTCTAAAGTAGAAAATTTGCTGAAATCTCCTTTGCTGCTTCAAATGCATCATTAAAAATGTCAGAAAATATGTAGCGAGTGAGAAAACTTTCCTGAAATTTAAAAAGAGATTCTGACCTTTTACCAACCTTTCTAATGTTTTGCTTTAAAATGAACAATTTGTTGGGCAGAAAGTCAAAGTCAATTCTTAAGACAACTGGTAAAAATTCCCAGAACTTTGGATTTTGTTTGGATGACACACTTTACCAGTGGTTTTATCTATATGCCAGTAATTCTAGGAGTGGATGGATGGACGGATGTATTATCCAGAAATACAACCACTTGAAAATTGTCAGTGTTGTTTAGGAATTCTTTGCAGACATTTAAGAATTAAAAAGTTTTAAATCAAAGTTGATGTGATAGTTGGAACATGCAGTGTACAACGTGAATCAGAGGTGAGTAGAGTGGACAGAAAATTGTACTCAAGTAAGAGTAGCACTAACAAATATACAAAGAATAACGTAGTTACAAAATAAATTCAGACAGAAGAAACAGTTTTCTAAATCTTTTTTTTCCCAACATTAAACTTGAAAGCAATAAAAGCAATACTTAAAGCAAATAATGTATATAATACAGAATGTTAGAACAGTGCAAAGTACTTTCAATGACTGTTTACTGTACATTCATCTGACCTCCAAGTGGCTCAATGAGCTCAGCAGGTAGAAAATAACATTAAAATAACAAAGCTTGTGTACAAATAAGAAGTCTCACTTTCACATAAACTCCAGGTTTTTGTCTCTCTGTTGCATTTTTGGTTAAAACAAGTTTGTTCTTCATTCATGAAGATACTCACAGCAGAAAGACTAGCCAGAAATTCTACTCAAGTAAGAGTAGCAATACTTGAGAAATAATATGACTCAAGTAAAAATAAAAAGTACACTGCAGTAAAACTACTCCTAAAAGTACATTTTGTTCAATAAGTTACTCAAGTAGATATAACTGAGTAAACGTAACTAGTTACGACCAACCTCTGCCTTGAATGCATCATAAAAGCACATCCTTTGGGAAATGCCACAGTGCCAGTGTGTTACATTGCTGCTGTGCAGAGTTTGGTCTGGTTGGATGCTGCAGGACGCTGGATTTGGACACTAGCTTACGATTTTCCTCCAGTACCAGAGAAGTTTCTGCTCAGCTTGATGTTTCAATGAGTAATTCAGTGGAATGCAGAGTTAGCTGTATGTCTATTCACTGTTAAAAATGTGACTTTGTTGACATAAAGTTTTGGTTTGTTCCATCCTTATTTACTGTAGCTTCATGAGAAGTTTAGTGATGGCTGGGAGTCGTCGTTTGGTGTCACCTTTTAAAGTCGCCCTACAGAACATTACATTCCTGTACTTAGTTCCACGCATAAACATTCTGCATGTTTTCCGGTATAAAACATTTGTTTTGTGGATGTGCATGCCGAACCGACAGGGCTGTCAGGGCTGCAAAAACCAGAACAGCCTTTCTTCTGCTCCTATCCAAGCCTGAACGCAGGTGAGTTGTGTTTTAGGAAGAGGAGGAGGAGGACCGTCTCCCTGACTGCTACTGATACACAGAGCTGGTCCAACTCATTGCTTCCCAAGTCACAGATAAGTCAAGTCCTAACTCAAAACTCACGTCGAGTTCAAATCGCATGGTTTAGATTTCATTAGCAAGTCGTAATGAGCTATCACTGAACCACTACAACTCACAAACATTAATAAAAGAGTGTTTAATTATCCCAAAACATCTAAACATTGTCTTTGTATAAATATTTGACATCTTTCTTGAAGGCTTCCAGCCTTGCTTTGGACTGGCAACTTGTTTAGGGTGGAACAAGTTACTTTTTTCTGGGACAGTGTCTAAGTAAATGTGCAGAAGGATATTTTAGTCCAGAGGGATCTAAATCTTCTACTTTGTGGGCCAAAACTGTCAACTTAAAAGTACTTGAAAGCCCCAAAAGTCTAAAAAAATCAGAAGTCTTATTTTAAAAAATTAAATACTTTTTTTTTAAATTTAATTTTAAATTTTAAATTTATTGTGATTTTTGGTTTTAGTTTTTCCTTCAACAAATTAACATGCAATATATATAAAAAATGAACAACACTGTGTGATTGTTGAAGATATTGGATCTCTAATCATATCGATTTAATAAATAAAAGGGTTTTGCATTATCGAAAATAGAGGCATTGTGTTTCCAAAGCTTTTTTTGGTTGATTGTTTTCGAGTCTTTCTTCTAAAATGTTTGTCTTGTTGAGTAAAAGTGACTGAATGTTTGTAGTCCTATGTACTATCAACATAAAGTAAAAGTAGAAAATGTGGTTAATAAGAGAAAATGCTTTTTGTTCTACCTAACCTGTTCCCTTTCATTCTTGAATGATACAGAAATTCCTTCCAAGGGCCCTAAATGGCCCCCGTGTCATATGTTGGACACCCCTGTTTTATTTTTTTCATTCTAATTTAAAAACAAAACAAAAAAAATCCTCATGTTTTGGCAATCTTCAAACATGCGGCACCTTCATTTTGCTGATTTCCTCCCACGTCCATCTGAGAGGATGATTCACTGCGGCTCCCTCTGTCGAGCATCTCAGGATCCTTTATTAAACCCATAAACGATATTGTCCGGGCTTCTGTTCATGCCAGAAAGGTCAGCCATAAGCCAGGCCAGTAAACGCAGGGTTAATCTCGTCTCTTCCAGATGTACTCGCCAAGTCAAAGGACGTATGAAGCCTCCGCTCGGACTTCCACAGAGCGTGATCTATTGTTCGTCTGTCAGCGGCGCCGTGATATATTCTATCCTACCCTGGCGGACAAAACGTACCCCGGCGATTATACAAGCGGGGCCATTCGTCCACAGCAACGCCGGTCCGGTGACTCTGACACCAGGCAGCTTGACCTGAAGGTCTCACGCTTCTTTGTTTCTGCTGACCTCTGTTTCTTTTACTCCCCCTCTGAACCTTAAACCTCTGTCCTCCCCCCCCCCCCTCTCCCTCTTTTCCAAGCCTCCTTCTCCCACACGCTTTTCACACTCATGCAAATAAAGAAATGGGGCCCCCTTCGGTTTATTTTATTAGCGGTTTGAAGGCCAGATGAGAGGAGGGAAAAAATAATAGGAAGGAGCTGTAATTAGGGGAGTTATTCGGGCTCAAATAAAACAACAGGGTCAGCTTGGAGCGCTGGGTCAAGCGGGAGTGTTTGGTCTTTGATTTGAGGACTTTGTCATCTTTGGGTTTGACCCTCACATCCATGTAATGGAGGATGAAGAGCTCAGACTGCTGCTGAGGAATGGAGTTTGTGCAAGTGACGCTTTTATCAATAATCGCATGGATGAATGAGATCTGGTCTGGTTGGAGGGGAATGCCGGAGCGCGGCACAAAGCAGCAGCTCCACCTCCAGCTGTGTGTCTGTGCACACACACGTGTTTGTACAGAGCCAGGTGTGCACCCCCCCCCCCCCTTCCTCTGTGATCAGCCCGTCTGTGGACTGTGACATGGAAGCCCCTGCAATTTCCCTCTCCTTCCTGTCTTCCTCTCATCTGGCGGGGACCGCTCCCTTCGGCTTTCACGCTGTTTACCAAACATGCCCTCACCCCTTTCTCCTCCCTCCTTTTATTTTTGCTTCTGCACATGCATGTCTTTGTTTGCACTCATCCGAGCACAAAAGGGTTCCCAGCTATCCCCAACGCCGCGCTGTGAGAGAAGAGGCCTTAAGTGGTGCTGGCTGGACGGGAAGAGGGGGGGTCCCGGATCTCTGGACGGACCAACGCTCCAGCATGATCCGCTGGTCCGGTGGATTTTACTGTGATGATAAAACAGGAGAGTTCCCAGATATTATTCTTTTAATCTGGAGAGTTGATTACTGGATAGTCTCTAAAACCAGCAGTGTTGTGCTGGGGAGAAGTGCGGCTCCCCTAAGATTGCAATTATTAAAGACATTTATACCAGTACAGTACTTTAGCACGTAGATGCATGGTTATTACATCTGATTATGTGATATTCTAATCCTGAATGTTGTGTTTTTATTAACTGTAAGCAGAAAAGCATCATAATTAACCCAGACATCAAAACAATGATTCGTTATAACTTGTTTCTCTGAGTTACTGAAATAAATTAACTTTTCAATGATACTCTGATGTATTGAATTCATCTATGTATAAAAAAAAGCAGATGAATTTTTCCTCCTAAAGATACATTTATACTTAGAAATCCTTTTGTTTCAAAATGTGCTTTAACAATGTGAGAAATTTAAAGGTAAGCTGAACAGGATGGATGTCATGCATCAAAGGTAGGAAAACTTTTAAAGTAATATGTCACAAAATGCTGGGATATTGTCCAGGGTGTGGACACTTTAGTTTCAGGCTCCTTTAGCCTAGTGAGATTAACCTGCACAGAGTCAAGGAAACATTTAGCTGAATGGTTTTTGCACTGATGCATCCTGGTTAACAGCAGCGAAGGAGTTGATTTTTTCTTTCTAAACTAAAAAAGGAGATGGCTGAACCGTCCATTCTGTCTAAATCTGCTCTGCTGCGCCCAGATGTCAATGCTTCTGCCTCTATAGCGTCTAGAAATACTGAACTTTCTGCTGATACTTTCTTTAAACTCTGTGAACAGAAGTAGTTTGAAGTAGTTCTTGTAGAATATGAACCACGAGACAGAGGACAGCAAACTACCCCTAAATAACCCGATCTTTTTCTACTGCTTCCACACACCTCCAGAGGAAGTCTTCTCCATGAGCTAACATGAGCTTCGTCGCCCTCAGGTCTTGTAAAATCAAGCAGACTTTGATTAAAATAAAACTGTAAAACGGCTTGACAAGCCGGGCAGATTTATTTTGTAGGCTCCTACGAGGGGTCAATACCAATTTCTGACACAAAGGGATTAAATCTTTATCTCTGAACTTTTGCAGCAGTCACAGCTAAAGGCCACTGCTGAGGGGCCCTGCAGATGTGGCGACGGGCGTGCTGCTGGCCGAGATGTAGGTATTATAAGTGGCTTGCTCCGGGATGACCAAGTAGGTCAAAAGAATCAAGGTGGGAGTGAAGGGGCTCACAAAGCTGTGAGGGGAAGGTCAAGCGTGAAATCCCAGCCCCCCTTGCTGCATTGGCCCCCCAGGGAGGACCTGTGGACAGGCGCTGGGGTTGTCTGTATTTGATGCGCTGCTGGCAGCCATGTGTTGGGCTGGAAAATTCATGATTAAGATGTAATCGAACCGGAAAGGCAAATTTTGGGATTTACAAAACATGTGAGTCAGGCAATAAGATGCTTTTATAAAGTAACAGCGACAACTTTTTAAATACAGGATAACATAATGGATTGTGGAAAACCTACATATTGGCTTTTCATATTATCCATACAGGTTCAGAATTTCTAGATCTAAGAAAACATTATTGCTGTTTTCCCAAATATTGGCTCAATTCTTATAAATAGTGACAAAAAAAACCTGCAAAGCATTACTCATACATCAATTATTCATACAATAAAGATTCTTGTTGTTAAAATAATTTACAAGCTTAAAACCCATTTTACTGTTTTTTTTTACCCAAAGCCAGCTTTATCTCCTGGTAGCCTTATAATTAGCACACGTGAAGCAGAAGAGCATCAAGCTGAAGTCTCTCTATCAATTTTTTCAGTAGACTAATTTCTATGAATGAGATGGGTGCGCTTGAAATTCTGGTGTTTCCCTCCAAAGAAACATTTGCAGCCGTCATTGATTTGCATTGAAACTGCCTTGCATGCAGGAAGCTGCTGCTAAGAGTGTTTCAGCTGAAATAAATGTGTTCAGGATCTTAAAGAACTTCTGGAGAAAAGGTAAAGCTTCCAAAAGGTTGACTTCACTACATCCAAGATGGTTTGGCAAATGCCACAAGGATGCCAGAGATTGGCTGCATGGCCTGGAGATGTTTCCACATCATGTACAATGCAGACGACTCTCCCTGTGGCTCTACGCTTCCCCAGGAGTGAATGCTGCTTGTCGGGACTTTGATGCAATCAACTGGTTTCCTTATATAGGACATTTTTGACCAATCTGTATAATCTGATTGAACTTGACTTTGTAAAGTGCCTTGAGATGACATGTTTCATGATTTGGCGCTATATAAATAAAATTGAATTGAATTGAATTGAATGTGAGTGTGCGGCTTTGTCTTCACCAAATCTATGAATTTTAAGATCCCCACGCTGTACCTGGCCTTCAGATCTCCAACACCGGTCCACCAGTCAATGGAAAATCCAAAACGGAACAACTTCTATGCATGTCTCTATATTTTATGGGAACTGATGTTGTTTGTCTTTTGTGTAGCTGATCAGTGCACCAAGTGTGCGCTTACCCTGTGTGTTATTTTCGTTGTGAATTCTCATATTTAATAAGAGTTAATTGTCCCAATTAAAATCTCCCTGAGTGGAAATATGAAATCCTCTAGAAACGATCTGCAGTCACATCACATTATATTTGAGATTGAGTTTTCTTTTGGTTGTTTGTCTCCATAATTCACAACAATACAGGCATAAAATAGTAGAAAGTTAGGAGGACATTTTTTTTTTTTTTTTACTGTAAAACCAATATGAGTGTTCACATTTAGACTTAGATCATATGCTAGTCTACAAATGTCACACTAAATGTTCAACGCTTACCTGTACGGTGGAAATGCCTTATACACTGTTTAATGGCCAACGTTTTTTAGAAGCCATTGCAGCAGCTGCTAAGCAGGGCGCAACCTTAAATCAATTTATTTATTTTTATAATACTGATAAAGGCTGTTTGGGATCCAGTGTTTTTGGATGTTATTCCCATTTGTCATCGATGCACACTTTTCATGCCAATAAGATATTCAGCCTGCTGGATTCGGTATTACTGCTGCAGACGCCCACACCCGACATGCTGTGAGCCTCGATGGTAAAGATCACTTTAGATGCAGCTCCACTCATAACTGTTTATGTATTGAAGTCAGAAATAAAGAGGTTCTGTTGTGTAGAGAGCAAACATCTTGAATTTATGTTTATCAGGTTAAACGTACAGTGCTTCTAAGAAGCAAATAATATGAAGTTTCAGTTGCATTTACTATTGTCACCTGAAGCCAAATTAATTGTTCAGAGTTTATGAACAAACACTTGATTTCTTCCTGTGTCGGAAGAGCATATTTAGTGTAGGCTGAAACCAGATTCTCCACACAAAGACGTCCGTACTAAACAGCAATGCTATGTGTTTTCAGACTTTCTTCAGACCCAGAAGCATCACATAGACCTAGAGGGCCTGGTTTAACGAACACAGAGGTCAGTAATAATTCAGCCTCTCTGGTCAGACCAAGTAGCATATTCTCCCCAAGTTGATAGAAACGAGCATCATCTTTTAGATAAAACTATCTGCGAGGTCAAACTTTAGGAATAAACAACTTTTGAGTATTTCTAAATGATGTCTGACAAATCAGCGGCTTAAACCTCAGTGAATTCCTTTAACTGGAATTTTCTTTGTGCACAACTTGTCCGAGAAAGTGAGCTCCCTCCATGAGTTCCCGGTGGGCTGAAGGCTTATGACGTCACACCCCGTCGCCTTCGTGTCACTGCAGCACAGCGGCTGCTTTTCTCGCCCTCTCTCCACCCCAGCGCCCGGCAGCGACCCTCCCACATCCACTCACTTGTCACACCACCAACCACGGCTCAGATGGTCTCACTAATTCAAGCGTTGGTGCCGGTAGTGCCGATTGTTGTCGCTGTTAGAGTTTCTGACCTGTTAACGCGTGCTGCAAGTAAGCATTAAGATTTAAAGGTTCTTTACTGTCACCACGTGTTACCGGGCGGAAATTTCTTTTCAAAGAGTATACACATAACAGACAACAGACAAAGAACAAAGGTTACAGTTTTTTTAACCATTTAAAAATTTTAATATCACATTAAATTAGGAAAGTCAGAAAATAATGAAAATGGAAAGTTTAACAATTTGAATGTATTTCTTTTTGCAGGTGTGCTGCCTGTCTCTGGCAGTGATTGGGCGACAGGCTGGGTCCACCTTGACAGGTCGCCGGCCCATCATAGGCCAACATGCAGACACACAGGACAAACAACCATGCACACACACACTCTTACCTCAGGGCAATTATTGGTGAACCCTTTAACCTAACGTTCATGTTTTTGGACATTGCGAGGACGCCAGAGTAAAACTTTACAAGCATTTCCTTAGAAGTAAGCCCTTTTCATCTCAAACGATAAGCCTATTTCACAGTACACAGTAGTTTTGTGGGGATTGGGAAGTATGGTGGTATTGCTTTTACCTGCAGAATTTCTGTCCCTTTTTTTTCGTTCAGGAACACATTTAACAAGGGTGTTCTAAAAACTAAACATGTCTGCATGCATTACAGGTATTAAAACTTACTACTTGCTAAAAGTAACAATCTGTATACTTCTGGACATGGATCTGATGCTGCACTTTCTTTGCTCTACAAAATCTGGATTTTGTGTGTTCCTATTTTCCTCCCAAAAATCCACGATGTTTATATTCTGAAACCCGGCACCCTTTTATGTCTAATATATTTAGTAAATGATCAGAAGTTGCTAAAAAAAAACCTGATTAAGCAGGTCTGAGCTTTATTTAAAAAAAAAACCATCAGCAGCAACTCTACAATTATTTTACCTAAATTTGACCTTTTCGTTAATGTAGGACTAACTTAGTTTCAATGCTTGATACTCATTTTAATATGCGTCAGTTTTACAGTGTGATAAATTTAGACCCTTCAAAGTTCGCAGGATAAGATCTGTGCAACACTCAACAAAGGAAATAATCACTCAGGATTAGAACAGGATCGTGACTTCGAGTCATGGGACCAGGATGAATTAGGAAGCGAACGCCGGAGCTGTGAATAGCAGGAAGGAAGTTTCTACTTTTACAGATCTGCTGAGTGAGAATGACCAACTTTCTTTGCCACTGATCAATACAGTTTTTATCGGTTGCTTTGACCTGTTTGAAGAAACTGGTAACCTCTCGGTTTTCATCATCACCATCTCTGCAGAGCAAAAGACACCTCTTGCAAATGAGTTAACCCATTTTCATTGGTTTGACTCATTTTCCCCACCCTTTTGCAAAACAGTTAACGCAGATGTCATTCAAGCAGTCCAAACTCCATTGCTTTAGCTGTGGTAGCAAAACAGAAACCATATGTTCCAAGCTCTTAGAAACTTCTTAGTTGAAATGAAATCACTGAAGCACCTGTTTGACACTTCTTTACACAATTTTTCAATTTGCAGTCAGTTTGCAGGCTTTATGTAAAAAGTGTCATGTTGTGTATTGTTCTTTGCAAGCATGAATGGTCAACGTAAGGCAGATGAGAGTCAGAGTTAGAGGTAGATGGGTCAGAGGAAGAAGATTATGAGGAAGAGGAGTCCATGTGTGAGGTGGCAGGGTAGCTGGAAGGGCTGAAGTTACAGATGAAATTTGGGCAACTATGATTGATCATGTGGTAAATCATGGCCTTTCACTTAGAGGGGCGGGACAAAGAGTCCAAACTTTTCTCAATAGAAACACGGTTGCATCCATTGTAAGAGTTTTTTGACGGGAGAGCAGGTATTGCTGCTATACAGTATATACATCTGTATCTATTCCTATAGAGGAATTCTTCAGTGCATGGAGATGGAAGGTGTATGATCACCGCCCCTATGAGCAGATGCCCTCGCTCAATGCAATGACTGCTGCTGACCATGATATAGATGCAGAGGCATGTCAAGGATGGATCAGGCATGCAAGAAGATTTTTCCCCAGGTGCATTGCAAGGGAAAATATTGAATGTGACGTAGATGAGGCCATGTGGCCTATTCGTCAGGACAGAATGGACTAGAAGGAACAAACAGCCCTAGTATTTTCTGTTGGAATCTTTAATTTTTTGGAATATTTCATTTGTTTATCTGGGAAAAAAAATTAAGAATCAATCAAATTTCCATCTTCTATCTGCTTCTGGATCCATTTTTTGCAAGAAGGCAAATTTGATTACAAATGACACTGACATGTGAGCTGCCTACAGTCTTTGGCTACAATGAACCAGCAATGTTGCACTGATTCACATTGTGTGTGGTGTTTTGTATTTTGTTGCACCTTGTGTAACGAATGATTGGAAGGGCTCAAACATTTGTGTGCAAGTTGTGTTGTTTGAGGGCAAAATGTGCTTTTGGATCATATGTTAAATGTTTTGGCAGAGTTGGAGCCTTTTGCAAACAAAATGTTTAATTTTGACCATTGGTGCCACTGTTTAGGTCTCTGCGTTAACTGTTTTGAAAAATGTGTGTTTTGAGTTGACTGCTGCATCAAAGCAATCTATAAAAACTGTAAGACACTCAACATTACTGATAAACTGAATATTATGTTCTGGGTTATTCGTCAATGAATTGACGTCCATAACTGAGAAACACAAAGCTGCAGAGCTGGGGATTCACACTGTGAGGTAAGGCTGCAGGGCTAAATAATGAACAAGCAGTAACCTCTTTGAACCTGTCAGTGACCACTTGTAAATAGTCACTGACAGGTTTTCTTTAACTTGTTGTTGGTGAGTATAATGCAGCTGTCACAGAGGAATGTCCAGCCTAGTTCTGCTGTGTCTTTTCCAGAGTTTGTCGGACTGCTTGTGCTTTGAGTACATCTCCTGACCTCTTGGGTATTGGGAAAGGAAAGACTCACGCTGAATTTGAGGAAAGATCACGGGGTCGGTTTCATCTGTCAACTGCCAAAAATGAGTTTTAATAAGGTGAAACTGCTGCCTTTTCCCTGTGTTTTCCCCCTTTTTGAGTAACTGTCAGGCTTTAGAAAAGAAACAGCAGCTAAGCTGTCATTTTAACAATAGTTACACCTTTGGCGCTTGTTTCAAGGAGAGCAGGATGTTGCAGAGTGTCCAGTGTGGATGTTGAGTATTAAATTAAGCCTAAGCATAAAGTTGCCAAGTCAATCTTTTGCCTGTGCATGTTCTCATTTATCCGGGTCATGGCAACAGCAAACAGGCTCAAATTGAAGGCAATCAGGCTTTTTCTGAAAACGTTTGCACACGTATGCAGGAGTCAATTCTAGCGGCTCGCGTGAGAGAAAGTCCGGTTTCCTCTGATTTAAGTCTGTTTGTTGTGGGCAATATTTTCCTTCACTTTAATATAACATCTACTGGAAATAGCTGCTTAAATCTCAAACATATCTAAAATAGAGACAATAGAAGCTGCATTTGCACTCATTGAACCATGTTTTGTTTAAGCAAGAGGGTTCAGGGTTTGATTCTCAACAAAGGCCCGCTGATTCACAACAATGTTGTCCCAAAAAAATTAAATTAATGTACAGGAGTATATTATCCATTCAATGCAATCATACAGAAAGTTTCAAAATAAAGTAAATTTTATTATTCCAATTGGCAAAATGTTTTCTATGAAAGGAAACCTAGAAGATTGCACTGAACCACTAAGTTTGTAGCAGTCATCCCTCCAGAATGAGCCCAGTCATCAGTTGCAGCAATCTCCAACAGTCACTTCAGTTTATTTTTTCTAGTCGAGAGAGAGAATTAAACACAGAAAATCAGTGGCATTGTCAACAGAAAAAATAACATGAATGTATTGGAAACAATTTAAGAAGGTGCTACAGCTGAACAGAACACCAAGTGTAGTTTAAAAGAAGAAAGAAAAAAAAAACAGAGAAAGAATGTAAAATTAATGGCAATAATAACTGTGTAGACAACGTAAAATTGGAGAGTAGTAGGAGAAAGTAGCAGAGTGAAGACAGCTGGTTAGTATGTCCTCTGTTATCCTAAGCCTACAGCAGCATAACTACATTGATAGCTTTTAATCAGAACTCTTGTTACAGCTTTTCAGATTAGCTGAAGGCTTTCATCTGCATTTTTGAACAATCTGAAAGTAAAGGACTACAAAACTCCAGCATTAAATAAACAAATACAGAGGTCAAAGAACGAATGTCCTGAAAATATGTTTATTATAGGATTTAATTTGCATGTCCTACTCAAAGGCTCAGAGGTGGTTGGATTCGTCAGGATTTTTGGATAAATATAGGCGAATATCATAACCATGGTAAATGTATCGCATGGTGTGTGATAGCTTTACTGAGTGAAAGCATACATATAGTAAATAGAACTGATCCAAGCACTAAACCCTGTGGTACTCCACCAGTCACCCTGGAGCAAGAAGATTTGTAATTATAGGTGAAAATAGGCTACACAACATGTAGTGAGGTGATAACAAGAACATCAATTTCTGAGGGGCTGGAAATTAGATTGTTGCCCTCTGCTACACTGTTGTGTAACAGTGAGAAAATGTAAAATGTGACAGATCCCTTAAAGATTGTTACAGCATTCCCAATACAGTTATTTGTTCAAATTCAACGTCATATGTTAGCACAAGGTCTAGAGTAAGAAGACAGAAATGAGTAGGTCTGCAGATGTTTTGAGCAAAGCCAACTGAATCCATGTTTGTAATAAAAGCTGCATTTAAGATATCATTTATACCAAGATAATCCTTGCGCTGCAGCCATGTTTCTGTGAGACTGTCGTGATTTAGGTTCTCTCTTTCCACAAAAGTGTGCATGTCACAGCTCTTCTATTTTGGCTTCCTCGTTGTGTCTTTTGTGCAGACTTGAGAATAACTTTGCAAACACCATCTTCCAATCTATCTTTTGTCTATAACTGCTTAATTCTTGCAGGTGAGCGAGGGGCTGGAGCTGATCTCCAATGGTCAGTCGAAGAGAGGAAGGGTTCACTGTGGACGGGTTTGTTAACTTTAGGTCATCGTTGATTTGCTCTGAGACGTAGAATCAAAGAACAGAAAGAGGGTGTACTTTATACCCAAAATGTAATTGAATTAAGAAATCAACAAAATGCAAAAAGGAGTCTGAAAATATAATTATCAGTTTCTCAAGTTGCTAGAAATTTAACTGCTCCACATAGTTAAAAATTATGAAGCTTGTATTCTTAAACTGGCCTTTATTCATTTCGTGAAAACAAGTTACACGCAGTGGAATGGACCTCATTTATATCACAGCCTCCTACATCCATGCAGTCGTTGCAGGAGAGCGAAAGTGTGTTCATTAGTGAGTAGGAGGTGGTTCTGTTGGCAGAGTGGGTCGGCAGGCAGAAAGGCTGGGAGCCGCTGCCCCTCCCGGGGGTTTGGGCAAAGAGGATGAAACCTGTCATTAGGGAGGTGAGAGGAAGAAAGCTCTCGGCTGGGGGGGCATTGTCCTGGGGGCGGGAGGGTGGGATGGCTCTTTAGTGCATCAAATAACACGGCCCCTGGCAGCCTTTGTTGCAGAGTGAAAGGGTCCAGTGGTGGTGGTGGGGGGGGGGTCACAGGGGTGAGGGGGCAATCCTGAACATTGGTCAGTGGGAGAAAGGACTCTGTGGGTGAGGAGGGGAGAAGGATGGGAAGTGAATGGGGGTAGAGGGCTTTCATACAGTTGTTTTCCTCTTCTTTGTTGACAGACAGAAAACGCTTGTTTCAGTGTCGGGAAATTCTTTCCCAAAAACAGCAACAGATCAAAATGCGTGTTCTCCGCTTTTATCTTTTTTAAACCTATATCAGCATCAGGATGTCATTTTTTTTTTTGCTTTGTAGATGCAGTTGTTCTGCTGCAGCGGGGGTGTATGGGCGTGCAGGTTGAATAGAAAAGGTTGACATCTATGCTGAGGCTTAGCGCAGAGTCAGGACCTTTCACTCATTCAGAGCATTTCAAGGGGATGGGTCACACAGATAATGGGAAACTGACAAAAAGGAGCAAAAGCTTTCCTCTTTACTGGAGCTCGTGCATGGCGACTGGGTGACAAATCTGCCACAATGTATCTGGGTGACAGCTTAAGTTGGCAACTCACTCGCCACCAATTTCATGTTTAGCTCCAGGACCCGTTACGAGGCGCCTGTAGACTGAGCTGCCAGAAAATAAATCACCATATCGCTAATTTCTGCACCTATTGTTGCAAAGGAGTATTTTTGTTGGACTTTCAGTCACTGAAGCGCTGATAAAACACGTAGGAAGTTAAAGGCAGCACAATTTGAACATATGAAGACCTGCAAGTTCTCCCCATTGGTATCCTCCACCACTTCCTTGCTAATGGCGTATGTTTGACTTAATACGTCAAAGCTGTTCTCACAGCCAGAGCAGCTAATAAACTGATAAACCGGACCAATTACTGACTTCATTAGCGGCCTTTCATCCGATCCCAAAGCACTGATGACTTTAGAGGGCCAATAAAACCGCCAGGTTGTGACCTTAACATTAAGGGGCCTCCGCAGAACGAGAGGGGACAGACGAGGGTCAACAACATCTCACACTTGTCACACCCTGGTGTCAAAGTGTGTTTACATCTCCGCTTGATGATAAGAGCAAGAAACTAATCTGTGAGTTAGTAAATTCAAATGGACTGACGTCAAGGTGGACCTATCTGTGTCTTCTGTTTTTACTGTATGAAAAAAAAAACAGAGAAAGCTGAAAATCAGTCCATGTCAACAGGCTGGACATGAGAAGTAGACAGAAGTGGTAGAAGTAGTTCTTGTCCATTTTTGTAAGGTTGTTCCATTATGAGAGACTAAAATGGACGTGTGGTCCATCCTAAGGTTGAATATTCCTCTTTAAGACTTATACCATGGGATTAAATATTTGACAATCCTGCAATTTGGGGGAAGTTTACAGTGACTGGAGTTCAAAAGGGGTTAGCTTAGGTTAAAGTTTCTCTGTCTGTCTTCAATAGGACTGACATGCCAATAAAACATTGTTAAAGTCACACGAATAAGCTTTGTTTTGCACGTCTGGCAGTTTATATCTAATTAAATCACTGGAATCAGTGCAATCTGTATTTGTGAACTTGTCCCTTTTTTTTTTTGAATGGACAGAATTGTCAATGCATATTCCTCTGCAGTTAGCTTGATTGTTGAGCTCAGCAATCAATAAGTTGTTGTGCTTTTCAGACTTGCAGCTAGAACACTGTAAACATAAATGCAATGTTGTTTCCAGATCTGAGACAAAGCAACACAAACTTAAATTTATTCTACCAGCTAAGCGTGGTGACGGTCTGTGACTACTTCTAACTCAACTCACATCCTGTTCACCAAAGACTGGATATGAATAAATCTACCAATCAAACGCAAGCAACCAGAGTTACTAATAAAAGCAGATGGCTAGGAAATAGTTACTAAGGCATAGTTTTTATTAATCTATGCTCCAACTATTTCTTGAAAGTTGTGTCTCTGATGTGAAATGTGGCCTTTTTTAAAACCATAATTAGCAGCTGTTGGTGGGAAACAAATCAATTAACTTTTTTTAGCAGGATTTGAAGGAGCTGTAAAAACAAAACTGTATATATACGTGGCTTTTAAGTGTAAAAGTGCATTACGGAGGTGAGCAAATTAGCCCCAGGTCTCAGTGAGAAGCCCCAAAACTGTTACAAGCTGCTTTCTAAGGAGAATTGGAGGGAAATACGGAGAGGAGGAGGAGCGAGGCAGGGCAAATCACTTTCCCTGCTGACTTCTCAGGAGGGAGGGAGGTAAAGATCAGAGCTCCTGCAGGACATCGCAGCCGTCCGTCCACTCCTCCCAGGCTTCTGAAAGAAGGCCTGGGGTGCATGGTTCGCTCTATTGAAGGCAATGATGGATGGCGTCATCAGATCAAATGCATCCTTCACTGACTTCACTTTACTTGCAGACGGAGTTAAGTTTATCTGGCAGTTTGTATTTAATATAGGAATTTATGTTTTTTCCTTCCCTTTCTTCCTGTCTGTGGATGAAGGAATATCTCTGTGTCCATCAGGGGACAGATGCGGAGGACTGCCTTTCCCAGGATTCCCCTGGGAGGGCGTGGACAGGTTTTAGCACCCTGCGGCAGAAGGGAGGAGGCAGAGGGAAGGGCAGTTCGCCGTCTGCAGGGTCGTGTATTAGGAGTTAAGTAATGCACAAGTAATGCTTTGTTTGGACTCATCTGAGGGAAGGAAATTTACTTCATTTGTCTGTAATTAAGTTTTTTACCCTTTGAAAAGGAATTATGAAATGAAGATTAAAGGGTGAAAAAGGTCAGAGATTCATGGGAAACGTTGTGAAAGTCAAAAATGTCCATATGTAAGTAGGCAAATAACATGAAAGCATTGTTCTAATGAAACTAAGAGTGTGAGAACATCTTAGGCAAAGTCAGACAGAAAATCCACAAATGAGCTCGACACCATCACTCAAACATCTCCCTGACTGCAACCTTCATTTTTTGGTCACATTTTGGTCTATTGTTAAGTATTAGTTATTAATTAAAATTTAATTTTCCCTCAGAATACACCATGTTTCTACTGGAGGAATTTAATCAAAGGTGCCAACTCAATGTTTAAATGAGAAATAAATGTACAGCATGTTTCAAGTTTTCCTTCATATCAGCTGAACTTATAGCTGAACTGTCCATCCGAAGTCTAAAAACATGCATGCAAGGTAAATCAACCTTTCTAAATTGTCCTCAGATGTGTGAATGTGGCTGTGTGTCTCTGTGTGGACTGTGCTGGACTGGAAACCTGCTTAGGGTGTACTTAGGGTGTTTTGAATGTTTGAATTTAAAAAAAGAAAACTATATTTTGCAGAGATCAGGAGTTCCATGGTTAAATATTGCTACTATCTGTTGAGCCTTTCTTTGTTTTCAGTCTTTACAAGTTCTTGCTGCAAGTGAATTAGGTTGCAAACAAACAAGAGAGATATCAGTTTGTCAATAAAAACTAAAGCTTGGTGTTAGACTGTTTTTAATGGATTCAGATAAAGTTGTTCTTAAACAGAGAGCTGCTTATGGATAGCTAAAAGATGAAAGTTAGAGGATTTATGTTGCAGCAGCAGCACCACTGAACAATCTATCCAGAACATTTGGGAAATAACTTGATTTTTGTTGCTGGTCTTCAAACTCTTCAATAAGCAGCTGTTGAAACGTCTCACCAAACCACAAGAAAACAACAGTCTTGTTACCGGGTGAAAGAAAAATCCTCCAACCCTGCTGCACAAAGGTTCATTTACTGTAAATGAACGTCTTCCCTAAATTATAGAGCTGAATTTTAGCACTAATAAAACTCTTTTTCGTGTTTTGTTGCCTCCCAAGCTGGTTTTAAAACTGATTTTTTTATAGTTTGTTTTCTCTTCGAACATGTTTGATCTGATGGTGCTCTGGGGGAATATCAAACATTTTTATTTTTTTATAACTCCACCCTGACTTGTTCTTCTCAACAACGTTGTCCCTGACTTGTCTGGAGAGCGCCTTGGTCTCCATGGTGTGATGCCTCTTGCTTAGAGGTGCTGCACCTCTGGGTCCTTTCAGAAAAGGTGTGCTTATACTGACAGGTCACATGATACTTAAATTGCACACAGGTGGACTTTATTTCACTAATTATGGGACTTTTCAAGGTAACTGGTTGCAACCAGAACTTTTTAGGGGCTTCATAGCAAAGGGGGTGGATCCTTATGCACACGCCAATCGGTTTTTGGATTTTTAAAATTCTTTTTCTATATTTAGTTTTCTCATTTCACTTCACCAACCTAGATTATTGCGTGCAGATTCGTCACATGAAATAAGACTACAACACATTTAAATTACAGGATCGAATGTAACAATACTAAATACTTTTGCAAGACAATGTATGTTAATTTTGATGAAAACCATTTTTTTTAGCTTCTCCAAATGCACCTACTTCTAGTCGGCTTTTCTCGTTTTGGACAACGGTTGCTGGGTCTATTTAAGGAGTTTAAAACATTTACCTCCCTGCTGCTAAAGTCTGAGAGACCTGCTGGTCATTAGCTCTTTTCCTCGTCAGACTGCTGGAGTGGCAGCTCTCTGCGGTCGCTCTCAGAGAGGCCTTTCAGACCTTGTGGCTTCCATAGCACAGGCGTGAAAATTGGCTACATTTAATCAGCCATGGTGGAGAATTTAAAGAAAAGGATCAAGAGAGCTTTGTCCTAATGGATTGGCTACAGTTTGGGGGTCCAGCACACCAACTTATACCTAGTTAAAGGCATATCACTCTAACAGTGTAACTCAAAACACATGGTGTTGCCTTTAAACGTCCTCTTTCACTTGGATAAAGAAGGAAAGGTTGATTTTGACATTTGTTTTTGTGGTTCCTTTTGACATTTGAGGGCCAAATTTGTGCAACAGTGGTTTCGATTCACTGTCAAGGAAATAATTTCATCCATGCTCCGAAACAACAGAAAATTAAAGAATAAGCTTGCTTTTGTGTTTAGGAAGTACATCAAGTGACTCACATGTACAGAGGGTCAATTCTTTCAGTCTGTCTGTACATTAAAATTTCAAGCTTACGGCCATGGCAATTTTTACCAATACAGTAAGACCATAGAAGTCGTGGGCGACACTCAGAAAAGGGCCTGCACACTCAAACAAAGCAGTAAATCAAGTGCCTTGACACATGCTCACCAGACAGTTTGCCATTTGTCACAGAGCCTGAATGGACCTAAAAGCAAAGATGTGGACGCATCGGGGTGATCGGCATTGCTCAGATACAGAACAAGGGGCCTTTTCAGACAGCTGCAACACTGATTACATTGTGTGAAGGCCAATCAAAGGGGAAAATGACGAGAGCAGCCATGCTGGACACACACAATGCACAAATGGCAGCGGTCAGACGGTGGCAGAGAGAGGTGGTGCTCCGCAGATTTTAAAGGCACATTTTGGGATGCAGAATCTTGCAAATGTCAGGCTCTCATGAAGAGTTGCACAAGCAACTTTTTACTTTTTAAAGTTGAAATTGTGAGGACGGAGAAAAATAATAAACTCTAATTTGTGCACAGTCATCATAACGGATGAATGAATGCCAGAAATGAAAATTAAAACATGAAATAAGAAAGCAGGATTAAGATAATAACCCTAAAAGGCTGCCTAAAACCTATTTTACCCAATTCCTTCATTCGTGTTGTGATTTTTATTCCTTCGTTAGAAGCAAAAATATTCTTTACTGGTTCATGTAAATCGGCACAGCCCAAACTCTTGTTTTGCATTTAAACTATTTTAAACGTTTCTAGAACAGATTATATGCATTAACATTTTGCAAAAGAAAATAGTGACAATGGTAGTTTTAAAATAAAATAATTCTGAACAAAAACAACGGAAATGAAAACTAAACAGTGTAAGGCCTATGCCGGTGCAGTAGATGGCAGTGTTGTTGAAATCAATACAATTAAAAAACATAAAAGGAGAATTTCATTAAGCTATTTTTCTGTGCTAAATATGTGCAAAACAGGGTTTGTGAACCTGCTTAATTCCCAAGGTGCAAAAAACAGAAAGTCTGCTTCCAACACAGTGATAACATGTGAAGAGAGACGGTCTGCACTGATGCATTTTGTCCACGTTTAAGTGATGCATTGTGGATGCATTAAAAAGAAAACCTGCTTATGTTTATGTCTGTTGTATAAATTCTGACAAGAGGACATGTTTACATTATGAAAGACCAAACCTGTTTGCACGATAATGATTGTATGAAATGAATGCTAAATTCACAAATATAGAGCTAATTTACATGTAAAAGAAAAAGGGGACAAAGCAATCTGCCACATTGCTGACTTTACAGCAGTGAAGAGATGTTAGAAGTTGAAAATGTATCTTTTATTTCCAGTGTCTGAGTGATGTTGTTGGAAATAACCTGAAGCCTATTTTATGGAAATTGTTTTTCTCGATATCTAGGCAGAAGACAAAAATGAGCTAACGGCAGGACTTGATGGAGTTTGTCTTCTGAAGTGTTTATGCAATCTGCCTTCAGAATCCAGTTTAGATATGGAGTAAACAATGTGCAAAGAAACAGGAGCACCCAGTTTTAAACATCTGTCGTGACTTCAGACACGCGGTCTGTTAAACTTCTTATCGACACAGATCTTAATGTAACAAGCTAATGTCATCTTCAGAAAACAATAAAGCTGTTTCTAGTAACAAGCCTGTCCAAAAAATCAACAAAAGAAGCATTTTAAAAGTAACAGCTCCAGATTTAAACATGATCAACCTTTTTCTTTTAAAGAACTGAGTTGTAGTTCATAAACCACACCAAACCCTAATGACTTCCCTGCTTGTAGATCAAGAAATCATCTAAACAGAACCCCTCTGACAACACGAAGTAGGCCAGAACATCTCATAAACCAGAACATCGAGCCCAGAACAGATTCCCTGACATCTATAAGTTTGGGAAGGGCTATAAAGCCACTTGTCAGACTTTGGGACTACAGTGAGCCAGAAACACTTATCCACAAATGCAAAAACAATAGAGCACTGCCGAACCGTTCTATGAGTGGCCGGCCACCCTAAATTACTCCAAGAGTAATCCCAGAGTTTATAAGTTAATCGAATGTGTTGCAGGCCAGGACGGTTGCCTCTGTCAGGTTGAGAGTTTATGATTCAGCATTAAGAAAGAGAGACTGGGCAAAAACGTTCAAAGAGTTCAAAAACCAAAAGCACTACTGACCTGAAAGAACACAGAGACCCGTTTCCCATTTGCTAAAACATCTTGATGAACCCGTAGACTTTGGTGAAAAGATTTTGAGGACAAACAAGAAAAACATGGAATATTTGGCATAAAATTAACACAGAATTTCAGAAAAAGAAAAGCATATAAACGGTCAAACATGGTGGTAACAGCGCCATGGTTTGGAGCGAACATGCTGGTTCAGCACTTGGATTAGCTGACTCCAAAAACATGAATTCTGCTCCTCAGCAATATTCCAGCCATCATTTTACGAGCTTTCAGACTTTTTGACTGTGACATTTCTCCAAACATTTTTTGTTACATCAGTTTTACATACTGTTGTTTTGATACAACAAAACTGAACTGAAGTGTTTTAAACACCATTTAAGGTCAATAAAGGAAATAATCACTGGATGGCTTTTTGCTTACTTTATTGCTATTGTCTTACATTTTAATTTCTGTTGTATTTTTTGGTTAAGTTGTTGAAATTAAAATGACTGCAGTCTCTTTTAACACATTGATGTTTTGCATATCTATTCAAGATCTATTCGAGATTCACCTGTAGAAAAAAGGTGAAATGAAAGAAAATGTTGCATAAGGAAATAGTTAAGAAACTAAATCAGTAATCGGAAATTTTATTTGATTGGTTAACTGAAAGTGTATTGCTGGTTCATCATGGTCTTTATTTTATTTTTTAAATCTGTGTTTAATTGGCATTATTAATTTACCTGCCTTTGACACTATGGATGGAAATTAGCCGGTGGCTAAACCTGCCACAGCACATGCATCTTTTCTTATGAGATGGATGGTCCTGTACACGCTTCTGAAAATGAACTCATACTCCGATCACACAAAGAAACATACAGAAAGAAACAGCAGCATATTTCAGCTCCAGCACTCAGAGCTTTAGGAGTGTTCAAAGGTGGTTTGATTGTCTGCAACAACAACAGAAAATCAGTTTTCTATGATTTTTTCAATCCAATAAAATGTTGGTTAAAAAGCTCCAAATGCAAACTTCTGAAAACAACGAAACATTTAACTTAGGTGTTGATTAGAAACGTGTCTCTGATATATAAATAAAGCAAAACTTCAGGGAGTGATGAAGTGTGCGTAACAATGAGAAAAGTTACAAAGATGGCCAAAGCTGCACAGAATGAAACATGTTTCAAAGGTGCAGATTTGGAGCGGGTTTTATTTACAGAGATGCAAAACACACGCTGACACCACATAAAACAGAGTCAGGGGGCAAACGACAGAAACACATGGCACTGACAATCTGTCACTGTCGAACTCTTCCGTCTCTTCTGCTCTGCTGCTGACGATGACGGTGATGATAACGCTGACAAAAGCTGCTTGTTCCCTTCAGTGCCCAAACTGAGGCTTTTAAAGCTTCACGGGCCGGGGACCCGCTCTGTGGAGGGGTTAGCTGTGTGAGCATTCATCTCTGAGGTTTTAAAAGTCGAAGTTCCCCTGTGGAACTCGCTGCCCCTCAATACGGGTTTCCCTGTGACACTGAAACACGCGCATGTAGCTGGTACCTACGTATCAAGGATCATTTTGATCATGTGCCCCACGGGAATCAGAGAGAGTGTTTGGCCTCAAGGCGTCCTAAATGGGAATCAGTGTGTGTGTGTGTGTGTGTGTGCTTTGTGTGTGCCCGTCCATGTGTGGGAGGGCTGCTGGAACAGGGGATTTTTTGTGTCGGGGAAGAGAGAGAGGCTCGGGCACTTCATCTTCTCTTCTGTGCACTGCCAAAAAGGCCATGGGTCAAAAGTCAGGGCGATTGGAGAATTCCGTGCTGCATGCCGACAGATCGGGTTTCAGCGCAGGGGGAGGGTGGCCGATCGCCCTGGAGGGTTGGGTGCCTGTGTGTGTGCGCGCGTGTGTGGACGTAAATGCATTTGTGCATGCGTGGCCTGCATGAGAACGTAAGCGTGTTTATGTGCGGAGCTTGTTTGGGCAACCTTTAGAAAAAAACAAAACAAACAACTTTAAAACTCTAACACCCAAAGCAGCGGGAGCTTTCTATTCATGTTTGGAGACATTTGGAGGCAACACCTTACTTCCCTGACCCAAACGTTTTCTAGTCCAAAGCTTTAAGGTGTCTATTTGGACCCAGTTCTAGTTGTCATTCAGGGGATCTAAAGCCTTTTATGAGGGTTGAAAACAAGAACTTCTTTATTTTACTTTTTTTTTTTACAACAGAAAATAAGTTAGGGGAAATATCTTTAGCTTTTTAGACAATTCTGCATTGTTTGTGACTACATAAAAAGGCCCCTTAATACAGATTAAACCTCCTTTTTAAATGTGCACAAAGACATTTTTTTTACATCAAGGTTTATAAACAAAAAAGCCCCAAAGCTTTTCAGTCTATAGAAAGCAACAAAGAAGCTTCAGAGAAATCCCTGACTGTAGAAGTCTCTTTATAACTAACTAGGACCTTTAAAGCCTCGCTCTGTAAAGGTTTAAACTGTCGACTCTGCCGTAATCAATCCAAAGCTCGGGCTTAAACATTTAGCAGGAGGTGAAGTGGTTCCAGTACCAAGCCCAGCAAGCAGCAGCTCCCAGTGTAGCCTTTTGTAAGCGATCATTAACGAACATGTGCTCCGGGGGCCTCCGGTGGCTCCTGGACAGCCCGGACTGATCGCCACAGCTGTGTACCCATTGTGCTCGCCCGCGGTGACAAAAAATAACGCAGGGCCTGGCTATGTGCTGGAATTTATTGTATTTATCCTCCAGGGCGTAAACACGCAAAGGTTGAAATAAACGGCAGTGGTCGGGGAACATAAGGAGGCGCGATGAGGTTCTAGAATAACTGAAATCAAAATAAATCAAAAGTGTAGGAAAACACACAACAAACTCTCCACTGTCAGTTATTTGCTTCAAAGATGAAACCATAAAAAAAGTTAGTGAAAAACACTTAAAACACCCAGAAATCTACACATATGAACAATCACCAACGTCCACTTTACAGTCGGTCAACACATCGACAAGCAGCATGCTCTTTGTTGCACCTTTTTAGTTTTCTACAAATCAGATCAGTGTTAGCGAGATATATTTCCAAACATAAAACATAAAAAGGATATTCCTGGAAACTTCATTTTCGGTTGGATTCAAACTACCACTATCAAGAAATCTTGAGCTTTATGGTCTTTGTTAAATCTATTGGTGGGGTTAAAACAATTGAGTTTTTATATGTGTTATGTTACTCAAGAAAAACAGAATCTGCAAAAGTCTGAATCCACAGGATTCTTAACCGAACTCTTACCAAGTAGCCTATGTCAGTTCAAAGTCCGTAAAACACCTTTAAATTATTTTAGATTGCTTTTTTTGGTTCGTCAATCTCATGAAGACAAGTTATAAAGTCACCATATTCCAGTCTTTAATGCAACAATTAGAACAAAATCTCCTTTTTACATGGAGAGCATAAAGGCACGTTCTGTTTTAGCAGATCTTTCGGCTCACAGCTGCATCCAGCGCACGCTGTCCTCTCTTTGTAAAGTTCAGGAGAGAATTTCATGCTTAAACAATCACTTCAGTCACTAAAAGCCGTCACAGAAATGCAATTTGAATATAATATCAACATCTGGAAAAACTGATTCAAGTTATCAGTTTAGACTGTAGATGTGTGAAAAAGCAATCACTCCCTAAACATAAAAACTGATTGTGCCTTGGCAGCAACAACCATAAGCATTTACAAACAGCAATGGGTCTTTTCTATCACCATGGAGGATTTGACCCACTCCACAAGACTAAATTATTCTAATTCAGCCACTGAAGGTTTTTGTGAGCTGGCAAACAACTGATTTAAGGTCTGGGCCACAGCAAAAACAACTAAAAATAAGTAAAATGTTCTCGAAATGAGTGTATTTGTCCTTGATTTGAGCAGGTAAATAAGATGATCTCCCAGTTGAAGAATATTTTTGCACTTAAAATAGAAACAACTGATCTCCATCATCTTATTTCAGGTGCAGTATATCTAATAATCTTATTTTAGGGGTCAAAATACTCACTCTATTAGCAGATCATCTTATTTAGCTGCTCAAACCAAGGACAAATACACTCATTTCAAGTAAATGTCACTTTAGTTCCGTTTTTGTGGTGTAATTTAGCTCTGGACCTTGACTAGGTCGCTCCATAAACCTTCAACTTTCAGCTATTCCCAGGTGAACCTGGACATGCTGTGGTGCTTCAGATTGTCCCGCTGCAATCTAAGTGAGATTTAGTTTAAGGTCACAAACCGATGGATGAACTTTCTCCTTCATGACTCTCTCACTGTTGGCAAAACTGGTGATCACCGTGATGATCGCTGATCACCACGGTGCCAACACGTCTGTGAATTTATTGATTATGCAGGTGAAGCATTAATCAGGCCAGCGTGTGTCTATAAAGGGATTAATCACACTTAGTTCATGATCTAACAAAGCGTGGAAATCATATTTCCACAGAGTGAGGATGTCTGTTTATGTGGACTTGTGTTAAACTGAGCTCTGAAGTTTCAGCAAGATCTTTAAAATATATGTCAAATGGTCAAACAATGTTTAAAGCCTTCTTGCTTCTTGGAATTAAGGGAGTTATCTTAAAAAAATAATGTTATTTTAAATGTTACAGTTGTTTAATACAACTCTAAATTCCATAAAAAGTTGTTTTTTTATCACATTTAGATCTAAAAGCAAACAGGAAAGGTAAAAGTAAAAGTCTGAAATATTGTGAGTGATGAATTAAGCAGCTCAGCAGTGGGACGTGTAGGAACCCTGAATAGAAACACTCTTGGTCGTCTCAAATGGACAGAGAGACGTAGGACAAGTGTGGTGAGGGCAGAGAAGTCCACGCTTCAGCTTATTTTGGGAATAATGGATATTTTTGGTTCTATGAGTCATTCAGCGCTGCCAGTCTATTTAATAGTGTCTTGAAGGTGTTTTTAGTCTAGTAGTACTTGGTCTTTAGCGTGGTGTCATGTTTCTGTGCATCCACAAATACAGTGAAGGACAGATTAAAGGCCATCACTGTTAAGAGTTTTTGGTTGTAATTCAGAACTGCTGTCCGTAAACAACTTTCTGGTCTGGAGGAATAAAAATATCAGAGAAGTTTCGGGGTTTTGCATGAGCAAACAAATCATATTTGCATCAGTGAAAGAGAGAAAACCAAAATGTTTTGTGTTGGTTTTATCGTTTTTCTGGGGATGGGAGGGGGGGGTTCTATCTTTTTCTTTAGTGCTTCTTAGGTTTCATCTAATTTGTGTAAAACTCTGCCTTTATGCTCAGTTAGCTGTAGCTTCATTTCCTGTTTTAAATTAAGATCCTGGGACCTTTTTCTCTTTGCATACTTGGTTTGTCAGTCTTAAATTGATGTTTTTCCCCATCTGGGTTCTTTTGGCAGTTTTCTCTCACCTGTTCTTCACTTACCTTAAGTTAATCTGTATTCATTCTACCTGTCTCCAGGCAATCAGTGAGAAAAGAAGGTTTTTATAAAAGTCCATGCAGGCTGGGTAAAATCTGTTCTACAGAACCACCTCCGACAGAAATTCCTCTCAGATCGATTGCAAACATTTATTTCTACAAAACGGGTGTGAAGTTTGACCGGACCACTGCAACGCCTCGGTTCTCTTGTAGATAGTTCTCTGTGTTTGGGATAATCTTCCTGTTGATTACCCAGTTTGGAGCAAGCTTCAGCTGGCCGACTCACATTTAGCTCTAGATTCCTGTGGTATAAAGATATCATGGTCCACTTAATGCAAGTTGCACAGGTCCTCTGGCTGCAGAACAAGCCCAGATCATCAGCCCTCCACCTCTGTTTGTGCCGATATGCTGTGGTTTTGTTCCAGGTACGATGACATTATGCATTATGGCCCTGCTTCCTGAATTTAGTCTCATCTGTGCAAAAACCTTCGTTTAGACGCAACTTTTCAAATCTAATCCATCTTCCAGAAATCGCATTTAGAGAGAAGAGGCTTTCTGTTGCAGCTCTTCCAAAGAACTTGTCCAGTCTTTTTTAATCTGTTCTGTCATGAACTTTAATGTTCAACATATAAACTGAGAGGTTCTATAATTTCTCTGAGCATAGCATTCTCTGACCTGGAGATTAAATCGTTGGGACTTCCACTTCTATCAAGATTAGCAACGCTTTTCAGTGTTTTCCAACAAGAATGATCTTTCTCCCAGTAGAATAAGGGATAGTTTGGAATGACCTGACAGCAGTTCTCTGAGATCATTGTGTTCACAAACACAGGGATGCTTCAGGCCAGAAGATTAGATTTCTCAGATGAGTTTTAATGTATTTAGCTGTGGAGGTTTTTGTGTATGCTAACACAGTCAGACACAGGAATAAAAACACAGGATGGGGAAAATCACAACCACTATATGAGGTAAAGGTGTTTTATTAAAATAATTAACCAAAACTACAGGAAGGAAAACTATAACCAATAACACAATTTCAAAATAAACATTGTGCTAAACTGGTCACATTACTGCAGTGGTCCAAACGTTTTGTCATGTGGGCCAAAATGAAATTTAACGTACTTTTGGGCCAAAAAAATTGACATTTTGTAGAAACGTTTTGTGATTTTTTTTTTTTACCTGCTCAACAATGAACTAAGCTTGCAATCTTTTTTTAATAAACAGAAGATGAAAACATGCAAAACTTAAGATGAGCTTTGCATGTTTACTCTATTGAAAGAAACGGGTTTCAGTTTGCAAATTCTCTTGGGTTCAATTGAAACAAATAGAAAAAAAAGATTATTCATTTCTCAAGAAAGAGAACAGGATTTGAGTCTTTCTTTGCTTAGAAACACTTTCTTTATCTAGCAAAGATCGAAAAATAAATAGGGGCACCAAAGTCTACTTTTGAGTAAAGATCACTGGATATATTGTCATGATGCTTGAATGTTTTGTGTTAATTAGTTAATCCCATCACCGGTGTTCATTCTCAGTTGTATTTAAGTTTTTTAGGGTTTTTGTTCCTCCTTTGTTGCATCATCTGTTTTTGATCCCTGTTCCCAAGTTTTGTGTGATTCAGTTCCATTAAACATTATTTTCTCCAAAATACGCCTGCCGATGCCTTTTGCTGCTGCTTTGGTCCTTCAGCCCAAACCCTGACATAAATGTGAACATATTTACTATGAAATGGATTAAAACAAATGAAAATGCAGAAACCCAATACTTTGGCTTGTTTCTCTGTATTAATTTTGCCCTAATTAGAAACAATTTCTGTTTGTACCACTCTTAAAATCCTGTTAGCGGGCCGCACTAAATCAGTCTTATGAGCGCAACAGACGACATCAACAGAAGCCAGCGCATTTCAAATCGTGCTGTTGAAATTTTATCCGTTTTTAACTTGGAGGGCTTTGGATATTTTTAAAGCAGTCTGTGAGTGACAAGGATGAAGAGTCAGAAGATTTTGCTGATGGCCAGTTTTCTTGCTTTTGTATCTACTCTACAAAAGAAAAATGCAACTGGGTTCATCCTATACTGCAGACGAGGAGACAGCATGGAGAATATCATAATTTTAAGGGCGCCACTCATGGCTGATTTAGATAAAGGGCTGTAGTGAGAAGTGACGGCAACAAAAGCTGAACATGGTTAAACTATTGTGTGTCACGTTGCAGGCCTGTATGTGCACAGTCACGTCTACAAGCTCCAAATTTCACATGCATGAATTTTGCTGGACGCTTGGCTGGAGGAGGGAAAGCGATTGTCGCCGTAAGTTCCACGGAAAAAGAATGGAGCGACGTCGCTCCCCTTGTGTCGAGCCCATCAGGGCTGCAAATGGCCCTTTAGCCACACTTTGGAGACCCCTGTACACTGCATGTACAAAGTTCTCCAACAGAGATTAGTTATTTTGAATTTATTTTAAACAGACAACCCAACAATGTTTGCTGCCTACTGGGTATAAACGGAGATTCCTTAGCTCTTTCTTTCTGTAGTTAGAACCAGATGACATTTATAAATCAATGTTTGGCAGACATTAAAATATCCATCTTAGAAAGAGTCCTCCTTTTAGCTATTGCTAGTACATTTATGCACATGGTTCGCTAATCCAGATTTGAACCAGGGGGAAAGATTTAGCTCAGTTTTTTGGGATTTTTTTATACTGGAATTTGCAGGCCTCCTTACCTAAATGCATTAATATATAAACTAAAGTAGACACCGATTATTAAAAGCTCTGTGGGGATGGAAACATAACATTTAATATACAGATAGTCCTACACTTTAAACCTGGCAGATCTTTGCTGTACTGTTGTTGTTTAATGTCACCACCTTCGCTGAGGTTTAAGATATCATCTCTGACTCTGCTTGCAGGACCACTGCCATCCTTTTCATGCTTTTCTGCAGTTTCTTTTTCTTTCTCATGCCAAGGGATCATGAAAGAGTGCAAACAAGTCAGTGATGGATCGGATGGAACACACTAAACGTGAGGGTTGACCTCCCTGCCCCTCCCCTTTTCATCTCCCCAGGCTGTTTGAGCAGAGTGTTCGGATCAGGACCGGTGTTCAGCCCATAATGGAGGCGACTCATTTCAAGGGCTCTCGTATCTTTAATGCCGGACCCGTTAACAATGTGTTCTTTCTGTGACTGCGTAAGAATTGGCCAGCAGGGTTCCAGCGAGCAGGGAAAATGTAAACGGGGGATTAGCTGGACTAATGGCCTGAACTTGTCGTTGATGTTAATTAGCGCTAATTAGGACCTCCTTCATTTCGCAGATTGGACCAAAAAGTTGGGGGGTGCAAGACTCTGGCAGTTTACTACAAATGTCCCGCCACATGGCCGGATTCTCATGCATGCTTTTTCACACTTCCAAACACAAGCCAGAACTTTTTCTCATTAATTTCAGCCTCTCAACAGTGTGGCACTCATCCTCTGACGGCTTTCCTCTGTTTGTTCTTTGCTCGTTGTCAGAGGCCATTTGCTCTCGCCACAATGACTCCTTTTCACCGGGTTTGATCTTCACAGCGTTCCGTCCTCCTCCTTTCCAGTGATCAAGAAAAGAGGGAGGAAAAGCTCTTTGCACAGCCTCAGAGACCCCCATAACCCCCTTCCCCCAGCTGACCATGTGTTTGTTGCTCTCTCTGCCGGTCCAGGGAAACAACAGTAGGAGGATTTGGGCTCTTTTTGACTCCCCAGGTTCCTGAACTGAGGCATAATCGGCCGCTTTGTCGGGTCGGTTAACCCTGCATTGTTCCAGCGGCCCCTCTTGCTTGATTGGATGGCAGCTTGGTGCAACACGTACATGTTTCTCACACACACCAGGGGAATGACTGACACTTTTCCCGGCAGCACCTTGTTTTTACTGTTGCATGTCACTCCTACAACAGGCTTCCCTCTTCTCGATGTCCCAGAAGGATTCAGTGGTGTGAAGCGGGGGGGAGCTCAGTTTGCTGCCGGTGGGAGTTTAGAGAAATAAAACGTGGAGGGCTGGGCGATGTTTCTCTCTGGTCAACACCTGGTATCACTTTATTAACCCTGGACTGTCTTGACCCCTAAGAGCCAAGGAATACAGGGGCCAAAGGGCACCGCAAGGGAGCGTGATGTAGAGGGGGTAAAGGAGAAGGGGTTTAGGACATCACCACCTTTAAAGGGCTCCTCCATTCGATGCCCGCCGATGACTTTACCAGTACTCTGACCCCCTTGACCCTGACACCCCAAACCAAAGCCTTCCCTCCTTGCAGCTGCTGATCGCCATTGGTCTGCTGCATGCTGCCGGAGCAGACACCGGGAGGCATGGACCGAAGGGAGGAAGGCAGCGTAGCAAGGAACGGCAAGAAGGAGCTCTAAGCGAGAGGTCAACTGCTGGTCAGAAGTTTTATTGGGAGTGCAGGAGGGAGGGAGCTGGAGTGGGAAAATGCGTTAAAGACCACCGTCTGAGATTTTAACTGCAGGGAGGGGAGTTGAGTCTTTTTTCCACCCCTGCAGACATTCAGCATTCAGAGAACCTCTGTCTTCGACCTGTGGGTGAAGAAGCAAAGTAAAAATGATCATTCAAACGTCGGCTGCTCTAAAGGACGATTTCAAAGACTAGAGCCTTGATTTAGCCCTTTCGTGCCTCATATTTTACCTCGGCCACACTTTCCTGCAGTCATTTGAAGCAGCCAGGATCAGTAGTTCTCCAGGCTTTCTGAAGGACTCTCAACGTTTTATTTTAGACGTTGGCAGATTATGGGAGTGCTTTCTATCTGACCACATTAGCACTGTATCTATTTAAATGTGCAGTACTTTGTCAGAAACCTTGGGTCACCTCCCATATTCCTCCAAGCAGCGCTGTCCTGTAATATATTAAAGAGTTACTGATCAATTGTTCTGACTTTGTGGAGATGCAATGCTTTCCTTCAGGCTTCAGATGCTTTTTTCATTCATTTTCCGTCCAGTATCTGAACATTTTCAGAGGATTGTTTGTTGTTTGTGTAAAGCCACTTAACTCTGACCCATGAATCATTTAGGCTTAAAAAAGACCCCCAGAGATGAATCACTGTTGTCTAAACTCATCATCTCACCAAATAGCTCATTTTAATATTGATCGTTTACCACTTTGTTTCCGTCACCCTAACACAAAAACACAACCTGTGTTAATGTTCTTACTTGATTATATGAGAAATTCCACAAATAACACAGTCTGATGGGCAGTACTTGACATACTGCGCGTTAACCACGCATCAATAGTATTTATTAACAGTGAACCTCCTCACAGTGGATGCATTGCTTGTTCATGATGCTGAAGATCTCTTGGGCCATGTAATTACCATCGGATGGAAGAACTGTGGAAATTCCTTCAAGGAGACGTCATCCTGGAAGATTAGGGCCAATCCAGTCCGGGGTAACAACCTCTCCAAGCTCAGCCTCCAAACTCTATTTGAGCCTCTGATTAAGTCAGCAGGGATTCAGCTTCCAAGAATAGAACCTGCAGGAAAAAGTTAGCTGTTCTGACTTTTTGTGAATACAATGTAGTCATAAGATTCGAGTTGGTTATCCCACTTGGGATACGTCAGGAGGAAAGGGAAGCGTCCCTTTATCCCTCAAAAGGCATTTTATGACTAACTTTTTCCCAGTAAGCAACTGGGCATTGTTAGACTGATAGTTTAAGTTTATTTCTTCTTTATCTGCTTTCTTGTTTTCTCAGAAGAAGCTACTGAGATCCAAGAACACAACATCACAGGATCCTCTTGAGTCCACCTAGACCTTTGGGATATTCTTTTTGCCCCTGTGGTTTGGTGTTGAGAATAAAGGTGAATGAAAAGTTACACTTATGTCTCCATTATCTTAAAATTTTCACAATGAGAAGAAGATTGGAAAAAAGATAATGTACTGGGTGGTTGATATCCATCCATCCGTCTCCAATGGTTATTGGGCAAGCGGCGAGGTACACCTTGGACAGGTTGTCAGTCCATCCCAGGGCAACAAGATATACAAGGCATAGCATGAAATAAGTATTATTAAAATAGTAAAATAATGCTGTATAATCTGGACTAGTGTTTCCTTTTGCAGACGGGAGAAACATCTAGAAGATTAACCATTTCTAATGCATTAAAACAATCAGGTCTGTATAGAAACACTGACCAGATGGACACAGCAGCACATTTCAATTTTGCGGAAATACATCATAGAGATTGTCAGACCATAAGAAGCACAATTATCTGGTCAGAACTTATTTTTGCCTGGACTCCAAGAAAAAAGGGGCACTGATCCTCATCTGGCTAACACTGTCCATGGCGTGAAGCATGGTGGTGGCAGCATTATGCTTTGGGGATGCTTTTCTGTAGCAGGAATTGGGCATCGAACCTGTAATGAGGATAAGACGATGGCAGAGTCTTCAGGAAAACCTGTTCAAGAATGCTCTGGAAGGTGATACTTTTTCTTTGTCTTTACTTAGTCATCCTTGTGAGTGTAAAGTTTTAAGGAAAAAGAAAATGTCATCCATTTTGGAATGTAGCAGAAAATCTGATGAAAGTGACGCGCCTTGAACACATTCTGGATGAAATGCAGGCTTTAAACTTTAAAAAGCCATTAAAGAGAAACCTTGCCTGCAAGCCAGATGTATTTGTGCGTTCACAAACACACGAGAATCCATCTTGTACCGCTCCCAATTCAG
The DNA here is from genome assembly GCF_011125445.2 of Fundulus heteroclitus. Classification (NCBI taxonomy): domain Eukaryota; kingdom Metazoa; phylum Chordata; class Actinopteri; order Cyprinodontiformes; family Fundulidae; genus Fundulus; species Fundulus heteroclitus. The sequence continues at coordinate 43,734,107 of NC_046363.1, forward strand.
CCGTTTGTGACCGAACCAAAAACGGTTCAGGCCAATCACGTTGCAGTATTACGTTTAAAGCTGTGATGAAAGCGAGAGCTGCCGAGCCCTCAGCAGCACAGGAGGACGTAGCTGCTGCCATCACATCTGGTTGGTCAGAATCCACCTTCTCTTGTTTGAAAGAAGAACAGCAAGAAATGCCTTGACTAGCTTAACTTGTTGTGGTTTCTCATGGCGCCTGCTGCTGTTATTTCATTTGAAATCGTGATTGGCTAAAACCAACCTTTGGTAGGCGGGCTCTAGGTGTCACTTCCCTGAGCAGATTTGAGGGGAGAAAACTCAGATGAACAATGTGCAGAACTGAGAATGCTACACATTATAAATCTGGCTGGTCCGGTTAATTAAAGAGTTAAGCTCAGAATTAGCTCGTTACATACTGACCTTCTTATCTCAACTTGTATGCATGCAAATATGACATATTGATGATTCCCCACTGAGCTGTGAAACAGTCATCACGTCAGGGCTTTTCTCTCCAAGGGGGGGGGGGGGAGCCTTTCGTTGCACTCAGTCAGACACACACTCAGACTCCAGTGCAGTAGGAAGACATTGTGGGAAAATAAGGTTATCTCCTGACTCAACCCCGGCAGAGCAGAGTTAACCGTGTTCTGCTGCTGCTGATCGCGAACGGAGACCCATATGGGCTCACCCTTCAGCCCGGGCCCAGAGGTTCATTTATTGCATGACTGTAGTTCGATTGTACTAATGGCTTATAATGGTTGGTTGTGAGAGTGAACGCCAAGGAAGACAGAGAGGAGACTCAACCAGTGATGATTATGTTAATGATTGATTCTGCAAGGAGCTTACAAATGTAGAAAAGTATTACAACTGGGCCGACAGAGCAGGCAGTTGTCTAGTTCCCCGAGTGAAGTCCATCAAACAGAGGATGCCTAATAGATGCATTAAACAACAGCACCAACACATGGAGTGTGATTTTGGGTTTGCATTAAGCTGGCATTTTGAATTTTACATTTACTGAAAGTTTGACGAATGCTCTAGAAACTGTCTAGTAACACAACTTCTCTACTTGTGATTTTTCTTTTACTCTTTTCAAACGGCCTTATTCTAATCCTTCCTCAAACTCTCTTAAGGTATTTGAAAGTTTTTTGTGGGGACTTAGCTGCTTTTTCACTTTTCTTAAAACTGCAGTGCATTTTAGAAGAGGTTTCAGATTAGTTTGTTAAGCCTTTTTATATTGACCTTTGTTTCGTTCAATGAACCAGTATTGCCCATTACAGACAACTTTGGAAATAATTAATGTAAAATATTATGGTCTTTAGGCCCTCTGCTACCAGTAGCTTGTCTCAATTTGTTCTGATTTATTTTGTCAAAATTACGAAAAGCCCCAATGATGGCCAAGTTTGTTGTCGAAACCTAAAATTTTGGTTCCAATAAAGATGATCCCAACCTAGCTTCAAAATCACTTAAATAGAAACTGTCTGACAATGTGAAGCAGGCAGAAAAATGGCAAAAAACACAACATATCATGCCCTCAATTAAGGAAATTAGAGAACAAATGAGATCCATTGGTGCCATTTTTGCAAATTGTGCAAAAATGGGAGATTTCCACGGCAGAAACCTCTGCTGAAGAAATATAAGATAATCATCGTTCAAATTAATACATTTCAGAATATTCTGCTTTTAGATAGATAGATAGATAGATAGATAGATAGATAGATAGATAGATAGATAGATAGATAGATAGATAGATAGATAGATAGATAGATAGATAGATAGATAGATAGATAGATAGATAGATAGATAGATAGATAGATAGATAGATAGATAGATAGATAGATAGTCCTCTATTTTCTTTGGTCTCCATTTCTTTCTCTCTCTGTGGGCATCTTTTTATGGAAGTGACATTCCTGGAGTGGTCGAAACAGAAGCCCTTGTTTAGAGGCAAAACCCTCCCGCCCTGTCTCCTTTTTTCATCTTCCTAGTTTTGGAGCCCTGGGTCAAAGGTCAAGACCCCCTCCAGCTTCAGAGACATGTCAGGTCATGCAAGCCGCATAGCATTCCCTGTATAGCCCCCCCACCATCCAACCACTCTGTCCTCCTCCCAGCCCCACCAAAAAGGCCTGTTGCCTCTTAACACCAACAAGACCGCTAACAGAAGAGGTGTGTGAAGGCGTGTGCATGTGCAACCTTTTTTTTAACAGATAGCACTTCAGGATATTACATTATTGGAAGCAGCTTCTGAGATCTTGCCTGATTTCAGTGTTTAAATATGTCTAAAGATGCAATGAGGGGCAAGGAGCAAACCTCATTAGATAGGAAAACATTTCTCTCCTGTGATGAATCTCAACAGTAAAATAAATAAACATACAGATGTCCTGTTCTAAAATAGATTGGTGATGTGTATAGATGATGTTAAAAAATATTTTCCTGTGTGAAATGAGAAACTTTTTTTTTTTTTTTTTATCTTTTCTTGCCTTCATGAAACCTACGCAATCCCTTCATTGAAATCGGACAAAAATAGGAAATAAGCTGCCATAAATTCAAGCAGGGCTGAATAAAAACTGTCAGGAAGCAATTAGGAAAACACCATAATTCCTCCAAATGGGGCCAAAGTTGAACTGATAATGAAATGTGTTAAATGAAAATAACCAATTTTGGGAGCGTATCGCTGCTCGGATGTAAAAGGTCGCGAGACTCGGCGGGGCCTTTTGCTCGTGTCCTCTTCGCTTAGTCAGCAAACGGAGCCAGCGCAACAGTCCCACCAAGAAATGGGATGAAAAATGGGTTTGAGACACACAAACAGGCCTGGGATGTAGTGCAGAGAAAAAGGTTGACCCCTTCCAGCAGATAAACAAATAACTAAATAAATCCTGGGGACACTGGGGGTGAGGGAAGCTACCCCCGAGGGGTCAGAGCAGGAACAGATAAATCTCCCTTAAAGACGCCATGCTTCTCCATGGTTAACCTCTTAATCAACCCCAATCGGCCAAAGGAAACAGTGCTGACTCTCAAAAACTCAGCCCTGTCCTCCAATCCACACTCTCTGTTTGCTTTATGAGGAAGAGTTGTTCAAATTTGGCTTCAAGCATTATTTACCTGCATTGTTTTGTTTGCCCAGCTTGTACTCGAGCTGAAATATCTCATTTTTGGTTAATTACATTTTTGGTCGACACTAATTCATTTGGTCACTTGGATGGATTGAATTGAAATCTTTTAACAAATCTTTTAAATTAAATAGAGCTTGAGATTATAACCATTTTTATTTTACATCATTTTTTGTCTAATTAATTATGCTATTAATGTTTTCAGTTTGTTTTTTTCTTTCAAACTACTATCAATGCTTTTGTTCTTGCTGTGCAGCACTTTGTTGTAAAATGCTGTGTGAATAAATGTAACGTTAACGATCTCTCTGACACTCTATGCTGAAGTTTTTAACCGCAGCAATGAGACCGTAATAGTAAATGTCTTAAATAGTGTTTGTCTTAACAGTGATGTATCTAAAATATCTTTGTTTGCGTTACTATCTTAGTAGTTGACAGTTGATCACAGCAACACTTGCTGATAGATTGTGGAAAGTTGATGGGGCTCCCTGGAACTGTGCTTTTCATCTTCAGATTTCTCAGGATTACTGAGACGACTTTCTGTCATTTGACATTTTTAAATCTGAGCAAACAAAATTTGTGAGTGCTGATCCTCAAAGCTCCCTTCTCAGGCCACTTTTATTCAATATGTATATGCTCCCCAATATCTGTTATCATGCATATCATACTACACACAACATACACGCTGAGAATAGATCACAAGATACCAGCTCTTAACTAAATACGTTGATATTTGGGGAAAATCTTAAAATGTTATTTGTATAAAAGGCTTTGAATGGTATTGGGCCGACATACACATATGGGCTGTTTGTAAGTTATGAACCATCTGGACCCCCCAGGTCATCGGAGACCTCTTCACTCTGTGTCCCCAGGACAGGAACGATCAGGGGGAGGCAGCATTTTGTTTCTGTGCTCCTCGGCTCTGGAGCAAATTCCCTGCATTTGCAGAAGGTGTTAGATTCTTTAAAATCAGCCCTGAGGACTTTACTGTGCCGGGCAGCTTTTCTTTAAAGGTTAAAGATCAATTCATCAGCCATGTCTGTGTGATTCTTAGCTTTCTGTTCATTTTAAATAGGCATTCAAGCATTTTATATAATTGTATGTGATTATTAAATTGTATTGTTACTCTTTTAATATATTTCTTTTTAAAATATAATTTGTTAAAAATCTCTTGTTGCGTTTTCCTGTGAAGCTCTTTAAATTACCTTGTCTTTGAACGGCGCTAGACAGATTAACTAGCCTTGCCTTTTTTCCCCACGACTGATATAGATCTTATTGACTGAGATGCTAAAACATTAAGGAGAGTGGTAGAGACGCGGTGATGACGGAAAAGAAAGGGAGCAGTAATGAAAACCTGGGTCAATCACAATCCATTTTGATCTTATTCAACAATATGATCTCGTAATGTGTGATCTATCTATCTTGTGTTTTCCAGATGTTGTGCAGTCCTGGTTTGTGCTAACTTTGAAAAATATTTGCATCTCAGATGAAGCTCATGACAGGCCGTCGCCTTTGTCCAGCGTTATCTGATCTAGTTGTCAAACCTCTGGATATTTTCGTCAACCGCTGGAAGCACATACAACGAGTTCAGAGATGTCTCGTTGGACATAAATTCTCCCATAATGTTGATGATTTATTATTCTCTCTTTTCAAATCCTCATATTTCTTCAATGTCTTTGCTGTCACAACTTAATCTGTTTGGTTACTTTTTTAGGGCAGAAATGAAATTTGCACCAAAGCTCTGGGTCTTTGCTATAAGTAAACACACTTGGCATGTTTTGCACCTCTGCTGTGCTTGCACAAAGATTTTCTGTTTACTCACAATGATGTTTTATAGAATATTGAAGATAATGAAACAGTTTGATGTTTCTCACCAATGTCTCTGGGGAAAGCTCAGAGGATAAACTCATCATAAAGTAAGCTCCGGTCCTTATTTTGACATCCTTTTGTTGCACAAACGGTGAAGCAAACAGTCTTCTCCCTCTTTGTCTGTCCATCAGCAGGCTTTTCTGAAGCACTAAAGAGGCAATTAGCCTCCCGCGAGTGTAGAACATCCAGATAATATCAGCTCAGAGCTTATGCATGACACGGGAACCTTTCACCAACTCAAGTTCCTATTTCCGTATCATGCTCAGGTTGCATACCTGCTCACTTGATGGCCTCTTCCTCAATGAGCCATATTTAGCATCAGCTGAAGCGGAGCACTCCATTGTTGGCAGTGGTGTTGTCAAGACATATATAAATGTACACGTAAACGTGGCCCCCGCGTTTCCTAGGCCATACTCTGCGGTCATGTTTACCACCCCCTGGCCCTGGTGTGACACCCTCATGTGTCAGGACCTCCTGCAACAGTTGGTCCCATCATCCATCACTGAGAGTCACATGCATGGCTCAAGACGCTCTGCAGGTTAGCTGTCCAAATTTTTTTTAGGAGCAGCAGGCAAAACGTTTAGCCCGATCAACACAATCTGACAGCACAGTTTAGGTGACGATGCTAAATTTGCCGTGTCTTCTGCTCAGACATGTTACCATAGTTATGTGGTCCTCTCCTCCCACTGGCTAAAGGATGAAACAGAAATTGCAAGTGCGGGCATGCACAGGTTGCAGGTATTAAGCCAAAAATTGTTGTGTTCAAAGACAAAAAGCCTCTGCTCTTAAACTAACCCCATAAGGGTTACTTTATCTAATGATTTACTGCCATTCAAAAAGTGTTACTGCTGTGCTCAGGAGTCTGCTTTGGTCTCTATTCAGTCTCACTTGCTTTGTGTGACGCTCGTCCTAAATGCTGATAAGCCAAAGGTCATGCTGTTTGGTAACAAACACAAAGCTCCACAAACTCTCCCTTCAATAAAAACAACAGGTACAGGAATAGAGTTAGCTGAGACTTACAAGTACCCTGACCCTAAGCTTAAGTTTAGGTCTCGTATTGAATATGTTGTAAAGAAGTTGAAGATCAAACTGGAGTTTTTCTTCAGAAATAGATCCAACTTCTGTTACATTACGGTGATGTTGTGCGTATAAATGCCCCGGCCGCCCCTCTGCGTATGGATTCTGTCTATCATGGAGCATTGATGTTCATAACAGGGTTTAGATCTTTCACTCATTACTGTGATTTATATTCTCGCCTCAGCTGGCCATTATCAATGTGTAGACTCATGCATTGGTACGTTTTCATCTATAAAGCTGTTTATTGTTCATCCTTGTTCTGTTCCTGCCTTATTTATCCTCCTAAATGTCACTCAGGCAGTCCAGCCACAAGCTTTGCTCTCAGGATTTTATCTCCCACAGCGCTCCGTTTGTACGATCAGAACCTGGTAAAAAGCTTTTTCTAACTCTGCCGTCAACTAAGATCTGAAATTATCCACAGTAGTTCATCTGGGATGATTTAAATTTATTTTACAGAAAATGGAGGGGTCCTTTAATGAAGCTTAAGTCAATTTTTATCAGCTCATTTAATTAGAATCAAATGCTTTAGTTATTTATATTGTTACTTTTTTTTGGATCTTACTTTACTATGGACCAACCTTGTGTCTGGAATAAAAATGTTTTATTTATTGACTGATTACTGTGTTTGTAACTCTTTTGTTCTTCTTTATTTACAGATAATCTGAATGAATAAAGCCTAAATAAAAAAATTATAAAAATAATATTTAAGCAGTTTAGGACACCTTATCGATGTTTAAGGCGGAGAACAAAAACTGTTTTTCTTTTGTGAGAAAAATAGATAAGTGGGGTGTAAGAAGCTTTTGATAAATCTTTTTATAAATGAGGCCAGTTGGTGCAAAGACAGAGAAACTCAGAAGAAGGATTTTAGCGTTGCATTACAATGGCTTGCAAAATTCATACTTCCTGAGCTTTTCTACATTTTGAATTATAGCAAACACATTCTTAAATTGTTCTGATTTTATGGGGATTTTGTCTAATACAGCAACACAAAGTAGTGAGTAAAAAAATATGGACAGTGTGGCACGCAACAAACAACAAGATCAGTTCCCATAACTATGCAGACGACACAGAGCTATACTTTACACTGTCACCAGGTGAGCATAAACCTATTAGAGCATTGGCTACATGCACAGAATAAATCAGTACTTGGATGTTCTATAATTTTCTTCAGCTGATAAAGACAAAATGGAAGTAATCATTTTTGGTATGAAGGAGGATCGATCCAGAGTCAGCACACAGCTTTAGTTACTACAGCTAGAAAACACAGAACAGAACCGAAATCTGGATGAAGTGATGGACTCAGACCTGAACCTTCAGAGACACATAGAGAGAGTCAGCCTTCTATCACCTGAAGAATTCTTCCAGGATTAAAGGACTAAAGTCTCAACAGGAATTAACTTGAAAATTAGACCTTGAGCGTTATGAGACATTCTAAGCTAACAGTACGATATGGATGTTTAAAAGCAAAATAAAGCTCACGTGCATCAGAGAAGTTGTAAAACGCCGGGACAACAGACCTGTAAGCTAACGCTAGCTGTTGTTTGCTTCATGGACAGCCCAGTAACAGGGTTCTGTTGCCGTCTGGGTTCTCCCTTCGACCTGCACCATGCAACGCTCCACTGCATGAATGATACTGAAAAAGACAACATACAAACATTGGTCCTGTCTTCGTTGTCTATAAGCTCGTGTTTCTATTAATTTTTAAGTGGTACAGGAGCCGGGTACCAAGGCCTCGTCTTATATATCTTGCGATATATAAGTCGCACCTAACTATAAATAAATAGTCAAAATACAGTACTTCTGTTAGTCTATAAATCCCTGAATAGCTTAGCACCTAAATACATCACAGACTTGTTATCAGGGCATCAACCCTCCAGACCATTAAGGTCTTCTGGCTCCAGCCTGCTCTGCAGAACCAGAACCAGAACCAGACATGGAGAAGCAGCATTTAGTTCCTATGCTCCACTTATCTGGAACAAACTCCCAGAAAACTGTAAAAGTGCTGAAACTCTGAGTTCCTTTAAATCGAGATTAAAAACACATTTGTTTAGGATTGCCTTAGACTGTTCTAGTTAAACTGTTTTTACTTAAACATCATTAATTTAAGTTTATAGTCCAACAACTTTTAAAATCATTACTATTTACCTTTAGTTTACATTTTCCATTATTTTATTTTGTTTCAGTTGTCCTACATTTTTTTTCAACTGTTTTACTTGCTTTTATTTTATTTTTATTCTCCCATATTTTAATCATGTAAAGCACTTTTTATTGTCCTTGTACTGAAATGTGCTATAAATAAACTTGCCTTGCCTTGCCTGCATATGCATACAGCTCCACTGAGTTAATACTTTGCAGAAGCACATTTCTCTGTATTTACAGCAGTACCTCCAGCAGTGCACGTCTGTAAAAGGCTTCAACTTCTAGCTCAGTCAGGTTGGGTGGTGAGCTCCTGTCAACTTCAGTTTTCAACTCTTGCCATGGATTCTTAATTAAATTTAGGTCTGATCTTTGACTAGGCCTTTCTAACATATATGATTATGCTTTTAAATGGTGTCGATACTTTCTGCTACTGGGACCAAAAATTTCATGTCATAAATGCTTGAAGGATCACACAATGTTGATTAAAATTTGGTTTTAATTAAAATAGCAAAAACGACTTTATTTTCTAACAACTTTATTTTTTTTAATAAATTGCAGTAGATCTAAAGGTTTTGCCGAGTTAAAAAACATCCCTTTAGGTCCTTTTTTGGGGCTGAATATCATTTTTAGATTTTATCTTTGTTTGTCATTACAGCAACAAGAACATGACCTGGGTAAGTTTGGATGTTTTCTTTTTTTGTTTATTCATTTTTTTTACATTCTTTGATTATTAAACAAGGTAGTCTCATTGAGACATGATGTCTCATTTATAAGAGAGACCTGTTAGCAATCAAACCCATAAACTAAATACATATTTAGTTTGTAGTCCAACTTTCTACCAAATCAAATCAACAGCAAAAAATATGGTTGGTACATGATAAATACCTTTTCCATCTTAAGATTTTAAATGTTCTGTAAGCGTTTTAAAAGGCCTCACATTAGCGAAAATGATACCCTAATATTCCCTTTAAATTTGTATCCACCCAAGCTACCAAAACAAATTCATGCCATTCTTTAATTCTGGTCAACGACTGCACACAATAATTCAGAGGATCACAAATGGCCCGCGGGTCGCCCTTTGGAAACTCCATGATCTGAACCTTTGTATTGGAGCCCTGGATGCTTAGGGTCACATACCTGCTGAAAGGTGAACCCCTGTTCCAGTCTCACATCTTTTGCAGCTTCTATCAGGCTTTCTTCCTGAGTTTTTCTATATTTAGTATCAAATTTAGCACCAAAATGCAAATTTTGGTCCTTTTCTGACCAGAATCCCTATTTTTCCCATTTGATGTGTCTCCACTTGGCTTGTGACCAAAGGGACTTCTCATGGTTTTCTTGTAACAGAGCATTCTTCTTGCCACGTATGACCTGATTTACGGATCTCTGGAGCTCCTCCAGAGCCACCATGGTCCTCCTGCTCCTGCTCTCCTGGTCCAGCCTGCCAGTCCAGGTGGACGTCCATGTCCTGGTAGGTCTGCAGGAGGTCCATCCTCTCTCCAGGTCCAGATGATGGACTGATCAGAGTTCTGGATGTTGTTATAGAACCTGACCCTGCTTCAAACTGGACCAGAACTTCCTCCCTGGCTCATCTGCTGGTGCTTTTGGTCTCCATGATGCTGGATGTTCTCTAATTTTCTCTAACAAACCTTTGATGACTGCATAGAACACCTGCATTAATGCTGAGATTAAAGTACACATAGCTGGACAGTATCTTATCATTAATGTGAGCTGAAAGGCAGTTCTTGCATTGGAATTTATTAGGGTATCAGAGTAAAGTTCAATTAACCAAATTTCATGAAACATTGGTATGAGTTTGGTATGTAAAAACCAAATAAAACAATGTATCTTTCTCTTTCCACCTCACAATCATGTACTGATCTAGTTTGTGTTGATTTATCACATAAAATCCTTCAAATTGTGCATTTCCTGACCTAAAAGACACATGCTGAAGACAAACATCTTCATTTGGAGATTAATGGGTGAACATTGCTGATCCTCTTTTAATTAGCCTCTTCTGGGTGAACTCCTGGTCAAATTGATCATAAGCCTCGGCTGGATTGAATTACACTCTAATTATAAGCGCCCCCCCCCCCCCCACCCCCACCCCCCCAAACCCTGAGGTGCCCTTGGTCACTGGGCCCATGCAGCTCACAGGGATCTCCTAAGAGCGAGGAGTGGGCTAATTGAGGAACAGGTAAGGTTACATGTGACAGCAATTAAGCCGAGCGCGGGGCCAACTTTATGGCCCCGGGCGAGAAAGGCGCTCCGCTCAGGTCCCCTGTGCGAGGTTTGGTGCTTTCAGCGCTTTGGAGAAGCAAAACTGAATATATTGTCGCCTAAAGTGCTAATCGTAATATTATTACTGTATTGCGATGGATGGATGGATGGATGGATGGATGGATGGAGGTCTTTCAGAGCCCGGGTCTCACGCGGTTCTGGGACGGGGGTGAGGGAGCGGGAGGGGGTGAGGGGTGTCCGCCTCCTCACATGACAAATCAGGAGCATATCTGGGAAAATAATCAGCCCCCGCTGCGCTCAGCGTTAAACCCCCGTTAGAACACAACAGTGTCGCCGTTAATTACCGCAGAGAGCCGTTTTCTGTAGAACCGTAAACTCACAGCATCAGACCTGCGAAGCGCCTTTTCCCCACCGCTCAACGCTTTGTGACGCACTTTTCACCGTAATCTTATCGCCCGGTGTCATTTATTCATGTAGGTTTTTATTTTTAATCACACAACAGGTTCCGTGGGCTTTAATTGTGGTTACGTGGGCAGAAGATTAAACATATAAATAAATGAATAGGCGATATAAATAAATTAACAATGAAGTATTAAAATAAATTCAAATGAGGAGAATAACTTTCATACCGTCGGAAACAAACATAATTTCTTCAATTTTCCACAAAGATCAGATGTGACTGAAAGAAATCAGACTCTCGGAGCAGTTCTCTCTGAAACTGTTTTTTTTTTATCTACTCCTCCTAAACATAGAAGTTTAAATATGAGATAAAGTCCATCTTCAGGGTGTTTCGTCTATTTAGTGTCAGATCCGCACTGAGCCGATGTTTCATTTAATAAAAACATTAAAAACCCTGAGCCGAATCCATCCATCCTTCCATCTTTGTTTTAATTCAGCCTCCTTTAATCTGATCCCTCTAAATAAATCAAACATTAAAAACAATCCTAGCATCATTCAACTTTTATCAAGCCCGCGTCTGAAGACAGGAGCAGGGCCGCATCGATGATCTCAGAGAGTTTTAACATTTATTAAAATAAACCCAGAAAAACTATTTTCTTTCCACCCCGCCATTCCCGGGGTATCCCACTAAAACACGCTTGTCGGTCAGATCCGACCCAGGCGCCCATCTCCCAATCAGAGAGCTTCGTACCCGTTTTACGAGACTTTTGTTGGCCAATCACGGCCGGCCTCTCACGCCCCTCTCCTCGAGCAGAGGGGAGGAGAAGCAGCCTTATTTGGCGTTTATTACCTTATATGGCGCACCGGCAGGGAGGGCATCCGTACGACGTCTCCTGCCGCTGACACTTTCCCCGAACTGGAGCTTTGACTCCGAAAGACAGGACACCCAGTCTGAGGGCCAACCGGCGCAGAGTGCTGGTGTTTGGATCTGTTATTTGACTTCGTGGACCACCTTCCTGGCCGCGCAGAGGAAACCCCGTCTGTCTCAAACACTTGCGCGCAAACTGAAACCATTTTTCCAATTCGCTCCGCTGCGCGCAGAACGAGGAGGAACCACGGATCCCCCCTCTGGACTTGCGCTCTGCGCTGCTGGGACCAAACAAATCCTTCGCTGAGAAATCCGGAACACGTGGTTAGAATTAGTTTATATTTGAGGTTAAAGAATCGATTGAACCCAAACAGGACCGAACCGAGGGCTGTGAGCTGTGGGATACTTGCCCCCCTGCGCTGTTTGTGCGGTTTGTTCCCAGTTCGGGGTAACACGGCTCTGCAGGATTCCTGACAGTATTCTCACTCTGACAGCCAACCTGCTCACTTGTTGGACTGACTTTCCCGAGAGGTTCCACTCTGAAGAACAACGTGTTTATGGATCGCTGCGCAGGGCAGACCTCCGGGAGTTGTCGGCTCTGCAGTTCTTCAACGATCATGTTGATTCCCCGCTGTTGCTTTGTGCTTTAATAGATGCTTTGACAAAGTACTGAGTAACATTTTGAAATCAACTTTGTTCAGCTCAGACCAGCTCACAGCTCTGAGGAAAGTGGGAAGCGCCTTTTCGCCCGTCCTCCTTTCTGCTTTCCTCCAAGACGTCAGGACGGATCTCTACCGCGCCCTCCGATTTCTTCTGTGATTTAAACAGAGGTAAAGTGTTTGGGGATAGCATGGCAATGGTAGTAAACCAGTGGTCAGAGAACATTTCCGCAGATCCGGGCTCCCAGTTGCAGATGTGCGGCCAGGAGCCCGGCGGAGGACCGGGGACTCCTAATGGTTCCACCCCGGGGAACGATGCGCTCTCCGGGGACAAGCTCCCCAACGTGGACTGCATGGTGTGCGGGGACAAGTCCAGCGGGAAGCACTACGGCCAGTTCACCTGCGAGGGATGCAAAAGCTTCTTTAAGCGCTCGGTGAGGCGGAACCTGACGTACACCTGCCGGGGTAACCGAGACTGCCCCATCGACCAGCACCACCGAAACCAGTGCCAGTACTGCCGGCTCAAGAAGTGTCTCAAAGTCGGCATGAGGAGAGAAGGTAAGCCGGTTATTCTCTTTATTTATTTTCTAGGATGAATTTTGGCACAGTGGGGGCATTTTTCTGTGCGTAAAATTGTGCGTAGTGCTTATTAGTCACAAGGGTCTGGAACATTCAAAGGTTTGACTTAAAAAAGAGAAACAAGTGGCGCATTCTTTGGTGTCGTTTTACGCATTTCCAGCAACGCTGGAAGACAGGTCTGACCTTTTCACATCTTTATTGCTGAAATCAGACATTTCTGGAGCGGCTGCCAAACCTCACTGATTCAGCTGCTCCTGTTGCAACATATCCTAACAGTTTTTTAGGAAGACACACGTCATGTTGGGAAAGCGCCAGTCACAACTCCAGCGTGTAAAAGGTGCGCAGCGCCTTCTAGGTCCTGTGCGTCCAAACGCCTCTTCTTTGCGACTACTGATGTGGCTAAATAATCAGTCCCCACCTGCGGCACCACACCGCTTCTTCCTCATACATTCATCAAATCCGAGGCATTCATGGGCGCTCAGAAAAATCCCCTCTTTGTTTCTGTGCGTTAATTATGCTGTTTGCTAAGCGACCCCGGGAGCCACTATAAGTGGATGCCGCTACATTTGTTGCATTGTGCTGGATTAACAACGGGTCAGTTGATGCCAAAGAGGTTCAGTGGAAACGTGTTGGTGAAGAGGAGCGCTTCGCCTTATTAATTATCATCAAGCAGCGACACCCAGTCCGCTAGGCGCGCGCGGGCGCGCATTTAACCAAAACGAGACACAACTGATCGCTGCTAATTGCTGTGGGGCGTTCGGTTGAATTTTTGGCGCATGTTGTGGACAGATTCTCATAATTCTAGTCTTTGAATTGACATTTTTTAGCTTAATGTGAGGGGGGGGGGGGGTTATGTTAAGGTAAACTCTACAATCTGAAGTAGAACTAATTGCGCGCACACAGTTGCGCACAGATCTAAGCAAAAACATAGGAACTGTGCGTAATGTGTCTGCACAGCACTGATTTTAAGTCTCAATTTACCAAATATCTCTGTGTTTAATGAAGATTTCACACTTCATTCTAACTCATGTCCCTGTCAGAAAACGGATTAAGGTCAACAGCAGCCAACCTTGAAGGGCACCTATAGGCTGAACGCTGTAGGGCAGATCCAGTGTCCCCTTCGCTCTTTGTTCTTTACTAAAGCAAAAAAAAAATAAAAAAAAAAATCTAATTACGTCCAGGTTGGGAACACCCGCTCTGCTCAGATCTGAGATGATGCCACAAGGCTTCCTGCGGGTGAACCGCTGCGCCTCTGTGCGTGTGTGTGGACTGCAGGCCGCACTCTTGCATGGAAAGAAACCCGCAAGCCACGCCGAGTCGGTCATGCTCCTTTCCGACTGGATGAACCCGAGGAAATCTCCTGATGCACTGCAGCGTGTTTACAGCTGAAAAAGCTGCCTATCCTCCTGATCTAGTTCAAAAAACGCGGGCGTGAAATCCAACGTTTTAGATCAGAAGAAGGAGTTCTATCAGAAGATGAGCTGTTTGTTCAGATCTTCCTTCTAAAATAAGCTGTGCTCATAGTTTTAGCTTTTCATGGTTATTTTCTGGGTCCTAAAAGGATCCGCTTTCTAAAATTCCTAGTAAGCCGATGACTTACTTATTTGATTTAAGCATGGGCTGTTGTGTGTGTGTGTGTGTGTGTTATGCTGTCCCAAAGTTTAAAAAAAATATGGTTTAAAGTGTCCTGTAATTGATTTGTACAGTTTGAAGTATCACAAGTAGTAAAAAGTGAGTGTCTGGAGTTTTCTCAAGCTGTTGGGAGTTTGGAGGAGGACGGTGCAGCCTCTCCCCAACCTGTTGCTGCAGGTTGGCTGAAAGAAGGTAACTTTGTTTTCCCCTTTCATGAAAGTATAGAATGCACAATAAACTTATGAAAATTACTTAATAAGCAGGAGTTCATTCAATATTATGTATTAGGTCTGTATTAGGTCAAAATCAAAATGCTAAATGTTGTGGATAATATATTTACCATAATCAACTAGCAGCGATAGGGACAGTTGTAGCGCTTCTGTTGTGAATAAAAATCCTCTCTATCCTGTTTAGACAGGATATCCAGCATCAACAGGTTTAACACGGCTGCTGCAAAGGACTGCTTGGACTAAATATTTTTAAGTTGTTATATTTCCAGTGCCACGCATTAACATTTGCATGTTTAGCCTGCTGGGTGGATTCTGGCTGCAGCTGACGCTCACACCTGAAACAGATTTCAGTGAATCCGAAATGCTGAATTTAACTAAAAGTTGTGGATTGTGATGATGGGAAGGAAACAGAAAAGTGTAGAAAATTTCCTCATCGATAATTTCTGATCTTACTTGTTCTGTGCAGCCCTGATCATGTTGTCCATGTTTTTGTAAATGTGAGACGGAGAGTCCTACCCATGCAACATCTGATCGTTGGAGACCTTTGAAAAGATGCAAACATGGTCAGGTTTCCTTCATGACTGAAGCACTTTTACACAACTGCATCTTAGCTGGTCGCTTCTCATGATACCCTCTGGTGTTATAAACAAATTGGTTTTCAGAGCCAAAAAAAAAAGATATGAATAAATAAGAAATGCTTCCAAAAAGCTGAGGTGAATATTTAATTACGGAATCTATTTCCTGGGATTTAAAGCTGAAATGTTTCAAAAGGTCTCAGGACCAACTTCGCCGGGGTCACCCATAGGTCCCATTCCTGCATTATTCACCAAGGTCACCCGGACATATCAACGGGGTATTCTATATGCGACAGATGTATGAATGTAGAAGTTTTAACATCCGAAACTTACGAGAATTTGCTGTGGTGTTGATGTCCGGCTTTAAACACACCTTCAGTCGTTCAGTTTAATTCAACATCTCCCGATTCAAAGGTTCTCCCAAGCAGAAAATCATGGAGTGAAATTTGTCTTTCTCTCTCTCCCTCCTCTGCACGACTCTGGTTCAGAGTAAATTAATATTTAGCTGCCCGAGAAAAGATTTTAAAGGTTTCACGAGTGGCAGATTTAAAAGTCGCTCTCTCCAGAGGGGACATCTGACCTCTTTTCTGCGTTGAACATAATATCATTTGTTGAAGACTTCGATGACGGCGAAACGTTTCAGCGCCGGCTTCAGTTGGAATCAGGCGTCTGAAGCGCTGGCAGCGATAGAGTCATTGTTTCGACAGGCAGCTACATGGAAGCTGCAGTTGTTCCTCTGTCGCTGCAGTTAGCGGGCCGACTGGGAAGCAAGGAGGCAAAGAGAATCAACATGACAGTTCCTTTGAACTGCAGCGAGGGGGGGGATGTTTTAATTCTGAAAGGACGAGTCACCGAAGACAGAACGACACGGACCGGAGCTCACTGAATGCGTTTATACACCATGATAAGGTCATATTGTCTGCTGTGTGTGCTGAATTAGCCGTGAGCCCCCACAGACGCTGCGTTTGTGGAATTAGTGGCGTGTTCTGATGATAAACAGACCCAACATCTGTTTATAGCTCAGAAATCTGTAATTCCTGCACCGAACACAATCTCCTGACCCACATTGCACCCTGACAGAACGTTGCAGCCACGGTAAATGTAGGTCAACCTAAACTACAACATTAGCAGCAGACGGGCTGAAGTCAAAGTCCAAATGTGTGACCCCTTTTGGGGGGGGGGGCGGGTGGAAATACCCCACCGGAGCGCTCAGATCCAACAGGGTGCACTGACTAGCCAGAAAAATAGGCAACTTCCCATCAAGCACTGCTGATTGGTCTGCTTTGGTCCGGAAACCGGCGCTTGTCCCAGCCCAGAAATTTGCTTTCTGTTATTTTCTAATGGTTAAACCTTGTGCACATTGTTGCAGAGTTAATGATTAAATTCCTCTCACCTGAAAACGCTTCTCGTTACAGAGAGGAAGCAACATGTGGGCAAAAAGATCTCTTGCTAATGGAAGAAACTGCATGCTGCAAAGTTCTGACCTTTTTATTTGGGTAGAAGCTGCTAATGTGACAAAAGTAAACTCTACGTGATGCCAAACTTCCCTCTGAACCCCTTCTGGACTGTTTTAGTTGCTCGGCCTGTTTTCATGCATCAGCTCGGTCACCGTTGAAAACACTCAGCCGAGGAAGAAGCACAGAACACGTGTGTTGTGACATTAGGGAATATTTTACATGGGGAAAAACAGGGTTGGGGTAAGTTTGGTGTAAATTAAAGGTGTCTAGCTGAGATTTGGTTGTGTAGAGGTGCAGGTTTTCTTTGCAGCTCTAATAAGGATCAGAAAGCGTCAACAAGCAGGTGTTAACAAGCTTGAGGGTGAGACTGTTTGCAGGTTATTTCAGAAGTCTCCCAAACGTCCTGATGTGAAGCCCCCCTCTGTCTCTGTCAGTCCGTGTCACTGCGTTTGGCTCTGCACCGCCTCAGGATCGCCTCCTCTCACGCTCTGCCGCGTCTCTGCCGGCCACCGCTCCATATTTTCCGCTCCTTCTTGTCTGACAGATAACTCGGGACGGTCCCTCTTTTATTGAGCAGGTGCTTTGTTTTAAAAAAAATGTCTTCAAATGACACAGAAGTGGACAGGGAGGTTGAACAAAAAAAAAACTGTCTGTAACTAAATATCGGTTTAGTCTCTGAAATATTAATCAGATAAGTTCACATCCTGCTGGTCAGCACAGCACCTGATTTTTATTCAAGCAGCCACAACATTCAGCCCTCTTTAAACCTCCTGGTAGGATTTGGACCATTTATTGGCTGTAAACGGAAAAGTCTTACACATTTGCAACAGTTTACTAATCCAGAAAGTGCTGAGCAACATTTGCATGTTTGGCTACTTTAAAGTTCAACGCTAATAGACCTTCAAACTTCTAAGGAATTAATCCAGTTCAGCCAGTATCAGATTTTCATAGCACGATATAACAGAAAATCTGAAACGGTTTTACAGGAGGGTTCAAAGTTTAAAGCTTAAAGTTTTTCGGGTCCCCCAAAAATGTCTCATTGGCACTACAGCATTAGCCTCTTCCTAAAGCTGCTTTTCAGGTTTTTGCATATTTCCTCTGGTTTAATAAAGATCTAATTTTGCCGATGCAGCTCCACGTCTATGAGGTTGCAAGGCTTCGTTTCCGTCACCCATCGTCAGAGTGATAGAAAAGGAGGCCTCTAAGGATTCTCTGTCAGATTTGGATCAGGACTCTAGTTTAGTCACTCAGAAATGTTTAAATTAAAACTGCGTTACACTACGAAGAGCAGTGGGTTGTGCTTTTTCCGTTTCTACACGATGACTTTCCACGGTTTTCTGATTTAGAAATAAAGGTGAAGTTGCCTTCTTTCAGCCAGCTGACTGGCAACGTGTAGCAAGAGGTGGGGGAGGGGCCGCACCGCGTAACTGTAAGCTGTATGTGGCGGATGAAGCCTCCACCCATTCTGCCATTTCTCTAGCAGTTACAAAAAACTGTGAAAACAGCTTTAAAGGCACAACTTTGTAGCTTTTCAGTTGTACTCTGGAGCTCCTGAAGGGGTCGTTTCCTGTTACAAGGCAGGTTAGAATTGAGTTTTTAAAGGACCAGCAACTCTTTTTAGTGTGTAAGGTGGTGGGAAATGTTTGTATAAAATAAACAGAAGAACCACACGAGAGGATGTTCCTGCACGTTGAAACTAGGGGTGGGTATTGCCAAAGAAGTCACGATTTGATTCGAATCACGATTCACATGCCACGATCCGATTCTATCACGATGCATCACGATACTTGAATTATTGCAATGTATCGCGATGCATTGCAATATTTTCACTGAACACTGTTAGGAAAAAAATACAGCCGTTACCAGTGGCTGACTGGCTGTGTATGGATAGTGTCTTCAATTGATACATAACTGAAAGCAACTGAATTCATACATAGCTGTATTTATTGAAATGACTTTTGGAGGTATTGCCATGAAAACAAATATTACTATTACTGGAGTGGATACACTGACAAAAAGTGCCTAGGATATATAAAACTTAAAATAACAAAATAAGGATAATCAGTGACGTTTACATGGCCTCAGTGGTCCTTTAAACCAATGAAGTTGTATTCCACTTGACTTTGGCTGATGTTCACCAACCATTCATGACATTTTATTTATTATTATTTTTAAATTAATAATCGATACTTGGCGTCAAGAATCGATGCAGTAGATCGCGAAAATTAGAATCGCGATGCATCGTCATGACGATTATTTTGCACACCCTTAGTTGAAAGGCTCGGTTTAATAGAGGTGAGTTTGCGCTGGGTTGCAGGTTAAACCCCCACCCCCACCCCCCCTGTCTCACAGTGACGTTCATCCTTTGGTAAAATTAGCGGCAATCCCAAAGGCAGAGGTTAATAACAACAGCTCACACACACACGTTTGCCAGAAAAATCCTCAAACTCACTGCAGAAAATGTCTCCATGAAAAGCCAAAGTGGGGTTATTTCTCCAGGCCTTTGGTGTTATGTGTCTGCGTCAGCCCTTTTGACACACTGGCTCCTTTCTGCTGCGCTCTGCCTCTCGTTGCCCCGCTGCTCTGACCCGCAGGTCAAAGTTCAGGGCCAAAATAAAACTATGGGAGCCGTGGGGATATCACCTCGGTGTCACATCACAGGCTGCCCTCTCAGCTGGATCACACATGTGCGTTCACACGCACTCCTAGCAGATGGAGTTACATTTCAGCCTTTTCCTACGGAAGCATTACTTTTTTAGGTCAGCGTGTTAAACGTATCCCGTATTCTTTCTCTTTGGATCCCGCAGTTACTGTATCTGATCCTCTAGCTTTAGTTTTGCTTCCAAACGGAGAGCTTAGAGCGGGGGGAAAAAAAGCCACTTTATTAAACCAAACTCTTAGAATAATCCAAATCCATAATGCGGCTGCTTTCCTCCCTCGGCGCTGACCTTTTGGACCAAATGTTGATAGGCCTTAATTGTATTTAGCTGCTGTAATTCCGCTGACTGACTGACCCAGAGGCTAACCCGGCAGCGCTCTGCCAGCTGCCGCTTGCTGTAGCGACGTTT
Source organism: Fundulus heteroclitus (assembly GCF_011125445.2). NCBI lineage: Eukaryota > Metazoa > Chordata > Actinopteri > Cyprinodontiformes > Fundulidae > Fundulus > Fundulus heteroclitus. Next base: position 43,753,995 of record NC_046363.1, read on the forward strand.
TGAAAGTCACGGCTCATATCTGCATTTCCATGAACGTTCCCTCCTCTTCCCTCGCTCAGTCCACGTCCCAGCAACCGTCGCCGGATCAGACTAGCCATGCAAGTTTTGTCTAAATGGACAGAATTCAGCTGCAGTTCAGGTTTTTAGAAGCAGAATAATAGATTATGGCTCCCCGGTCTTTCTTCTACTCAGACATCTGCTTCCAATCCCGTTTCTGTCTCTATCTGCCCCCCCCTCCCTGTCATGTCAGGATACCACATCTTTCTCCCCTTTCTTTTAGAGCAGCTCTCCATCACCCCGTTTTCCTGCTTTCCTCCCCTCTTCCTGCCTTTTGGTCTATCTCCGTAGGCGAGGACTAACAGAGAGCGATGTGTTTCAGTCAGACGTACTCGAGTGCTCTGCCTCTCAGGCACGAGTGACCCCCACAATGAGGCTTTTGAAGAGTCAAGTGGCTCGGGCAGAAACACAGCCGTCCGCTGAATTCACCGCTTATTGATACCAGCACAGATAATTAGCTGTGAATGTTCGAACGAGGCAGACGAGGAGCATGAAGGCCTGGATGTGTTGTGCCAGGACTGCTTTAGTGTTAGGGGTTTAGGGGACGGCGCGATCAGACTTCTGGTGGAGTGGTCAGGAAAGAGTCCTTTCAGACTGTTTACGTTCCTTTAACAGCGCCCTCTAGCGGCGTGAGGACGTACGGTGACTGTGGGACACGACGTCCACCGGGTTTGTCCTTCTGGGGCTCGTCTCTCCCATGGCGACGTGATGGAGATGCATTCAAGGTGTCCTCCAGAATCAGTGCAGTGATGCTTGAGTCTCAGGCTCTTCGTCACGCTGCAGCAGAACAGGGGACGGACAGTCAGAGCGGACCTTCTTTAAAACGCAACACTAGATCATACTAATCCAAAGAGGCACAGAGACTGTGGAAAAGTTGTGGTTTTTATATGACAAAATGAAATATAGCACTCCAAAGGTATGTTTAATTTTTATTTTAGCTTTTTATCAGTATTTCAGAGTGGAAATCTTGAAATTTTAACAGCAAAACAACTTTCAAATAGATCAAAAATAAATACACCTACAGAGCAATCTTATTTAAATTTGAAGCTTATTTTCTTAATTATTTTGTTTTTGAGTATATTATGTTTTATGACTGAGACTTTATTCACAACAAAGGTATATTTTTAATCAATTTATATTTGAGTTATCAAATGGAGAGGCAGTCAATTAACAGCTCATAAGCAAGATAGCATGTATTTAATACTTCTGGTTCCAGTGAATATACATGTAAGACCTACTAGCTCGGATCAGTCAGAATCATATACTGTACACCTAATGAGGCGTAAGAGCATAAAAATGAGTTTTATGGCTGCAGAGGACTCTCTCTATCCGGAGAGAGACGTCTGCTGGGCTCGCCTTGGCAGCCGGATCAGGAACAACAGGCACCGCCATCTCTGCTTTCATGAACTCCTTCATGTTACAAAGAGACAAAAGGGAGCAATCAATGTTTTATTAAGGCATAAATTGCTATGTTTTTCCATGCGATCCCTGTTCTGACGGCCACAGCTGAGATTTACCATTTATCTGCAAAGGCTGCCTCTGGGTGAATATTCCCAACTCCACAATAAAGAAAGTTGCTATTGGGTGTCCTAAAAACTACTGAATAACATCATCACAGAATTTACGTGACTGACTTGTGTTGTGACAGTAATACAAAGAGAGTAAAGAATAACTTGAATATATTGCTCGAGGGGTCTGAATACTTCCTGCCTATAATGACAGAGTTAAATTGGTGACATTTGCTTCACGCTGAAGCAGCCCAACCTTAGTGTTTGGGTTGTAGCAAAACTAGCTAAAGCTGGACACACATTGTATTCAAATTTAAACCAATTTAATCTACTACACTTCTTATCACAGTTCCTATATAAGACAACCCTTAAAAACACGAGTCCAGCCGTTCAATTCTCGCTGCTGCACATTGAAAATATCCTGACTGAAACAACATTGCTTGTTAAATCCGTTAAACGAAACTTTTTTTTCCCTTATTACAGACCAAAAAGTAATCCTTTTACATTTTTGTAAAACTCCAGTTTTAATTACAACTATTAGAAGGCAACAAGTGTGTTTGTACACATGAGGCTTTCTGTCACCCAGCGGACTTTTAAACCAGCATCTGTCATTTGAACCGGAACTATAACATTTCTATTTAATTAGCATTCTTCTCCACATCTCAGCTGATCATTTCCTCACCACATCCGTGTTTGAGATTTTCTGGATACAGTTCATTTAACAGAAGCTTTATTGTTATTGTGGTTTACAAACAAAGTAGTAAATCAAGTTGGCACATATGAAATTAAATGACCTTAAAGTTAAACATGTGTTGCTTGACTCGTCTTAATCACTTCAAGACATTTAAATACTGAGACCACTTACAATAAAATATGCCACTTGTCTGAAAAATATCGATTTTTATTAAACATGGCACTGTGGTAGTTGTAGGGCGCCCCCTGCTGGTGTGAACCAGCCTGACGTAGGCTGGCCCAGCCTACAGATTGATATAGGTAACGGAAAACTTTTATCGACTAAAATTAAACGTATTTAGGCTGAAGTTGCTTTTTTCTGGCTAACAGGTGAACATAATGTCTGAAGAACGCAGCACAAGAAATCTGTCTCTAAAATATTTATTTCACTAAATGATATTCCTGCTATATCAACATTTTCAAATTTGTCCTTTAAACTGCCAAGTTTTGCAAACATTCACAGTTCAATTGCTTGCAACCAAGTTTTACCATTATCTTAAACAACCAGCATAAAAATTGCTCCTTTTTTTCATCTTGTCACTTAAATATTAATTTGCTGCGTTAGACATCTCCCAGCTTCAACAGGCACAATTAGTTCTGCAAAAACCTTCAGTAAACCACACGTCCCATAAGGTTCTGGAGATGTTGGCGTTAGATTTTACGCATTCAGTTCAATTCAGTTTATTTTCTTGGTTCACCAATTCACAAAATTTTTTATTTTAAGGTGTTTTCTGAGACAAACAGGTCCAATTCATGTCCAGCTGTGTAGATGTCCAGGACTTCCTACATAACTGTAGCTTTCAGTCAGCCTGAAGTTACTGAAAAGATCTGATCAGAGAACCGTTCCACACCTAAATTCAACCCTGTAACACGGATCCTTTAAACCCCTGGAGATCAGAGTTTTTTCCCCTAAAAGTCAGAAATCCAAAGGGCTGATCTGATAGCTGTGCTCTGTTGCTGTAAGGACAAACTGTGATAAATCTTTTTGTGACAACCAACAGCTTCTCATAGCTTACTTTGCAGAAGAAGAGTGCATTCTTCCCTGGGATCCCAGACTAAGCAGTTCACAGAGGAAAAGGTCAACACCTTTAGTGCAGAGGTATTTTCTGGCATTTTTAGCGCGCTCCACGGTGAGTTGACCTCACTGCGTCACGGTGCGTGTGATTGCCACAGCAGCTGTGGGTGCAGGTGATATTTATTTATTTTGGGCATTTAAATCTCATTCACTCAGGCCTGGAATCATTCACTCTCACATTTTCACATCCAGGACCTCTGGGTCAGTTGATAGGAAGATTAGCAGCTTAGGCATTGTACAAGTTGAGAAATGCCTTGTAAAGTATGAGCATGCATTTTTTGGAAAATACACCCTCAGGGCTTAAGAGGTTAAAAAGCATTTTCCAACCCCTCCTCCTGCCTGGTCTTTCACCCCCACCTCTCACCCTCCTGCCTCCACCTGTCTCCCTCTGTCCTCTCTCTATTCAGCGCCCCGTCTCAGCCACATTTCACCTTTTCTCTCTTTTTCCTCCAGCCCCCAAATCTGCCCTCAATCTCCTTTTTTTTTTCTTCGACTCATCACCTTTCCCTCTCCCTCTCTCTACTTTATCTCCCTCTTTCAGCCTTTTTACTTCATTTTTTTACCTCCCTGACACATGGCCCCTCTTTGCATTTTCATTGCCTTTCTGCCCTCGCACACTTGCTCTGTGTAACAGTAGATGGAGTTATTAGTCAGACAGTGGGGACGGCTGAACAGGTGTTTTCCAAATGGGCCTTTGAGCGCCCACCGCATCATCATCACTCCTCACCCGCGGGGGGTTGGGACGTGTGTGTTTGTTGGAGGGCTTGGCCTCTGTGTGCCCTTTTCGCTTCAGGCTCAGCCATTTGTCGGTACGGCGGGACTCTCTGTGTGTGTGTGTGTGTGTGTTACATGTATTCGTGTGCGAGTGCGTAACATATGTAGGTGTGAAGAAGTGTTATATCTTTAACAGCTGCTGCTCGTCATTACTCATTGATGCACAACAGCAGTGGGGAGCGGCCTTGGCCTGGCCGCTGAAAAGACGAGCGCTGACACTTTTAAATGTTGGAGAAATGTTTTTCGCCCCCTCGACCTCCCTCTGCAGCCCGACAAATATCGCATTCCCAATTTGATCCTTTTTTTTCCCCCTCTCTACCTTTAGTTGGGCTTTTCAGATACACTTTGCTTGGTCCCTTTCACACGTATTGCTCTTAAAAGTTTGATAAAGCCACTGAAGGGCACATTAAACAGTGGGAATCTGTTTTTAAAACTCACGCAGCGGCCTTTGTCTGTGTGTTTCTCTGACAGCTGTACAGAGAGGACGCACGTCTAACTCGCAGAGCAGCCCGGGACAGTACCTGACCAACGGCACCGACCCGTACAACAGCCAGCCTTACCTGTCGGGCTTCATCTCCCTGCTGCTGCGCGCCGAGCCCTACCCCACGTCCCGCTATGGGGCCCAATGCATGCAGGGAAACAACCTGATGGGCATCGAGAACATCTGCGAGCTGGCGGCTCGCCTGCTCTTCAGCGCCGTGGAGTGGGCCAAGAACATCCCCTTCTTCCCTGACCTGCAGCTCATGGACCAGGTGAGTTTGATGACTGACAGGAAGAAAAATGATCCGACCCAAACTGTTCTCGCTGCTGACCCGTTAACGCAGGAAACGGCACCTGAAGTGATTAGAGCTCCCCTTTCACATGAGTCAAAACCAAGAAGAACGCTAATATTTTCCTCTGTGTCTGTGTCGAGTGTCACTTAGCAGCGTGTAGAAAGGATTGTGTTTGGCAGGAACTCAGAGCAGCAGCGTTCAGCGTGGACCGACCTGAAATCGATCCTCCTCATGCAGATTTATGCTGCTGGCTCAGAGTTACTGTTGTACCTATAAATATTCACACGGACATTTGGCAGCCATGTTCATGACACATTCATCTTGCTGCAGCAGCATCCAAACATTAATGAAACCATTAAATATCATGTCAGTAACAGCGTTTTTTAAACTACTGACTCTGCTCTGCTCCTCAATCAATTAAATTCTCTTTATTTTCTCTTCACCAAAGACCTGATACCAGTTTAATTTGTAGTGCTGTGCTGCATAAATGCCACCTACATTATCCCTGGAACTTTTTATATTTCTCTTAGACATTGAGGAACATGCATCTCTGCCCTTTTCTGTAGGAAACTTTATTTTGCTGCTTAGATTATTTACATTTTAGCACATATTTAGCGCTTTATGAATTAACTCTTTTACATGTGTCAAATTATGCTGTTGTACAGTATTGTCAGCAACTTTTAAAGGTCAGTTATAATGGAAAGCCAAAGTTATACTTAGCACAATGTATAGCAAATATGTTGTCATTGCAATTTTCAAATCAATGAAATTTTATTTATATAGCGTTAATTGCCAACATGTCATCTCAAGGCTCTTTCCAAAGTCAGACTCCATCAGATCCTCCAGGTTGGTGAGAAAGTTTCCTCTCTAAGGAAACCCAGCAGGTTGCATCAAGTCTCTCCAAGCAGCATTCACTCCTCCTGAAAGAGCGTAGAGCCACAGTGGACAGTCGTCTGCATTGTTGATGGCTTTGCAGCAATCCCTCATACTGAGCATGCATGAAGCGACAGTGGAGAGGAAAACTTCCCTTTAACAGGGAGGAGAACCTCCATGAGGTTCCATGAACCTTAAATGAGCAAAAAGACCTGGAAGTATCTCAGTCAAAGGTATATAGCCGCGTAATATGCTTATAAAGGATATTAAAACCGTTTGATTATGATAAAATAAGGTTATATACACCAAGCCTACATCCTGATAACGTTTTATGGTCCTTTTTGTGGATATAAATATAGCCTCAGCACCAGGCGCAATGAACAAATATAAACAGAGGTGGCGCCATCTAGTGACAGTATCGCAGAACTATCATAATGCCAGTTTGCTTAATTAAAAAATCTAAATTAAATAATGCCGGACCGAGCCTGACCCTCTACAATGCCTTGCAGTAAAGCAGCAGCTCGGCGTGATCGAAGACCAAACGTCATTAATTAAATTAAATGATCTACAGCAACTTTAAGAGCCTCATATCAGAACATTTACTCACGTCAGTCAACTTTGCGTCACATCTGAGCCTCGGCAGGTTTAGCGTCTGATTCAGTGAACACCAATGTTCAGACTGGATTCCCAGAGACATTCCAGGCTTTTGCTTCTTGGAATCATATTTTTTGCACTTTTTTTCACTGGATCTTGGACCTTTCTTCACTGTTTCGCTGGGAGATGCTAATAGCCGTTAGCCGCTTCCTTGTTTTAACCCCTGCTGTGCATATGCAGTACGTACTTCTGTTAAAATCGAAAATAAACATGAAATGGCTTTATTTATTAACAAACTAAGCAAAAACAAAGCAGAAAACACCAAAATAACAACTAATATGCCAGCAGGATGTGATGATCTTTCATAAAAACATTGTATTTGACCAGAGTGAGCTACTAATTATGTGGCTATGCACCTTTAAAGCCATGATTAGAGCTGATTAAACTCCCAAATGCTACAGAAAGACGGTTCAGTTCGTTCTTCATTTTGCATCATTAAGAAACATGAGAACCTCCTTCATGAAAGGAACAAGCATCTTTCAGAGTAACTTTCATTGAGTATTGATCACGGTTCATGGAAATAAATAAAGATTAAGTCAGGATTGTGAACGGTGTATTAGAGTAACCTGTTAAACATGTCTTAGTGTTGTGCCTTTAATTTTGACTTTCATTTAGATTAGCAGTCTTTCTATTCCCTTTTTGGGTTGACAACGCATCTGAAATAGATACACATGGTGACTAAAATGTAGTTGAATTTTTTTTAAGCAAGAAAAAGAAAAAATAACTACATTTCTTCTGCTTAGTTTGAGTCAGTGTTGAGGCCTTTGCGTGTCGAGCCCTTTTCACATGCTCCTGATGTTATTTTGAGTTCAGATACCAGCACCACAGTCACGGGTCAGAACGCAGTTATTAATTGACGCTAAAGCGATTTTTAACCAATTTAGATTAAACTCCAGTTTAGTGTTTCTCTGCCACATGGAATGAGCTTAATGCAGTGTTTCTATCTCTACTCATCCATACTGTATCCTTTTAAACATGCAGCTGAACAACGTGAATTATTTTTGGCTTACTGAGGTTCTCAGTGGGTTTAAAATGTTTGCTCTCTTATATTTTACCACAAGTTACAGATTTAGATTTAAATTATGTCCATTTTATAATAATAAAGGAATAAGGTCTGCCCAGGTTGGACTCAATGTGACTAGATTTTACATCCCACCTTGGAGCCAGTGAGATCGGATGTTTTTTGGAGCATTTTCCCACCTTCCCAGTTTCATATTTTCTGGGTAACTGGCTAGGAGTTCGCTCCTTTTGTGCAGATATTCTGACATTTTCAAAAAACAGAAATGTAGCAGGTCTGTTTCCCTCCTCTTACCCCCTCTCATTTAAATTTCTAACATGTCTACCTGTGTTCCAGGTGGCGCTGCTGCGCATGTCGTGGAGTGAGCTCTTCGTCCTGAACGCGGCCCAGTGCTCCATGCCGCTCCATGTGGCACCTCTGCTGGCAGCAGCCGGCCTGCACGCTTCGCCCATGTCCGCCGAGCGCGTCGTGGCCTTCATGGACCACATCCGGGTCTTCCAGGAGCAGGTGGAGAAGCTGAAGGCCCTGCAGGTCGACACGGCTGAATATTCCTGCCTCAAATCCATCGTGCTCTTCACGTCAGGTGAGCCTTATAGAAGTTCCAAAGTCTAAAAAAAAAAAAAACCCACAGTGGTCTTAAAAACCTAATCCTCTTCAAAAACATGAAACGTCTTGTTTTGGAGTGAAAGAAACTAAGCGTTGTCTGCTTTGGTCACATTTAATGATCAACAGTAATCAACAGTTACAAAGGTTTTACATCCAGAATCTTTATTTTCGTTAATGTAACCAATCATAATGACATTTTGGTGAGACACCGGCTCAGAAAGCTCACATAACACGCAGACACAGATCAAGACGCATCGCCCAAGTTGAACGCAGCGATAATCCTTCCTGAGAAGCTAAAGGGTATGCAAACAGTCCATAACGTCTGAGAAGATTTAAATGTTCACGTCAAAAAAGACATCTAGGAGTTACTTTACAGTATGATATGAATTAATGTGAATTACTGTGTAATTGCCTGAATATAAGGAATTTACTCCAGCATCCTTGAGTTGCTTAAACATGTAAGTTTGAAGTCCTGCTTCATCCTCCTTAAGGACAGAGAGAAAAACGGGCGTCTGTAGACCTGATAGAAAGACAGGTTCAGCAGAAACAGGTTGATTTCTGTCATTAATGACTATAATATTTGTCTCTTAGCTTTCTATGTATGGGTCGGTATTTTCATGATTTTTACAGACTAGATGTAGATAAAGGAATTGTTACTTTCTACTCCTGGGTCTCCTTACCGTCCAATTCAACACAACTCAGCACAGTTTATTAAAATAAAATGCAGACAAATTAGCACTAAGGTGAAAATGAATCCACTCAATGCTAATTTGATAATTTTTTTTCAACCTAAAAATAAATCGATTGGATCTGTTTATCAACTAAGCAGCTGTGCAAGTAACAATAACACACATGCTTAAAAGAAAACACAATCAAGGGAGAGGGTGGAAGTCTAAAATTATAGACTCAAACAGACTTTATTGTCATTCAACTGCATGTTTACGCTGTACATTTGAGCAAATTTATTATATTAACCCCGCCTCTTCCTGCCTCATCTACACCCTACCTTTTTGTTTACTGTGTTAATTATAATCATAATTTCATAAATTAGACTCAGATTTAGACTCAGCCATACTTTAATGACCCCTGCAAATTATGTAGGCGTCCATTATATAATTTGAATATTAAACTTATAATATATAAATATTATTATATATTTAACATTACCTAATAAACTTGTAGATGCATGGAGATGCTCCAACATACATATGAAGATTTAATGACTCAAAAAATTTGTTTTCATTTGAGAAAGAAATAATTTCAGTACGTATTTATAAAAAAATGGAATACATAATTACATGTAACATGTGATTAGATGGTGTTTCAACACTTGGATAAAGTTTATCTGGTTTTAACAACAATGATTCTACACGCAGTAAATCATTGCATATTTAAATGTTCTGCTGAGCTGAGAGTTAAAAGTTCACCACCGTGACATTTGGTTGTGATTAAACGTCCAAATGGTGTCCGCTGAAAAGCAAAGATGACCGTCCATCGTCTAAATAAAATGCCAAGTGTCGTCTTTACATGCAACCCGTTATTTTAATATTACATCACTGACATTTCTCAACCCAAATGTTTAATTTACACAGAGCTTAACTACTAGGTTTGATAAATGCAGGCGGCATCCCGTTCACAAAAGCAGTCCCCAGGCCAGAAGAAGGTGATCCATGCTTTAATTTAATCCTTTACAGATGGCTGACCCCACGCCACGTACCGTGCATCTTTCATGGTTGTGAACATATGGCTCGGATTTGTATGTGGCTCACAAACTCATGGAGGGTTATAGGTTGATTCCGATGTCAACAAAAACACAACCTTTCTGCTGTGAGCAAGTTTAAGGTGGCTCTGACGGAAAACAGGGAATTAGCGGGCGGCTAATTGGAATTGTTCGTTCTGTTGATTGGTTTATTCGTGTCTTAATCACAGCAACGTGACCTTTTGGGAAACGGCCAATCTGGAGCCTTTCTCGCGTGAATAAATGTAGCAAAGGGAGGTGTTCTATTTTAAACCTACAGTTTGTTATAACCTTATTATGATTTTAAAGGCTCAAAAATCCTTCTACGAATCCTTCCATGTTTTTGTCACCTAACTACTGCAAACCTCACTGAGTTTTACTGGGATTTTATGAGTTAGACCAACATGAGGCGCAGCGCGAGAGCAAGAATACATTACTCCAAATATATTTTTACAAAGAATAATCTGTATGGTGTGGAATACAGTTGCAGGTCAGTCCTTTTCACTCCGATGATAAATAAAATCCACTGAAACAATTTGCCTTGACAGCTCATTTTAGTATAAATGCAGGTGTTCTATGAAGTCCTCAAAGGTTTGTTAGAGAATATTAGAGAATAAACAACATCTTGAAGACCAAGGAACCCAGCAGGCAGGTCAGGGAGAAAGTTCTGGTCCAGTTTAAAGCAGGGTCTGGTTCTACAACAACATCCCAGGTTTGAGCATCTCTGATCAACCCACCATCATGACCTGGAGAGAGGATGGACCACCTGCAGACCTACCAGGACATGGATGTCCACCTAGAATTACTGTTTGGGAAATGAGACCATTAATCAGAAAAGCAGCCAGTTGGGCCATTAGCTCAAAGTTTCACTCCATAGTTATTCAAATACATTGAAGTTTCCAATTCTAACATGCAAAAGTTCAAGTTGCACGTATCCATTTGCAGGACCTCATAAAAGTAGATACATTTATTAAATTACAAGCTGATCATTTTAGTGCTATGATGTATTCAATATGCAGCACATTATTGACAATGACATTATTAACTGCAACTTGGATCTAGAAATAACATTAAACTGAGAAACCACTGGGATTTACTAATTAATGTTGGTTCTAAATGCTTTGACAGTGCCTGTAGGGTTCCCTAGCTAGTGGTGCTCTAAATAAATTATAAACAACCTTGCTGTTAAGCGCTTAATAACTACTAGAGAAGCCATGGTGTGTCATAAATGTGACGATGTCAACATGTCCTCCATGTATTAGCTACTGCTATTAGCTAGTAGCTACAGTCATCGTGTTGCCAATTCCGCTTATTATAACCACCCTTTTTACTAAAATTGCTTTTAAATTCCATGATACAAATTTTCTTTGGCTCATTCCGAACTTGAAGTCACTTAGTTGGGCTGTAAAGTAAGCGAATTTAAACATGAGTAAAGAGAGCGGCTGGCGCTGCAACGCTACAGCCGTGAAGCCTCCATCCCTCCACGTACGCACATACTCCCTGAGTGGGAGACAATATGAACAAACTATCCGTCTCTGCCGGGAGGACAGAGTAGCTGCTGGACTACACTCTCCTGTTTATGACATAACGGCAAAAATAAACTTCACTGTTATATTGAATTAACTTACCTGACCAACAGAAAGCTGCAACTTTTGCATTTGTTTTAAATCTCCGCTCCCTCATGAATTATCTCCACCTGGTAATAATAGCTGCGCCAATATAGACTCTAGTTTTCTCCTGGTTATTCTTTTTCTTCCTAGTGAAAAAGAATACATGTATTTATATGTATTTATAAAATGCACATTTATGCATATGGATATATGTATTTATAAAAGCAATACTTGATTTTTGCTAATTAGAAGCCAAATTTGTTACACGCTGCTCCTTTAAATTCATCCATGAAATAAAAAATAAAAAATTCTCAGACACTATTTCAGAGAAACCAATTTAAATGATTCCCAAAATGTGGCATCTTTGTGAAAATGTAAAGAATGAGCTTTCCAAGCTAGGCCTTCAAACATTTCTGCAACATTACATAATGCACCACAGCATATTTGTTGACTGTGAATGTGTTTACATGTCGTTTTCCCTGTATCCCTGAAAGTTATTCCTTAACTTATGCACAGATATGCGTTGGAGAGTCACAACAAAACAAACCATCAAATCTTATTATGAACTACAGTGGACAGTGGAAACTGTTGTAACAAAAAGAGGGAAATGCGGTCAGAAACACAATTAGAAAATGGACAGCGGTGTTTGAATGGTGGGGGGGAAAAAGCTCCTCTTAATCCACAACCTTTTCACCTCCATGTTAGCTGGCCGAGAGGTGACCTCCAATGCTGCAGCACATATCGTCTTATTGGCTCCATATGTAAATGCAGCTGGTACAGTCGTGTAATTTGATCGCGATGTTAAACATTAAAGCTGCATCTGTGGAGTACGTTCAGCCCCGTTTTACTTGCTGCCATAAAAGTGCAACATAAAAGTAATGTAAAATTCCTATTTAAATTGAACTAAAAGGGCCATGTTTAACATATTTTTTATTTAATTGTAAGATTGGAAACAGGATTTATTTCCCAGATTGCCCCAATTTCTTTTCTGACTTCTCCCCTGGGCTACTGACGAAATACAACAGCTTTGTGTCTTGACAAAGATGTTCATTGTTTTGATGGTGCTTATATACAAAGCCTGTTGAGGTTTATCCCTGCAGTCACAGGGATCCAGTGCAAGCCAAAATACTGTCACATCTGGGATTCTTCACCAGGGGATCACACTTTTTGACCCAGGAGGAAGCGGATGGTGAAGGAGCCAACGCTGAGATGTTTCTCTTTTCCGATTTTTAATTGCGTTTTCCCTCCTTTCTCTCTCGCACGGCTTGTCAAATCCACTCCCGATGTGTGCGCCGTCTCCTCCGAACCTTGGAACCGTTGCATGGACGTGGGTGGCTAGAGATCCACCTCTTCGATATCTTCCCTGCTTTCATCAGTTTCTCTCCTTTATGATCCCATTTATTATTGAAAACAGCCATCCCCCCCCCTTCCCTCCCCCTTGTTTCCAAAACTCCAAGCTGAGTCCAAGCCCCAAGACCCCTGCCCCCACCGCAGGACTTGAATTATGCATGGCGTGTTTCAGTTAGAAGGAGGATTCGCCGTGACCTACATAACCCCTATAGCCTTGAGCATCTCATGCGACTTTCCTGCACTGGCAGATGCAAGTGCACACACGTTTTGGTAAAAAAAAACAAAAAAAAAACTGTTAAAATATTCCTGAGACTGATGCATTCGTTGAATGATTTGCAAAACATGAATGTAACTGCAGCATGTATGCCCGTATTAAATACCTACTAATAAACCAGACTCCCAGTGTAGCCTAACAAGACAAAGATAATTTGTCTGTTCGTTCCCATTGAGACGACCCCCTCCACTCCACCCTGTGGAGACCTGGTCCATCAAGTCACATCAGAGAGTGGGCATTTTATTCCTGCCGCTCTGATCCCTCGTCCCCTCGAATCCGCTGCATGGCCAAGGAGGAGACAAAAGAACAAGGTAGTGCTTGGCGTGGAAGGGTGCCCACAGTGCTGTCGGTTTAGCACGCCAAGTGGTCTGAGTCACGCAGACAGCTCTGCTAATCCTGACCAGGCAGTGACCGCTTTGTCACGCAGGACCCCGAATAATAAAAAAAAAAAAACCCTGACTACAACGCTGTCCAGCAGCCTCCCGTGTGGAGGGAAATATAGCCAAAGAGGGAGCAATTATTCTCCCAGAATGATAAGAATAGAGTCAGCTGGGGGTAGGGAGGGATTGACACGCTTGATTAAAACGTGGAGTAAATTAAATACTTTCCAGAGTGGAACTGAGGCCCAGCAGGACAGGGTTTACACGGGGGACAGATCAAAGAGTGTGATGACGGAGCGGACCTGTGATGCAAGGCGACGGGTTAAAGCTTACAGGCCAACGCTTTCACGTAGAAAGCTTGAGAATAAATTGCCCTCATCGAGTACCTGTCTATGGAATGTGGGTTCACGCAGGGGCCAAATGCACCAAATGTAGGCCTACAGTATGCGGCGGAGTACAGTAAAAGGTGTCTTTGTTTAGACTTCACACTTTTCTGACCTCCTTTGCTTTAATCCCCTTGCTCTACTCTCCACGCTGAGAGTGCAAAAAAGAAAAAAAATCACACGGTGTTACGCACTCTCCGTCTGTGTGAGATTCTGGTGAAGGCGGGGCTGAATTAGAGCGAAGGTGTGGTGAGTTTGGAAGCAGAGCATGAGCCCGATCTGAGGGGAACGTGAAGTCTGACCACAGGGTAGGAAGGAAAACAAGTTATGAGAAGGAATAATCTGCTTTCTAACGGCAACTAAGACCAGAAGGGAGTTGAAGAAATCAGAATAGAAAGATCCAACACAAAAAATAGACCTCTATTTTCTATTCTACAACTCGCACTGATGTTGTCTGGTGGGCCAACTCTCCGAGGTGAAGCTTGCAGCATTAAAACTTTTTTTTAACTTGTCCTTTCTGGCAGTGTAGCATTAAGAATGAATGTCTTAATGCCAAAGAGAGCCCAACACATTTACTTTCACAGGTGGAGCATTATTGCTTTCGCCATAGTGCTCTGCTTGATATATATGCAAAAAACTTTATTGGAGGATATTTTGGGATTATTTTAAATTCAGTGGACACACAGAAACAAAAATGTAAAAGAGAAAGAATGGAAGAGAGAAAGGCGATGCAAAATGTTAAAAAGGAAAAAAGGTGACGATATTAAAGGAAAAAGAGTGCAAGATAACATCCTTGGAGTCTGCTCCTACACCTGCAGAAAAAGATGTAAAAAGAACAACAGAAAAAGTATCAGAGGTACAAACAACCATCATCTATGATAACATCGCTGAAATATACCCAGTATCATTTAATACAAGATGTTTTAATGGCTGCAAAAGATAACTGTATGGTTTATCTGTATGAATGTTTAAATCTAACCAGCTGGATCCAAACACCTGTGGCTGTTTGTGAGAATGTGCTTTTATATGTAATGTTTGTGCATCAGAAAAATGCTGAGAAGCAGTGAAACTTCTGATAGAACTGTCCGTATCTCCAGTAATCTCCTTTGTCTCGTTGCACTTTGGTCCAACATGTTTAATATGTGCCAAAAAGACACCAGCTGATGTGAGATAAGTGACCGGTGCTTTCTCCCATGGGTTTCAGTTTTTGTCCTCAAAATGACGAGTGCCTTTAATTGTTCATGTTTTATATTCTGCTCTTTGGTCAAAGCATTTAAGACACTATATTGAACTTTTTTGGTAGGATGTTTGAAATGCTGCACCCTGCACATCACTATCATGTGTCTAACTTCCATGAACATTTGGTTCAGTCTCTCTCTCTAACCAAAACACCCTGAAATGTCGCTTCATTCCTCTAGATGCCATGGGGTTGTCGGATGTCGCCCATGTGGAGAGCATCCAGGAGAAGTCCCAGTGTGCTCTGGAGGAATATGTGAGGAACCAGTATCCGAGCCAGCCGAACCGGTTCGGGCGCCTCCTCCTGCGCCTGCCCTCTCTGCGTATTGTCTCCTCACCGGTCATCGAGCAGCTGTTTTTCGTGCGCCTGGTGGGCAAGACGCCTATTGAGACATTGCTCCGAGACATGCTGCTGTCCGGCTCCAGCTACAACTGGCCCTACATGCCCACAGTGCAACGCGAGCGGCCCCTCTCCCTCCACTACAATGAGAACGGACCCTGAGGCCCAGTTACAAAGGAGACGCTCCAAGAGAAACATCCCACTTTCTTTCTTTCCCTTCATTGTCTGCAGTCCACTTTTCAGCTTTCCCCTCAGGAAGCGTCTTCCTCACCATTCCATCCATGAGACTCTTGAAACGTTGCCATCCCGGTTACACAAGCCAGCCAGTCAGTCAGTCTTCGTTGCCGATTCAAAGACTCAATGGCCTCTCGAAGTCCCTGAACTGATAGCATGCGGTCTTCTTTTTGAGAGGTGGCATGAGCTGGACAGGTTGCTGCACAGTTCACCAGCAGGTCTGTTGGACTCTCTTCAGATGTCGGTCTCTAAACTGTGCAAATTTGCCTAAATCTTGGTGCAATGCCTACACTTACACAGCATGGCTGAATCTGAGCAGGGACTTTGCTATTTGAACTCTACAGCCAAGAGCACGAGGTCTGAGTATATGTATATGTATATATATATACACACTACATTTTGAAAGCAAACCAGAAGCCATTAAGAGAAGACAAATGCCAAAATGTCTTGAATTTTTGCAGATGACATGTTATATTGTGTGTTGTTTTAGCACTGTTTATATGGAGAGATAACTCATGATTGTGTCCATATGTATAGTATATCATTGATTCATTGGCATCTAAGGCATCTTTGGGTTCACTGAATTAAAAAGCTCAGGTTTCTTGGGAGGGGGGAGGTGACAGACTAACAGCCTTGTCAGTATTGGGTGCTGGTTGTGCTGCTCCTTTGTCACTTTGATGGTTTGTAGTTTTGGTCACTTTTTGCACCCAGATCTTAATGGGGAAGAAAGGAAGCCATCTGCCATGGGCCTCGTCATCCATGTCTTTAGGTCTTTTGGTGCCTGCTTTGACATTCACCGATTTAAAATAATCTTCAATATCTTTATATTTACTGGAGTTATGTGACTCCTGTATTAATTGGTTAGACGTCATATCCTTTCACATGTTTTTAGATAAGAACCACAATGGAAATTTTCCCTAAATAATTGAAATTATGAAAATAATAATTTAAACTTAAAACTATTAGATTGTGTCACCAGAAATCTCATCATAAAAAATTTGAACAGGATTATCATTTATTTTCATATTTCCCTCATAAAATGCTATCCAGTTGCAGTCAGGTTTAGTTTATTCAGTGAAATAAACATTCAAGAAGCTCTTACCAATTATTAGTTTTATGTGTGGTAGGATTCTTGGTAACTGGTGGAAACTATAAATGGCAAAAAAAACATGGCTGGTCATAAGTGCTGTAATTAAATATTAAAAAACTGTTGCGTAGTTGGATCCCAGTTAGCTGGAAACTGGTTTGTTCAGTCAAGACAGCCATATTTAAATGAATTAGATTGTATTTGATTATTTGTAGTTAAAAACCTTACATACTTAGACTGGTCAAACATGACCCGGATATTTCTACACTGGACAGAGAGTCTGTAAACCTAAAGTTGTCAGTTTGTAAAACCTTTATTTTGTTTGTGTAAACAAAACAGAACAGCATTTATTGTTTTTTGGCTTTAAAACCACTTGTCAGAGTTGAGCGTGAAATGCGCTTTATAAACTGAATTATTTTACACATCACAGATTTTTTAAATCAGTTTGTCATCTGCAAAACTTTTACTATATTAACATGCAAATAGATCAATTACACAGCTATTTATTGGCATCCTTCAGTAGGTTCCTACTTGAAAACTGCACTCATACGTTCCTGTGATCCAGATTTGGCGTATTTTCTGTCTGTGGTGTCAAACCCAAATCACAGTACTATGTGATGCCGTGGCATGGCATGGTACTTTGAGTTAGATAAATAATATTTCAACATTGCCTTCTTTAGCATATATAGTTTGATCACCACTTAACCTAGACTGCCATAAATTTTTTGGACATGACAAAAAAAAAAGATTATGCACCATGAGGACCATATTTCTGAGCCAGCCACATATATTGCACATATGTACAACCGGTACCAAAAGTATGCTCCTGCTTCTCTAGTTTTGCATCAACGAATGGACAAGATGTACCGGATAACTATTTTTTATCTGATTTTACACTATGCAGGTGCACTGATGATTCACTCACCTGGCATGGTGAACGCTTGAAGTGACTCCAACTGATTGAAGCCTGACCTAGTTTTTGATTTATTTAGCTTATACATTTTTCACAACTTGGGGGCACTCATAAAAGCATGAAATATAATTCTCAGATGGTCAGTTGATCGCTAAATATGGAAAAATATTGAGATTACACGGTATCCGCGCAGAAAAAGTAATATACCCCATCCTGATGCTGGAGAACACCGTGAATCTACACTCTTGGTCCTGATTCTTAAACATTATACAAAGTAAATACCCATTAAAAGCAGCACATAAACTTCAATTATATACATTTTTGCAAATTTAGACGCATGTTTAGTATATGTTTAACACCTACATGGTAAGATAAAATCAGCATGATAGCAAGTTTAAATTTACGTAAGCTTGTTTCATACATACCACATAATTCTTATAAATTCAAAACTACCAAGAGCAACAGGAAGACGGTAGGTAGATAGGAAAAGGAAGTAGACATGGATGCAAAGGGTAACACCGGGAGAGGACTTGGCAGCAGGAAGTGGCAAAGGAGCAAAGTACCCAGAGCCGTCAGTATTAGCTCAGAGCAAAAATACAAACCCAACAAATTTTACACTTATGTGCAACCTGTGCCAAAGCTGACATACATGTACTTTTGAATTTATCCATAGCAGTGTTGGAAAATAAAGTTTTGGTTTGTCTTTAATTTGACTGCATTTGTTTGGACTCTCAGGTTAAGCGAATAAATGTGTAAAATAAAATAAAAAGTAAGTAAAGAACACAAATGAAAGCTTTGGCACTTGCACTGTGATCTCGTTAGACCTGACACTTATTCACGCTTGTAAAATCTCAGCACTGGTGGAATATTTCTACCGTTACCCCCATTTGATGAAAATACATATTTAGGTATTCAGAAGGCTCACTAGAACTCCCTTAATGTTGCTGTCCCAGGAGGCAGCCACATCACTGTTCATCTTTGTTGTATTTTTTTGTAATGATTGTCAGTATTGGACCTTTTAGACTTTAGGTGGGAAGTGTCTTGGGGGGGCAATTTACAGAACTAGCTGTATTTGCCTTAGAATAAAGATTTGTCACTGAGCATTTATCTTATGACTGTGCCATAATCTCTCGTTACCTGTTATAACAGGTATTATCTTCTGTCAGGAGTGGAAAGAAGCTCACATGATGTTGAAATGGAACGTGCGTTTGCAAAGGACATAATTGTGGAGTATCTTTATGCAATAATTAGACATTAGAAGAAAAATAAAAAGGAACTATTCTCTGCTTTAACATCAAGAGCACTTTTAGTTTTTAGACATCATGGAAGTTGTTTTTTCCACTTCTGGGTGATATTGTTGTGTAGGGAAAAACCCCTAAACTCATGTCATTTGAGCTTATCATGTGGAGTAATGTATCACTAACCTCTGAAAACCTCAGTCTGTGTTGCAACACTTTTCCTGTTGGACTTAGGACTGTGTTTTAATGTAGGAATACTTTAAGTTTTTTTTTCCTTTGTTCTCTTGTTGGAAAAAGTTTGTTTATGTCATATTTCCAACATGACACCGTAGGATCAACGTCAAATATCAGTATTGAAAAAGCCATCAGGGACCTGAGAAAGTTGTGTGTCGGTAAATAAATTCACAGAAAGTTTCTAAGAGTTTGTTTTTATCCCTTTTGCTTTTGTTTGGAAATATTGATTATCCATTAATTAAAATAAAGTTTTGTTCACACTGTATGTTTCCATAATCTCTTTTTCTGTCACTTTCCAGCCAGGGAAAGAAAGTACATTCAATTTCAGCTTTGGGGTTTTATCAGGACATAAATTAAATAAACTGATCTTTAAATTGTTTCTTTTCAGCTACAATTTTACAACCTTGGAGTGTTTGTGATGCCCTTTCTAAACAATTTGAAGTTAATCTACTGACCAGAAAGATTATTTGAAGTTAGCTGCCAATCCTCCCAGGGGGCTGGTGCCTATCTCCTTCGTTCATTGGGCAAGAGGTGAGATTCTCCCTGGACAGCTAGTCCATCACATGATTACACAGACACACATGGGACAAGAAAAAACACTTTGAGGACAATCAAGGCGTCTTCTCAAAATCACCAGGTGTACTGCTCTGGTAATTTAGCATGAAATAGCACTCAGAAACACACTAATGATATTCTCACATTCTCTATGTTTTATTCTTGCTCTGAGCACAGAATCTGTTTCCTGTATTTACATTCAGTAGTCCCGCCTGGGCACATCGGACCAATGAACAGACTGAATGTTCTAGCGTGGTTTGTAGTGATTTTGGGTTGTTTTGGGTTGCTTGGAGTTTCTCTGTGTGAAAAGAAACTGAACCACCTAGGTGGTTAACAACAAACTAAAGGTGTGAAAACGCCTTAATAAACCTTTGAGGCCTTCACAGAACATTAAAATGACCCGCAGGTGAACTCAACAAATAATGGCTTTTGGAGGTTTTTGATTGCAATCACTTTTATTTATTAGAGTAAAAGTGTGCCAATGATCGGAACAGGAAGCTGAAAACTAGAATAACTAACAATATTTACTTAGTGACTAATGAAGTAAATTATTCAAAACTTTCCAGAGAAATACAGACACTCAAGAAAACTGAACAAAAACAGAACAAGTTGGCAATTTGTAATTTATCAAAACGGCCATTTTTTCACCTTGTGTAGAAATCATATTCTAGATGAGGGCTTGTTCACATGGCTTCCTTTCAGCGCTGTATAAAGTATTATCCGCCCTTCTACTATAACTCATTGAAAGCTAGTTAAGAAGCATAATCCTGTAAACCAAAAGATACAAACTGTCCAACTAATGTCTTAGCATCTGCTTAAGAAGTACAACATCATATTTCCCCTGAGATATAATCCTTTTCTACAGCGTGTGCGTAAAAACCTGAAAAAGGCTAAAACTCTGCGTGCATCTCTTTTTTTTGTGAATATCTGCAACGTGTCTCAGTGTCTGTATTGGTCTCCAAACATAACTGCTGTCAAAAATTTGCTAGATAATGTTTATATCCTTGGTTAACGGTTAACCTCCGTCACTGGCTGCTCTATGCTCACAGCTGCTTCTCTTACTTGCAGCGCAAAGGAGCGTGTAGTTTCCAACCACTTTGTAAACCTTTCAGAATAAATCATTTTATTGCACCTCGGAGATTGAAAAACTCTTTAATCAAACGGGGAAAGAGAGAAAAAAAATCAATACTGCGGATCGATACGTTTTATTGAATCAAAAATAGGATTACCGGTGCTCTCGTTGTGACGCGGCCTAAATGTTGATTCAGCCGTTGCGGAGAGCAAACAAACACGACGACATGTTGCTGCTTTAAAGCGGAGATGCAGGAGAGAAAGAACACACATGGTCGTTGTCCTCTGGGTCTGAGGGGTGTCAATACATGTGAGCTAGTCCGAGTCAGTCTAGCTGCTGGTAGCTCATGATGCTCATAGTCTGAGAAAAACTAAAGATGACAGAAAAAAAACTGTGAGAGACGTTACTTCGCACATGTAGTGAGCACCAACTAACCAGACTTGATCTTTAACCTTGTTTAACTGATCTTCTCAAGGTCACTTGAAATTGTCCTCGTCAGATCTTTTAGATCTAAGTCACAGTTTTGCGTCTGGGGTCCCCAAATCTCAAGATTAGTATCTCTGGATGTCTGTCAGAAGATCAACATGTGATCCATGCATTATTAACAGTAAATTTTAAATGTTGATTGATGTGTTAAACTCTAAAATGTGAGGCTGTCTTTTAAATAAATAGAACGGGTAGGTGTTAGGTACCTTATGTGTGAAAGCAGCCTCAGTCCTGAGACAGTCTGTTCATATTTCTGGTTTAAAGAAAGAGTTTTAGAATAAAATACTAAAATCCATTTTTCCTCTGGTGTATGATGTGATATAGGCTTCAGTACTGATCAGTCCCTCCTGTAGACTCCATTTCTGTGAGCTTCAGTGGCTGAGGAGGTGTGCAGCGTTCAGACGGACCGAACCAGACAAGCCTGGGAAAAGTCCTGCACAACCGGGTCAAAGAGAGGCCTGATCACCCCTTCGGATTCAGTGCGTCCGTATCACTTAGTAACTTTCTTCAAGAGAAATTCTCAGAGCAGTTAATTCAGCTCCATTAAGACCTCCAACGAACTGAACCAGAACCAAAAACGTTCCGGTCTCACTGACCTTTCGGTCAGAACCCACAGCTGGAGGCGTCAACGTTCCCCCGTCAACGGAGCTGAGAGATAGGACTGTGGGAAGAACACCGAGGGGGATCCAAACGGGTTCCATGATTGAGCAACCAGTCCGATTGGGACCAGAGTTGGTATTTCTTCTCTGTGCTGGCTGATGGATTACAGGTGGTCCCAAGAGTCTGAATTCCTGCCTCTCTTTTCCCCTTTAACTATCTTTCTGCTTTATTTGAAATGTGAACCCTTTAGGATTTATCCTGAATGCTGAGAAATATTCAAAGCTTAAATCTGTGATGAAATCTGCTCACTGAACGATCAAGGAACAGTTTTGATAGATTGTGGGACTGATGGTATTTCTGAACATTAATATAGTCTAACGTTTTATGCCCACGCTGCGCACACATGCAAGAACAAACAAAAGCCACTCTCCCCCTCCCGGTAACCTTGCGCCCTTTAAACTCAGCCTTCCCCACCCCCTATTTGTCCCAGCCACCCACGGCCGTCTCGCCCCCTCCGCGGCACACCACACGTGTGCGTATGAAGAGTAGCCGACTGACTTACACCTTCATTTCAGAGCTGTCACTCCTGGCCAAACACCATGACCTCTCAACCTCCATTTTGGAGTCGCACATTTCTCTTTTTTTCTCTTCCTGGCCCTCACCGCATGAATATAAAAAACACATGTGGCCCAAAGGAGTGTGTGCCTGCCTGTGTGTGTGCGTGTGGATGTTTATATGCACAGGTAAATCAAACTGACACGGCTCCTTTGAATGGCAGCAGCTGAATTACTTTTGCACTTCAATTTTGCACACCTGCCATTTACGGCAAACACCGGGCTCAGCACAAACTATAAAAGCAAAATACACCGTGTCAGGGTACAAATGAGAGCCTGTAAATATCCCAACCTACAAAGCCTCGCGAAGCAATTGCAGGTTTTCCCTTTGAAGGTTAATTACTTGCCTTCTCGTTGGCGGTTCATCCACAGTAATCTAACTGATATGTTAGATATTGCGTTGCTTTATTGTGAAGTTTTATCATATGAGAATCCCCTCGTTCAATGAAAACTTAGTAGTTGAACATGCAGGAGCAATTTTTTGATTATTTTATCCAGGAAGACGCATGTCTGTATATTCACACGTGAGCAGCAGAAACAATGCATCTGGACCATTGTGCAGGTAGGCGGTCGTACCAATCAGGTCCGGTCCAAAGGTCGAAATGACAAACACAATGAGGCTGCAGATTCATCAACCCGGGCACTCTGACAGTAATTGTCCTGGGTCCCTGTTACAGTCTCCTCCCGTCCTGTTAAAAATACAAGGGACGGCCCTTTGACAGAGACGACACAGGCGTTAGTCACATGCGTTTAAGCCAGACACCTGCACTATTTGTTATGACACACTTTCAATTTACCCCACCCCCATCGGCACAGTTAGAGGAGGAGGGCTTAGAAAAAGTGGAGCACGGTGTTTGCAATTTTGTCTCGGGAAGGTAAGGCAACGCATGGGAGGGATTTTTGGTTAATAGAAGGCGCTTTTTATCCTGTCGCTAAATGTGAACGGTGGCAGCACAAGGGCATGCCATAGATGTCCGTCTCAGGGGGGAGCGAGATCGATAGGTGGGATGTCAGAATGAATTGAGGTCACTCTTTGTCTCCCCAAAGAGGTCCCACTTACTAGTCGCCATCTAAATAAAGAGTGGTATTAAGTGAAGGGCTGGGGGGGTTACTTGTATCTGTGACCCAGAAGAGCGAGGCTTGTTGCTCTGTAATGTGTTCGTTCTGAGTGACGCTGACAGAGTTGCTTAGATAAAAAAAATAAAAATTTAATGGTTATTTTAACACTTCCTGTAAACCAGGGGTCCCCAACATGGTGGGACCCCATGTGGCGCCATCAAGCCCGTTCTAAAACTAGCTAAACCTTCCAGTGAGCTGCATCTAAAATCTTAGATTCTGAGTCTGTAATCACGTTTGCATTTATATACATTTAAAAATGACAATATCTAAATAATAATAATAGTAATAATAAAAAGTATTGGTAATATGTTTACTGGTGAGTTCTGACTCTTCTAGTTCAATGGTCAGTACTGGTAGTCATTCGTGTGACACAGTACCGCTTTTTTCTCCGACATACTGTACAAAATGGGAAAAACGTGTGAACATGCCTAGCACACAAGGGAGACACATGTTAAACTTCATTAGTCAGGGAAACAGTGAAGAATAAAAAGCATCTGGTCTAAACTTGTCCTTATCTGCAGTAGGTGCAATAATTTCAAACATTTCAAACAGTAAACTACCTGCATTATTAAGAAGCACCAGGAGATTTAAAACAGTGCTGTAACAAACAGGGCTGGATGAAGACCCACGTTTATCCCTTCAACAATGATCCGGATTGATAGGGACTTAAAAAGATCTCTGAGGCTCACAGTTGGAGAACTGAAGCAAAGAGATGCATCTTGGGGTCTCCATTTCAACAATTAGACTTTTATTCTGAAGTATTCTGGAGGATCTGTGATGCTGCACTGCAAAAACGGATCTAAAAATAAGTAAAACATTCCTAAAGTGGTTTTGTCCTAGATTTGAGCAGGTAAATAAGATTATCTGCCAATGGAATGAGTATTTTGACCCCTAAAATAAGATAACTAGATATACTGCACTTGAAATAAGATGATGGAGATGAATTGTTCCTATTTTAACTGCAAAAATCTTATTCTATTGGCACATGATCTTATTTACCTGCTCAAATCAAGGAAAAATACACACATTTTAAGAACATTTTACTCATTTTTAGTTCCATTTTTGCAGTGTGTGGTCCTTGTTCTCCTTCAAAGGCCACGGGAACCTTGTTAGAGTTTCATGGCATTTTTTAAATACCAGAGTATCTGCTGGACTGGAGCTAGGTCCGTATTGGGTCTGTATGCACAATACTGATCCAAACATTTGATCGAATCAACGCAGAAAGAAACAGTTCTGTGGGCATCCTGGTCCACAATCCAATATCAAAGTAAAGATCTCACCTGCGGGATGAGCAGACATGAAGAGAGCATCAGAGGAGATCCGGGGTTCTTCACAATCTGTGAACAACACATCAGCAGCAGAGGCGCCAAAAGGTGCCGTATGTGCGTATTACGCTGGTCCTCCACATCAAAATTAGCCGGCATGGTTCAGGGATCTGATCAGGATACCTCCTGGGAACCTCCTTTAAGAGGCTTCCTGGGTGCTTCCAGCTGGGAGCGGAACCAGAACTCCCCGCAGGGACCACGTTTATATTCTTTGTGTCGAGGGAACGCTGTGGGATCCCCACAGAGGGGTTTATAGCCAGTTGGAGGGACGTCTGAGTTTCTCTTCTGGAATTTATATCCCCATGACCCAATAACAGATATGTGAGGTTCTGGCCCGGCTGGCTGTGTGGCCTGCATCAGTAATCAGACTCATTAGCTGCACCTGTGCTCCCCTGCCATAGCTAATCTGTCTCCGTTCCTTTTCTTTTACTACACACTGGCCTTCTACACTCTACTGGTGCCAAATTATTGAAAGCTTAGCTGAGGAGATGTCCAGCCCTGCTTTGCCTGATCCAGTTCCAGTTTCTGGGTTTCCTCGTCTCGCCTTGTTCGGACACCTCATCGGCTTCCGTTTTTTCTGGACATTGACCTGGACAGTTTCCTGGCCGTGAACTTTGCCAAGCCCATCGGATCAGTCAGCCTGTCTGCTATCAAGCCTGCCTCAGGAACTGCTCTCAACTCTCAGCTCCTGTAAGAGGTTTTGCCTGCCTGCTTGATTTATTAGTTTTAATAAACCTTTTTAAAGCCCAACAGTACGTCTGGCTCCAATATCGGGTTCCCTGATTATCGCCGCCTTACAGGATAAGTAGAAGACAATGGGTGAATGAAAAATATGTAACGTTGAACCATGTGAGCCATGTTTGGTACCAATTATAGTAAAAAATAAACATGAAATATTGTAATTACCACCCTGAACTGGCTGTAGGATATAAAGTAAAACTTCATTAATCTCAGGTTTTTGGATTTTGGCTGACGTTGTCTCCCGTGATCCCAGGGTTAACTGCTGGTGATGTATTAAAACCTTCCAGCTGAAATAAATCAGAACGTTTGCAGATAACCTCACCACCCATGGACTTTTTTTTTAGGTTGTTCTTTGGGCTTTTTTTCTTTGTTACAAAATCCTCAGACTCCTCTGCGGGCTTTTTTAACCCGCGCTCTTTAATATAAAATGACAAATGAAGCAGAAAACCCGAACCACCAGTGGCGACTGTGCAAATTGTTTATGGGAAGGAGACAAAGTCAAAGTTGATTCTAAGATTCATTTATTTCCCTTTTGCTTTTCTTTTTCTTTCTATGATTTATGTTTAAATGAAGCGGACCTAAAACTTCATGAAGCACACCCTCTTGACACTTGATATCTTGAGCAATGAATCTCCAGAACTAATATAATGGATTGGATCTGTATGGTCCGTGTGTGTGGTCCTGCATTGGACTGTTTGTGAAGATGTCCTAAAAGCAATACCCCCATCCTCCGTATCAACAGGCTCCCATTTAACATTCCCAGATCCCCTGAAATGAAACGTCCCCCCCCCCCACCCTCACAACTATCATCTCCGGCAAAGCATTTCAGGGGAATTGGATATGTCTCAGATCTCATCAAGCGTGGGTAGGAGTCCCCCCTTTCAAACGGAAATTGCTCTGGACAGCCAGCAAAATGTACATCATTGAGGCACCAACCAAAAATGGCTTTGGCCCCTTCGTATAAAGATCCCCCCCCCCCCCCCCCACTGGCGTTCCTCTTATAAATCCTTAAAAAGAGCCACCAACCCCAATGTATGGCAACACCATCAATATTGATGTGGGAGAAAGTTCTTTCAAAGCCTCCCCAGTCACAGAACATTAATATTGATAGTGTTGTGCAGCAGCCGGGACGCTTGGTGTGTCTCTAAAATGGTAATTGCATCTGGACGGAGGTTACAGGGCAATATCATCGCTGAATATGGACACAGCTGTTTAGCTGCAATAAGGACTCAGGGCCAGGGCATTTATGGAGGCCTCCTTCCCAATATGACCAACAGAAGAAGGGCATTTCTGGAGTTGTTGAGGGACTTTAATGTTTGTTTATTCAGTTTTACTCAACTTTTACTTGTGGTTGTGATTTAAATAACAGTAAAGTAGCTGTTTTGGCTGCATTATAGCTAAATTAGTGGACTATACAGCGATCAGGTAAAACACAAAGCTATCTCCGTGAATCCCATTTTCTAGAAAAATGAGATTAGGGTTAGTCTGCCTCTTCCTCCTCCCCCTTAGCACTTTATTAGGGTAGCTGGTAAAACATTTCCCTGTAAAATGGGATACTGCTTAAAAAATAGTAAGACATCATTAGTTCCTACTGTTTTCTAATATGTCAAGACAAATGACTTAGGCTGGTTGATATAAATCAAAGAACAAAAGCTGCTGCTGTGCTGCAAACTGTGAAACAACAAATAAAGGTTTAACAAATCACGAGCTGTGTTTTAAAGAACCTGTAATTTCCCAAGCCCAAATTTCACCAGGGTTACTGCACTTTTCCCACTTCTCAGTCGATGAACCAAAGGGACATGAAAATATTCTCTATACAAGTACAGTAACTATTTCATAAATCTTATAAAGTGTATTACATAATTACTGTTTATTGTAACCATTTCCATCTTATTTTGACCAATCAAAATTATTTTTCCAAGGATGACTAAATGAAGTCAAGATTAATAACCTGATCTCACCACTATGCTTTTTTAAAATGTTTTGTATATTTCTTACCAAAGAAAAAGAACATTTCAACACTTGCTATGCAGTCAGTGTACTGGTTAAAAACAAAGAACAAATATGTAATAACAAGGAAATGGATGCAGCTGAACACTCACCTAGATTTGCTGATAGGAGGCAGTTTAGCTGGAGGAATATAACGGTTTTATGCTCAGATGATAGGAACGAGAACAGGAAACCAAAGGGACACAGACCAGAACTGTTGTCTGTGTCCATGCGTGGCTGAAGCAGTGGAAGTGTGAGACCCAAAACCAGGAAGAGCTGACTGAGCAGCCAACCCCCATGCTGGTATTTTTTTACTATTTATAGTTATTTTGGTTACTATGGGAGATGAGATGAGCGCTTTGCAGTTGTCTAGCATATATATATATATATATATATATATATATATATATATATATATATATATATATATATATATATAAATGCTGGGAATCACTATTGGATGTAATTTATTATAAGACTGAATGAAACAATGCTAATAACAGTCGTAACTAATATTTCCATCAATCCATCCATCCAGATATGCTTTTTCCTGCTAAAGTTGCTCTGTGTCAACTTACTTTTTGTCTTTTTCTGCTTAATGTTCTTTCACAGGATAACAGGACACGTTATTTACGTCTGCTAGCACGCTCAGGCTGTGGTTGTTTGCTTATCATGGATTGCTTTGCACGTCTTTTAGCTAAATCTAGAGAAACATTGGAAGCTTAGAGGAGCTGCTTTGGCCACTATGAAATCTGACAGTTAATGTTCGATTTGTGGGTTAGGGTGATATTCAAACTATTCCTACAAAACTCACAACCAACCGGAATGTTTATTTGCAACAACTAAAAAAAAAAAAGAAAAAGAAAAAAAAAAAAAAATCACACTTTTGTGGATTTAAACAAAAACAAATGCAACTGCTGCACACATCTCACTGGGCTAGCAAATGTAGGTTTTGTCCTCCTCAGAAGTAATGATTTAGGTTAGATAGCAAAGATCCTTGGAAAACACAAAAATAGGCTGAGACATATTTGTAAACTGGAAACTGCATCAGATACCAACCTCGGCATCAGTACCCAGTCATGGTGCACACCTTTTTGTCTTCATGTGAGTGGGGTGCTCATGCCCTGTTAGCTAGAGATGCAAGATAGTGCAACTAAAGTTTTTGGGGGGCAAATTTGTTGAGTCTAGTGCTGCCACAAAGTTGAGCCACATCACTGGCATCACATCAAAAACTGCCAAAAACGGTCTTTATATTTATAGAAACTTAATTGAAATGAACTTTGAATTTTTATATCTGTCTAAATTCAAGTGTGATTAAAAGAGGAAAACAACAAGATGAAATCCAAATTTTGATGCAGCTCACTGGTTGGTTGTGCTACAGGTCCGAGGGCAACACATGTGGTACTTGGGGGCTACCCAAGTACCACATGTTGGTGACCCTTGCTATAATTTATTCTAGTTCTTAGATGTTTTTTGACCAGTTTTACCTTGTTTCAGTACGTTTCACTCATACATTTGAAGGCTTATTCACTCCTAGAGTAACACCAAGTAAATGTGTTGAGATAAATAAGTCACTCAAGGAGGTAGGTTACAAATTAAGGCTCCTAGAAAGAAGATATTACATGCAACATAAATACATTTTGAGTTTTAGCGACTTAAAGCACCGCTAAGTAACATTTTTACCTTATAATGTTATGTCTGTCTGTGTATATATATATATATATATATATATATATATATATATATATATATATATATATATATATATATAAAAATAATTTAAAATTCCAGCTCTACAGTTTGGATTTTGTTTTTTAATGAGAGGCTACAGAATGAAATCTATTGTGCCAAGAGTAAAAGAGATGACTACAGGACATCCAGGCAAAAAGGTTTTCTATTCTGAGTTGTAACCCAGCCTGGTGTTTCGAATAGCGGAGGAGAATAATACAAAATCCCTTCAGTGCCTTTTAAGAACACTAGATGCCAAACGACCTGCTTTAATTTGCATTATTTTATCCATCCTACATAACAACAAAGAAACCTGCTCTGTGTTTCAGCATGAGCTCAATGCATCAACCTGTGATAGCGCACAGAATGCCTCTTATCAAGTGTAACAGCCCATCGACTGGAATGATATCATTGCTCCATCGCCATGGTGTCCTCGGCTTGTTCAAACATTAGATGATGCCGAGGTTGTTTTCTGGGTCACTTGGTTAAATATTTCAGATGCTTTTTATTTTTAGCTCTGTCTGTTTCCACTGTGCGTAGGCTCTGCATGTGTGTGTGGCACATTAGTGCATCTCATACCCTGTCTGGAGGCGGCATTTGACCCACTAAGTCATCTTTATGTGCCCCCTGGGATTTATCAATTGAATGTAGCATGCAGACGGGGCCATCCCAAATGGTCACAACTAATGTTCACACAAAAGGTGTACAGGGCTGTAGCTATCTCTGGTTTTAAACAGCTTTTTTATATTAGATGCAAAGGTAAGCAAAAACCTTTTACTTGCTTTAATTTTTAACCTTTGGGGCCGTCTGAACGCCACGTAAATTCATTCAGAGCTGCTCAAAATTTCACTTGCCTCTTGCACTTCTCAGTTAACCTTTGTTCACCTAATTAGTGCACCGCAATCAGAGAGTCCATGGGGCTTAAAGCGCTGTGCGATCCAAATGGCATTGTATCAGTTGTCCAGCTTATCGAACTGTCAGAGAGAAAAGAGGACAGTCTAATTGCTGCAGAGATGAGTGGTCATTGAGCTGGAAAAAGCAGACAAGTTTTCCACAGATTATGAGAAACAAAGCGATTGGAAACCGCCCAGGGCTGAAGCTCCCACAATGGTTTCTGACCCTACCACATGTGTGGAATCAATGCGGGCCTCTGTTTTTGACCTCAGCTGTTCTCTCCAGCATCTGTACGGCTGCTCTCTGCCTATCTTCACATCTGCATTTTCAGACAAACTTCAGTGGCTTTGATGCGTAGAGTCACAGAAAACCCTTTGAAGACTGAGGAATCTATAACTGAATCTGCATTAAGTCTCTCTTTTCTTCTACTTTTTCCAGATGTGGACCATTTTACTTATTCTGTAAGGAATTATTTTCAATGTAATCCAATTTGTGAGTAATTTAAAGCTAATGTAAATGAGCAAAATGGACAGACGTTTTCATGTATTGACCAAATCTGTTGTTTCTTTGCACGTCTACAGAATTAAATATTTGTACATTCTTCCCAGAATAGTTCAAGCTCTGTCAGATGGGATCGAGAGCATCTGTGAACATCTGGGCTTTGGCTAGGCCGTTGGACGACATGAATATTCTTTGATTTAAACCGTTTCATATTAGCTTTGGCTGTATGTGAACCTCGGCTGGAATATAATCTCCAGTCTCAAATCTTTTGCACCCTCTATCAGACCAGCTTCCCCATTCCTGGTGAGGAACAGTACCCCCTCAGGATGATGCTGCCACCACCATGTTTCAACATTTGGACAGTGCGCCACACAAAAGGTTTTATTCTTGATTTATTTGACCAGAGCACCTTGTTTTGCATGTCCATGTCTTGGTAGGTCTGCTGTTGGTCCTTCCTCTCTCCATGTTCAGATGATGAATTGAAGCTCTTGTAGACGTTCAAAGCTCTTTTCAGAACCCAAACCTGCTTTAAGCTGAACCACAACTTTCTCCCTGAACTGCCTGCTGTGTTCTTGGTCTTCGTAATGCCGGTTGATCTCTAATCTTTTCTAGCAAACCTCACAACACAGCTGGATTTCTCGTGGGGTTGAATTTCAGGCAGAATGACTATTTACTGGTGAGATGACTTCTGAAGGTTGCTGGTTTTACTGAATTCTGTGTTTGGGGTAACAGAATAAACAGGATTTTCAAAGTTTTTTGTAAAGATTGTTATTATTAACTCAATATGCCTCAAAACTATTGAGGTTCTGCCTCATTTTTAACATAATAGGGCGATTCTAATATGGTGTTGAGGGTGCCTTAACACCAAAACATTTTCTGCATACTCAACAAGAACAGAGAATTCTGTTCTTTTTTTTTTCAAGGTTGGAAGAACAAAATAATGTAATTCTGTTCTTGCAGCTTGTTGTTGATTCATATTCTGGGCAGAACGTTTACTTGCGTTGTGTCCAAGACATAAAAAAGTAGCTGCAGTGGGACAGACCTATGAAGCCTTTCCAGGAGTGCTGCAACTTTAGTCCTTGTGCACATTGCAAAAAGGGAACTAAAAGTAAGTAAAATCTTCTTGAAATTAATGTATCTGTCCTTCATTTGAGCAGGTAAATAAGACTATCTGACAAGGGAATAAGTGTTTTGACCCCTAACATAAGATAATTAGGTAAACTCCACTTGAAATATGATGAAAGGGATGAGTTGTTCGTATTTTAAGTGCAAACATTTTATTCCACTGGCAGACCATTTAAACTTTCTTGCTCAAATCAAGGACAAATACACTCATTTCAAGAAGATTTTACTTACGTTTACTTCCCTTTTTGCAGAGCAGTATAAAATGTTCTTGTCAGATAAAAAGCCATTGTTAAAAGAACAGATCTCTCTGCTCTCTCTAAGCATCTATTGCTTCCCTTAGAATGAGGTGATGGAGTCTTCTGCATCGTCTCACCTGCAGTATTTTCCTCCCAGGATGCCCAGTTATGTGTACCTGTCAGCCTGGATTCCAGGACGGGTTCTTTTGTTGCCACATTTGTGGAGATGACTGACCCGGACACATAAATTCACAGCTGTGGCGGTTTGCTGGTGCAGCTGTGTGTATGTGGCACAGCGTGCACAGTGTTAGGAATGCGAATAATGTAATAGATATTTATGTTTGTGTTCCACTTAAAGATCTCTCAGAGTTAACAGTGATCTCAAAGAGCTGCTTCTTCCATCCCTAAGCAACAAACTTAGCCTGGTTGTGCGGCTCATTAAACTTTTAATAAAAAGGAATAAATTAATTTATTCAACTGAAGAGGGTTTTGTGCACCGCAGCCATTGATTTAACTCTCCAGAAGGTTAAAAGTGTAAGAACTGCAGAATTTGAAATGTCTTCTTCTGTACAAAATGGTACATTTTGCGTTTTGCATCATCCTGCAAGGAAATAAAGACATTGGCTATAAATAAACACAAATTCTTCATCACATCTCGCTGGAATATTATGGCAGTTAGGGAGCGAAGTGGACAAACATAAAAAAATCTCTGACAACTCTGACTATGTTTCTGAAATATGCAGCAAACGACTCCTTCACGCAGGTGGAAACTGTTACCCACAAAGCAGGAAGAAGACCGACAGATTGATTTGAAATTTACTTGACAAGAAAAATATTTATAAAACTAAAAATGCGAATGGTTGAACTGCAATCACCTCCCTGTCTTCTCCCTGGCATCGGGACCCGAGTGCACAAGTGCGCCGGACGTAAACGTGACGCGTTTCTGTGTTGGTGAGTGGCGGAAATACGTCTGGAAGAAAAACTGTCAGGCTTCCTGATACAACCTTTCTATTAGTAAAAATAAAAGAGCTCAAAATTGTTGCTCACTCAGTAACGTTTCAACTGTAAATAGAACGTTGTACAAGTCTATGCTGGGCACTCGGAAGAAAACAAACTCGTATAAAACTGCTTTATTTGCCATTTTTGTAGTTTAGCAAAGACGGAAGTACTTCTGTTTTTTTAGGGGAATTTGATAACTGCGCATGTCAGAGTCGTTATATTCTGAATAAAGCCAGGTGCATATATACACACATTATGATCTGATTAATTGATTGTATGCCCATATAAATGGTACAATCTGATTATTTAATCCATTTTTAATCTGATTGTGTCAAATTCTTTTTTAATCTGTGCAGATTCCCCGCTTGAAAAGGGATGGATAAATTTATGTAGACTTTTATCAACAGGGTTTTTACTCAAAGGACCATGCAGTTTTCCTTCTTTTATCCTCCACTTATTTGGTGAATGTCAGGAAATGTGCAAAAATTGTCCAGGAGCAGGTAAAAACTTTTAAACAAGCCCAAAAGAAGAAAAAATAAAACAATTACTAATCCATGTAAATTTACTTAAATTAATTCCACTTAAACTATAAAGGAAATGGTAAACTATATAAACAATACAAAGCAAACCACTGTGAATCAAACCCACAAAGTAATCAAAGTTAAATGAACAAGTAACTAAACTTAAGTTCTTTAACTTTAAAATACATTTCAAATAAATATTTACAATTACACAATTACATTTATTTGAATATACAAACATCTACTTTTCAATATTAGTCATAAATATTCATTTTATAAATATAAATAGCTTCCAGTTGTAACTCTTTCTCATATGATGCTAAGTTAATTAATAGTTAAACTTAGCATCTAAATCCACTATTCAACAACACAACAATCAGTTCAATCATAAAATCAATCAATGCCAAACTTCTCCACCACAATCCACCTCTTCAGTTCAGGTTTTGCTGTTAATGGGCTGGTAAGATCTGGAGGCCCTGCTGGAGGAACATGGGTAACCTTGCAGTCTGATTTCATAAACATTACAGCTTGTCTTACCGGCTGCCTCTATGCTCGTCTACAGATTTGTCCTCTTCTGCACAAATTGACCAGGATCTCTGATCACAAGAGTCCCCCAAACTTCCGTCCTCTTTGTCTAGCTTGCTTTCTCTTCCTTGTTGTCCGTCCCTCTTTTAAGACCGTGTGAAACACAGTGGTTTTATTTTTTTTCCCCTCATTTGACTTCACAGATTGGGAAATGCTGTGCATGTAAACCTAGCTACTGACAAGCACCAGAGAGGCAGCCGGTAAGGAAGCCAACTTTTCAAACAGTGCTGTTCTGGACCTAACATCTTCTGAGGTGGTGCTGCAGCTAATGCAGTCACAAGCTAAATGCTTAGTAGGGTGTGGCCCAAACATTCTGATTAGTAACTATTGACATGCATTGTTCGGTTCTGAAAAATTGTTAAGAGAGTTTGTTTTATTTTTGCTAAACGTTTTAAAGAGCAGAGCAGAAGTTCCAGGATGTTAGCAGACGTCTGCCCCCTCTGGCGACATAAAGAAATGACACTAGGTTGTGCCTGTGCATGACAGAAGAGGAAAGGTATATGCTGCTCCAACTGCACAGGACTTTTGTTTGGAGGTGTAATGTCTTCAGAGGTAAGGAATGCCATGAATATTGAAGTTAAAACGTCTTCTCTTGCTAATGCATCAATGCAGAGACTCAACAAAGTAACAGAGTAAACGGGAGCACGTCTCACCCACGCACAGAGGATTCAGACCTAATCGCTCTCTCATAAACTGACTAATCCAGTCTACAGAGACAACACCGGTAAATAGAGGAATATTAATTTTACACGTTTGTAAGAGCATGTATGGTAAAGAAAATAAATAACATTTAACTTCAAAACATGCACTATGCACCTTTAAAGTAAACTACATGTTGCTTTTGAAGTGAATTTCTTCTGTGCAAAAAGAAGACCTATGAAATACTTGACTACTTCACACTTTAAAAATAAGCCAGTATCCGTTTGTTTAGTGTGTATTTATGACATGAAATGAGTGAATTTCTTCTGTGAAAAACACTTATGAAATACTCCACTACTTGACATACTTTAAAAATTAGCCATAAAAACTGGTAAAAACGGATTGATTCAAGGTAATGGGTTTTCTTATTTAACCAACAAACATAAGTATTATTTACTCCATTCCAGAACTGATTCTGTGTTTTCTTTGTATTGCGTGTTTAAGGGTTTTCAGCTGAAAAATGCCTTTTATCTCCTTTTCCAAAAATAAATGAAGAAAGAAAGAAAGAAAGAAAGAAAGAAAGAAAGAAAGAAAGAAGAAAGAAAGAAAGAAAGAAAGTTGGTCATTCAGCTGAAGTAACTGTGTGTGGTTTTCTGTCCCTTTGAATTGGGGAAGCACAGTTGAAATAACCTGACATTATGTGTGTCTTCTCAAGGACTTCTACAAGAACAACAGACTCAACTCATTCATCCTTCTGTCTGTCCAGTGGTCTGGTCTGGCTAGTAATCCTGGTTTATCAGAAACAGGCACAAACAGGAATCTGTCAGAGAAATATAATCTAAACCAGCCTAGTGCTGCCTCCTAGATCCCTGCAGCATGTTTGATCCTCTGTAAGTGAATGCTGGGATTTACTGCTTCAAATGCCGCACTGAGACATGACAAGGATAGACACAAGCCTGAGGTCATAGTGAAATTAATAGTGACTTTAACAGTTACCGTTACAGTGCTTTGATAAGTTTTAAAACCTGATATAAACGCTTCAAACTGTTCAATCCCCCTCCTGTCACTAGGTAACCCACCGTGTGTGCACTCCTCAGTCCTCCCTGGTAGCTGGAACTGTCCCCTACCTTAATATTTATATATTTTCCAATTCTACAAGGTCCCCTTGAATGCAGAAAACAGAATCTCTCTGGAGCAATCTGAACCAAAAAAGCTCAAATCTGCACAAAAAGCTGTCATTGAGATATTGACACATGATTTGCTACAGATAAACTAATCCTCTTTACGTTAGGGGACCAGGGTTTAGCGTGGGCTTTTAAACAGGCTCTGACCCATGTGGGGGTCAATTTATACTGCGCAGTTAATAAGAAGTCAGACGGGTAAAAACATCCCAGACAGGCAACTCTGACCTGGAAACTGGGAAGTTAAACAATATATACTGTGTTCAAAAAAATGTCCCCTTTGTCAGGATTAATGAAAAATAAAACATCAGATTTTCACAGAAAGTGAATATTTCCACCCCGATGTAATCCTTATATGGTTGTATCGAAGCAAACTTTGAATTTATCTTTTGCTGTTTTGTTGAGTTTGAACAACAATCTGTCTGAATGATTTGACAGAATTGACTTTGTGCCGTAAGATGACATGTTGTGAATTAGAGCCATATAGATAAAATGAACCCTTAAAAGCTGACATGGAAAAAATACCTAATTTTAATTAGATTAATTCAATTCAATTAAATTTTATTTATATAGCGCCAAATCATGAAACATGTCATCTCAAGGCACTTTACAAAGTCAAGTTCAATCATATTATACAGATTGGGTCAGATTTTAGATTGGTCAAAAATGTCCTATATAAGGAAACCAGTTGATTGCATCAAAGTCCCGACAAGCAGCATTCACTCCTGGGGAAGCGTAGTGCCACAGGGAGAGTCGTCTGCATTGTACATGGCTTTGCTGCAATCCCTCATACTGAGCAAGCATGAAGGGACAGTGGGAAGGAAAAACTCCCCATTAACGAGAAGGAAAACCTCCGGCAGAACCGGGCTCAGTATGAACGGTCATCTGCCTCGACCGTGAATCGTTTACAGGAAATGTCCGCTAATATATGTTTGTGTTCCAACATCGCTTTTATGTAATGACACCGCTGGGTCTTATGAAAGAAAATATTCTCTTAACAGAACAATGTGACACAGAAAAATAGTTTAATTTTTATTTATTTTTATTCACAGTGCTTTACCTTATCTTTCATCATTAAAAATGTAAAGATGGCTGTTTTTTTAGCTCTCTGTCACACAACTCATACCTTTGAATAATAGACCTACAAGCATGGAGCAAAAACCTAGTGGACAATAAAACATTCTGTTTTTTGTATTTAATATTTTCTGCACAATTAGTCACACTTTCTGAAATGTGTACAGAACAGATATTTTCTAGCGTTAATAAGCACCAATCTCAAAATCCGCATTTCAAAATGATGGGAAGTAAATCAGGTAAAAGCCTGAAAATGAAACAATTTAAGCCAAACTTGAAACAACCTAAGAGATGTTGTGGACCTCACATGTTCACTTTTCTGCCTCCTAACATCAACACTTCAAGCAGGAAAGCAGAGAGATGGCTCTTTAAAAAGGTTTCTTTAACCATCTCTGTGAGAGAAATAAAAAAGCAACTTGTAAAACGTTATCTTCCATTTAAAACAAAACTGCTAATGTAAATTTCCACTACTCTGCATTAAGTTGAAATTAATCTGGAAGGTCTTGGTTGTTTACATAGAGACAAAGGGGGTTTTAGACCGAGGGGTACGCTTCATGGTCATCTTCTTGCTCATGGATCTCTGTTTTTACCTTTTGATTATCCTGACGATTACTGGTTAAGGCCTTGTTTACACATAGCCGGGGCTTTATAAGAACAAATATCTCCCCCACATTATTTTTCAAAATAATATTGTACACACAGGATCGTTTTCATTCACACAAACCCACGTAAATTTGTCACTGACCGTTGGTTTAAACATGCCAGAGGCATAGGGGGCAGTGTACTGCAAAGCTAAAACCCATATCAGCCAGTCAGAGTCCTTCAAAATAAAAGCACTGTTGAACAGCGTTGTGTCTTTGCAGAACATCTGACCTTCAAGCACTTTTTCTCCTTTGCATCTCAACATATTTGAGCAGCTGGAATTTTAACAAACAAAAGCAAACTGTAATGTTTATAATGTTCCATGTATGCTTTTACTTTGAAGTCTCATTTATGTTGGGGAGAAGACAGGAAATAGGGGCACCATTGTGCTTACATATGAATCAATACTGTGAGCTTTTAAGCACTAACTTCTTCTCTGTTTCTGATCTGAATAAGGAAAATAGTTTGGGGTCTGAGTGAATTGTGAAAAAGAGGTTATGAATTTTGTTTAAATGGAATGAGCAACTCTAGTGATAAATTAATGAAGAAATATTTCTCCAGTCTGGTATGTACAAAAGGTCAGAATTAGGGATGGGTACCGAATTCTGTACTTTTATAAGTACCGGCAAATCCCATCAGTACTACGGGGTACTGACTCACATAAAATCAAACGGTACCATGTTTCGGTACGTAAACGCTTCACTGTGACGCTGAGGGAGTAGAAGAGTGGCTGATTTTCCGTGCCGTACCTGAACACAGCATTGAAAGCACAAGAGCGTGATGACCTCAGCAGCCTCTGTTCCAGTCAACAAAGTAAAAATGGCTGACAGAAAACGGCCAAAAGTCTATCTCCACTTTCCAAAATGTGCTGCAGATTTCGCTCTAGCAGAAAAACCAGCGACATTCTTCTGTTATCTGTGATTTCCTGTGAGCACTAATCATTCTGCAGTTATTGTCTTGGAGGAGCAGCGAGTGCTGCTGTGAGCCTCTTCCCAACTTCTCTGAGCGCTGTCTCCCAGACAGCTGCTGCCTCGTCCTGAAACCCCTGCAGTCAGAGCAAAGAGAGCAGAGGAGAGCCTGATTTACAAAGCAAGATAAAATATAATGTTTTTAATATAGTTGTTTCTCTGAAATCTGCACTAAAATAATTGCCAGAATTGTATTCACACATAGCTTAATCTCTTATTCACCTTGTTCACTCTGTGCCTCTAATAACTCCTGTATTGGTAAAAAAAAAAAAAATAGTTTATGTGCTCTGGATTCTGGTAATGTATTAAAATTCATAAATTATTTAATAAGGTTAATTTCTAGATCCAAATAAGTTTATATATTGAGACATGAATATGTTAAATTGAAATATTTAGAGATTTTATTAATAAACAAACATTACAACATAAACACACAAAAGGGCCGAAAATGGGTACTGGTAAGTACTGGTATCGATTCCCGGGCACCATCCCTAGTCAGAATCATGTGCAAAGAGGTATTTTTGCTTGATTCTTGCATGTCTGAGTAATCCCCTCCCTGTCTTACATAAAGTGGCCATTACCCACCCCCACCAGGAAGTACCTACCCTGACCGCGCCGCCCCAGCCCAGTAAACAACACCAGCACGCAGTGATCTGAGGCAGAGCGCATCCTTTTCTGCTCAAAGTTGAGACAAAGTGGCTCTTTTAGCACCTAATCTACACAGCAAGAGCGCTGATCTCCTTTAATGCAGTGCTGCAGTGGCTCTAGAGCACCCCCACATGGCGAGAGGTGTTGTTGCAGTGAAGGAAAGTATTTTTCCTCCATGTTGGAAAAATAGCACCAGAAAAATTAATACTCTATAGTGCCATAGGCAATAGTTCCTCATTTGCCCTATAGTTGACTTTTGAAGGCTTAAATAATCATGATATTGAACCTTTAAATGATGTCAGTGACTTTGTTTCTCATCTATTCTCCCGTTTCTTCAGATCAAGGGATTGATTTTGCTGCATGGTGTGTTGTTTATGGAGATATTTCAGAAATCTTCCATTTAATTTTCTTGATTCTGTGTGTCAGACAGTGATCAGGCCTGGGTCTGGCTAGTGACACTGAACTCTGTAGCCAAGGTGACCTCCCACTGACCTCCCAAGATACACTGCCTGTTTTACTTACGGCTCTGCACAGGGAGTGGAGCAGTTACTGAGAGACATGTTAGTGAACACAATCCAAAATGCATCCAAATGACGCCAGACGGCACATTTTAACTGCAGATGTCCTCCAGTCTGGCTTAGACACGGTGTTTTCAAAGTTGCACACATCTAATTTAAATGTATGGCTAATGACTTTAATAAGTTGTTTTTTTAACACAATCTGTCAACTGAAATACTGAAGTTCAACATTGGCTTAAGTGCTGATAAAGACTCTTCTTGTTCTTGATGATAGTTAGCCACAGAGCAGATGGTGAATTCTTGCCGCCTTGTGGCAGCAGCAAAACACAACCAGTTGTTGCTGAAAACAAAACAAATTGGTTCCTTTTCTTGGAAAGCATGACCTGAAATTTTCCCCCAAACACACACACACTCCCTCTTAATGTGCCTGCAGTTGGTTATACTGATTTACAAAAAGGATGGTTTAACTGATGCAGAAACAAAAAAAACTTACTAACATGGAACTTAAACTTGATCGAAGTTGAATCAAACACTTTTTTTTTCTAATTGTTGATTCCATTATGCTCTCTTTACAATGCATAACATCAAATGGTGATGGCAAATAGCTGTTCTCAGGATAAGACATTAGCTAAATCTTTCACCAAACATCTGAGGGACCACAGAAAAATGTGTACAAACACATGCCAGAGAAATTCTTATTCTTAACCTGAAATTCATTCTATTATACCCATTTGTTTTATGTCAAATCTTCAAAGACATTTTCTCTTTATGGATCAGAGACC
The DNA here is from genome assembly GCF_011125445.2 of Fundulus heteroclitus. Taxonomy (NCBI): domain Eukaryota; kingdom Metazoa; phylum Chordata; class Actinopteri; order Cyprinodontiformes; family Fundulidae; genus Fundulus; species Fundulus heteroclitus. Next base: position 43,794,624 of record NC_046363.1, read on the forward strand.
CAGAGTCAGTCCATCAACAACACAGGGTCTCCCGGCCATTCCTGCAGGGATACTTCTCTGACCTTTTCACATACAATGTGCGTAGTACTACAGCACCAGTAACACAACTTGTTCTGGCAGAACTCTGCAATGCCCTGTGGGCTGGACACCAGCATGTGGTCCAAGTGTGACACACACACACACACACACACACACACACACACACACACACACACACACACACACACACACACACACACACACACACACACACACGCACGCCTGTTGTCACCATCATCTGTGCATGTCTGGCTGACACAAACTGTGACCTTAGAGGAGAGCAGAGTAAACGGAGAGTTACGAAACAACAAGGGATCAATGGGAAATCCTCTTTTCACTCCGCACAGCTGTTTCAGTGACCAGCACCAAATATCCGTCTGTTTGGCATTACCAGTAATAGATTTAACACTGTCTCACACCGGAGGACCAACTGACCTTTCAATAACCTTTCTTATCAGCTTAAAATATGTTGCTGTCGTGTTTTGTGAGGCTTGAAAAGAGGATTTCATGATGATAAAGACTAAACTTACAAGAAGGCACAGGTATCAGAGTTAAGGCATGTAAGTTGAATGGACAAGACATAGGCATGGCGAAGCAAGAATACAACAACTGAACAAATACAACTGGACAGCTTATATACAGAAGTAGTGGGGGGAAATCCTGACAACACAGGTGGGAGTAATTAGGTGGGACAGCTGAGATCAATGATGGCAGAGGGGCTGAGGGGAGGAGAGTAATGAGCAGACGGAAACACAGGGAGAAAGACTAGAACGAGCTAATCTGGCTACAACTAGGCAATATAAAAGGAAGGCAAAAAGCCAAACACCTCAGGATCATGAAAGCTGCTGGTGAAGACGTGTTGAGCAAGATGAAATCACGCCACACACTCAGAGATCCTTCTTCAACATTTTATTTGCAGCCCGATGTTTGATTTTTCTTATCTGCTTGTCATGAAGAGAATTGAATGGCAGGAGTCACAGATCAATGATTACAAAAAAGATTTTTTTTTTGTATTAACGCAAGAGTTATTTTTACCTAAATTAAATGCCGAGTTCATAAAACATGTCAAAGAAACAAACTTTAACTCCAGCAAACAAATGTGAACTTAACAAACTTAACAAACCAAATGGCTGCACAAACAAAGCATGGTTGATGTAATAAAGCAATAACACACAAGGGTGCATATTTAATGCATGATCAGACTATTACAACACCACATAGGTAACTAAACCCAATTCAACCCATAATCACAAGAAAAACACAGAACAGTAAAGTTTGTTGATAAAGTAAGCGCCAAAGAAGGAAATAAAAAAATATTAAACTTTAAATACAGATCTTCAGTTTAATACAAAAAGCTACTTGAACTAATGAAGATACGAATTCCCTCTCTCCAACAGGAGCTGGTGGTGCTGCCCAGTTATCTCCCTCCATGAATTTAGGAACTCTGAGCCATCATCTTTTATTTGGCCAGACTCCTGGGGCTCATAGAAGGTTTAGATACTGGCAAAATAATTGGTAATAATCACAAACCAAAGTTGAGGAATGAGGGGATGAAAATACATATATTAATTTGTGCACCAATGCTGCCCTACCCACGAAAATAATCACAATGTTTCCTAACCAGAAACCATGGATTAACAGCACGGTGCGGTTCCTGCTGAAAGCCCAGGATGCAGCATTCAGTTGAGGAGACAGACCGAACTACAGGTGAAAAAGGGTGTCCAGAAGCCAAAGTACGTGTAGAAGGAACGCTTCAACAGTAATAATCCTTGATTAGCATGTGGAGTGGCATCAGGACCATCAAAGGATACAAGCACAGTGACCAACAACTGTGACATTGTGTCAGGTTGGACGCTGAAATCATGTGCTGGCCAACTCGTAGAGTCACCTGCCTCCATGACTGTCGTCCTGTTGATCTGACCGCTGTCATCATGAAGTGCTTTGGGAGGATCCTCCTAAAGTACATCAAAGACAGTTCATCTGAGACTCGTCCTGCAGAGGATCAGAATCAACTTTATTCACCAAGCTTGAGGACACAAACAAGGAATTTGAATTCAGATTTCAACGCTTGCATTATGTAAGCAAACAGGCAGACAAGTACAGCAAGCAGAACAGCAAAGTACAATCTATAATAATATAATATATTATTCACAGAAAAAAGGTGAGAACGGAGGCAGTGTGTAACCAAAAAAGAGTAGAGGAGTACTCTGACTATAAAGCGTTCATCAGAATCACAGCCTGGGGTTAGAAACTGGCCATAAGAGTTCGGTACTGCCGACCTGAAGGTAAAAGTCTGAATAACCCGTGACCATGGTAAGTTTTGTTGAAAGCTCTGTCAGCCGCCCTTCTACTGGCCCTGCACCTGTACAGGTCGTGAATGGATTTTTTTGGTCATCTTGCGGTCCGTGCAAACAAAAACAAAACAACAAAATGTCACCCTTCAGATTTTCAGAATAAAAATATATTTCATTTAAACAGGCAGTGTGTATCTTATATATATGCGTGTAGAAAAATAAATAAGTAAATATATTCTTAGCATAATTGTGTCGTTCAACCTGCAGTAACACTGACATATTTTAAGCATTGAGTTTGGGACATATTGATAAAACCTAAATAATGAAGACAAAAAACAAAATTTTACGGTTGGGCAGCCTGCTGAGGGGAGGGTACATTAAAACTTAGATTTTTTTTTTCCTCTCTGATCTCACGTGATTTTAAAAAGCTCAGCATGTCTCTGCTTCGATTTTCTCCACAGTGAGCTGTACCACATGGGACACCCAAGCTGGGCGGGTATTGGAGGCCTAACTAAAGTGTAATCCATCTTCTTGGATGTTGGACACAGCTTACTCTATTTTTAAGAAGAAAACACAAATCAACTACTACATAAATCTGCTGGACCATAATGTGATCACATAATAATGCCCCCTTAACATCTCTGCCTGGCCCCTCGTATATGTGGGCCTAGATCCGGTCCTGCTGGCCACCGCTGGTAATTTGGGTGTTTTCTGTTTCCACTGTTCTAAAAGGCCACAGAAAATGTATTTAAATCACTCCAATGATGAATGGGGAAGTTGTATAGAAGACTGCACTACACCTCCAGTCCAGCAGATGGCGGTAATAAGTAAACAAAAATGTCAAACCTGGAAAAGTTTGACCGAGAAGCCCATATTCTGCCATTTCTTTAAAAAATAAGATAGAGAACACATAACTGCAGTGTATCCTTATCCTTTGGTCCATTACTGATCACAAAAATACATTTAGACGTGATTCTCATATTAAGTAGAAAACAACAACATGCAGGTCTAAAATATGGCAAAAGTGAGAACACCGAAACAAGGGGGCACTGCTCAGTGTTGCTCAGCAAGGAAATGCAACCCCACCCATCAACAAAACTAGGGTGTCTGAAAGTCCTACCTATCATCAGGGAGAGTTTGCGCTGGATGAATTAAAGATATTTGAATAAAATTGAGTTTGGAGGGGAGTGGGGTGGGGTAGGGGAATGCCTATCTCCAGCCATCATTGGGTGACAGGCAAGGTGGTTATTCTGTGATTGCTTTTAATGTTCTGCTCCATAGTTATTTAAAATTTAAAATTACATTAAATTTAAAATTACATAAAAAAAATTATGATAAATATTTTCAAATAATGCTATTATGGGGTCTGATTAGACTGGACGTTTCCTGCGTTTATCCTTCTGCAGTTTTTTAGGTCTTTCTTTAGGCATTTTCACGCCTGGATGTGATTGGTTGGACATGCAGACCTACTTCCTGTTTAAGATCAATTCTAATTGTTGGGATTTGTTGCAATGCTGAATGAAGGTCTGAGCTTGAAATGCTGCAAAAAAATAAATAAATGGCAAGCTTAGGAGCATCTCACAAAACCTTCTATAAGAACGTTGTCAACGTGCCATATACATCAACATCTAATATTAGAGTGTTAATAAAACTGAAGTTGGCATGATTCAGCATCTGGTTTGACATAGTAAGGTTTAATTTACAGTTTTTAGATCTCTGGATTTCATTTGTCTCTAGTTCACATACTTAGAGTGGTCATACCTTGACTGAATACTTTTAAATTTAATACTGATAGTTTTAAACACTCTTTGTGGAATGGGAAAGCGCAATTATTCTTACCAATACCATTTAAAGTTAGCTGATAGTGGTCTGAATATTAAAGGTGAACTACCTCACAGACATCTCCATATCAGCCGATCTAGAATCTGGTGAAGTAGTGAGACATTAGAAGGGAGATGAATAGCGTGACACACCGGTTTCTTTTTGGCCACTGGACTGATTTTTATTTTTTAGCCCCGACTGGAACTCCAGACTGATGCAAATTTGACCCTCCTGCACAGAGGTGATTAATGCAGATGGAGTCTTTTTTTTATCTTTAAATAAGCTAAAATCTAGTTTACATAAAATTATTAAACTTGGCTGAATACATGAGATGTTTGCAAAGACAGAGTGATCCACTTCCAGCTTTTTTTTCTATTTGTTCAAATGAAGTCAAACAAAACGTTTTTATATTAACAACACAAACATTCAAAACAATTTAGAAGTTTTTTGATCAACAATGATTTACTTGTCCCTTTCCTACACAAATATCAGTTTACCTTATGTCTTTGATTACATCATTGCATGTTTTGGTTATTTTGTAGCAGGTAAAAAACTGTATAATAATTGTGTAATTATATATATATATATATATATATATATATATATATATATATATATATATATATATATATATATATATATATATATTTATTATTATTATTATTATTATTATTATTATTATTATTATTATTATTATTATTATTATTATTATTGTTGTTGTTGTTGTTGTTATTATATTTTTTGGCCAATGAGTACTTTTGACTTGACAGATTTGATCCATGTGGCAAACAGTGTGGACATCACTGGCTTATTGTATGCACAATAATTACTGTGTTCCTTGAATTAAATTTAATTGTTCTGCATGTTGTAAATTAGCAAGAATTTGCTGCATTTTTGTAGAAATACACATTGGTATTATTATTTTTTTTAAAGTCTCCACTAAAATGTTACATATTTTGATTAAAAGTAAATAAGTTGTCTCCTTTTTAATTATTGTTACTTTAGACTAAATTGTTACTGTATCAACACTACCCATAGCTCCTGTGTGCCAGACCAGGAAAACTGTTTTCTGCAACAAAAACTGATATTAGAAGCAGATTTTTTTTTACTTATTTGGCTTATGTTTTGCAGACTTCTTTCATGAATAAGTTCCAAAACAAAATTAACAAAGTACCCAAATGTAGCTAAACCCAAAGTGAGACAAAAAACATGCAAAAGAAAAGGGTTTATTCACAATTATTCTGTCACACAAAGAAACATACACCATAACTGTAGGCTGTATAATTGAGATATTGTAGCTTTTACAAAACACAATTCTTTTGTTTTGAAATGGAGAGACAAAAATCAATTGAATAAGTGAAATGTCCACTTTTTGCAGCAATAACTAAAAAGTCTGTTTACAGCTAGTTTTACATTACTTAAAAAGGTTTGATATGTTTGTGCATAGCAGCAAAAATGCACGAAAACACTTTCTACAGATAGTGATATGTTTTTTTTATGTTTTACACTTTAAAATTTAATGTTTGTTACTGGTCTCTCACAACCAGTGACTGTTTTTATGTTTTCATGATGTAAAGCACTTGGAACCGTCTTGCTGCTGAAATGTGCTACAGAAAAACTTGATTTGAAACTTGTCTTAAATTTTCTGTCTAAAGGGGGGAAAAAACTTAATTTACACGTATCAGCGCTTTTTTCTGTCAATTTAGCAAATAAATCATGCAAACACACAAAAACCAAAGTTTCGGGTGAAATATTTCACTGTCAAAGTCAATACATGTCACATGGGGGGAAAAAAAGAATTTTTAGCAAAAATCTGCAAAAATTCAAAGATGCTTTCATTGATGCAGTTTGTAGTTTTGATGACCACTGACCTCTTTACAGAGATATTTCCTAAGACTGTGATTTATTTAATAATATGTATATGTTTTGTACTCTTTAAATTCTTTCATTATGTGGAAGACATATTTAAAAAATTAGATATACTCATTCAGAAAAGACACAAAGTTTTAATTAATTCAACCATGTATGTATTAACACACACGTTTGTAGTCATGTTGCCAAGGTTTTAAATTTTTAATTACTGGGAATGAATTTTTTATAAACACTAAAGCAATGAATAAAAATAGTACAGAAACAAAATAAATAAACGGTGTGATATAGATCATTCTCAACTCTATTTAAGTAGCTTACAGTTAATGATTCAGAAATAAACTGGCAGAACTGGCTAACTAATTCCATAAATTAAAGCTACTAATTTAATTTAATTTAATTAATTATCCTCCATTCACATGGAGGATAATTCAGTTTTATTTATTTATTTGCTTACATGAAAATGTTATCTTCCTGCTAATGTTTTGCATATATTTATATTTATCAAATGATTAATTCCCAGATGATGACTTTATTTTTTAAGTAATTACTTAGCTTTGTTTATTAATAAAAAATATAAAAAAAACATTTGTTTACTTATATTTTGCAGAAACTACAAATATATCACTGATACATCATAAGACAGTTGAAAAATAATCTATTACATTAGAGCTAAAATTAACATGTAGAGAAAATCTAATTAAGCAGAAGATAAGTTTTTATCCAAAAAGTAGCTCCTTTTTTTTCTTCTTCACAGTCTTTATGAATCTCTGAAATTCATCACTAGCACAAGTTTGTAATTCAGGGTTTCTGGCCGGGTTGTTTCATGTTGCACGTTTAAAAAGTGCAATATCATTTTTGGAAACATTGTTCAAATCTCTGCACCATAAAAGATAAAAAAATATGAATATTATATCTACCAAATCATAATTAATAGAACTTTGAAAAGTTCATAAACTCACAAAAAAAAAAAATCTAAATGGACTCTAAGCTTCAACTAATAAAGCCTTTTTATGGCTTATGTTGATTCATAATTTGGTTTATTTTTCTCAAATCTCTCTAGTAGTTTTGATCTTTACGCCTTTTTCACCTCTAAATCTGTTGAACGTCTACGCTGCTGAAAGTCACTGAACAAATCCGTTTGCCCTCTGTCTGCACTCTGAGGTTTAACTAAACCAGGCACATTATTTCTGCCTCCAGAGCAGCTCTACTCCTGCAAAGTGTTTGCGTAACCACGCCGAACTGCATCTCAGCAGCCTCTGCAGCTGAGACGCCCTTGACCCCCGGCCGCTCGGCCGCTGCCTGCTGCCTGCTGCCTGCTGCCGGTGGTTGTAGCAAACAAGTCCCCGGAGTGATGGTGTGTAAATGTCCAACAGACATGTTGGCTGCTGGAAACCAGCGTGCACGTTTGAGAAAAGTTGCTCACAGGTTAAAGCTTTGGAAAAAAATGTCTTTTTATTTATATATATGTTCCTGTTGTCTGGTCGCTGGCTTACCTTTTCCTTTTAACGTCCATTTGTATAAGTACAAGCCTCCACTTTCTTTCCCCACGTTGACCATGTAGGATATAAATAAATCAGCCAGCAGCTGAAAATAAAAAAAAGGTTGCTTCTTATTCCCAAAAGGAAGTTGGATGTTTTGTTTTATCTTGTAATTCTGGTGTCATTTTGTTAAAGTATCCTTCATTGTTTTATGTAGGTGTATTGTATGGAGCAGAATAGTTGATGTCATTACGGTGCAACAGAGATTTTTTTTTATCTTCAGGGAGCTGCAAACACTGAGCTGTGACTCAATGCTTTTCCTCTGGCATTCCTGCATTTTTAACGACGAGCCTCATCAGCAGATTTAATCCAACCGAAAAAATCCCACAGCATTATTTTATTTATTTATTTTATTTTCTGTAACAGGTGATGGAAATAACAGAAATGTGAGCAAATACCTGGAAGGACAGAGCGGCTCTTTTTGCGTAATTGTTGTTGGGGCGTTTTGTCAGCTCAGCCGGTCCTAAACGGGACCTCACAGTGAAGGGATTGCTCGTTAAACCAGCTTTAAAACAAGCGAGATCCATTTAAATGCGACCAACAGGTTTTAAAGCTTTAACCTCAGCCATCGTCACCCCCCACAGCTGTCTGTCTGTCTGTCTGTCTGTCTGTCTGTCTGTCTGTCTGCTGAGCACAAGACAGAACCAGGACATTAGATGCTGTGGTGAACTGTCCATGACCCCAGAGTGCATTCAGCGGTGCCCTCGTGGGTGTGCCACAGGGGGGGTGTTTAAAGAGCTATCGCAACCTCCAACATGTCGAGTGGAGTGTTGTGCTGTATTCACAGAAGTGTGTGTGTGTGTGTGTGTTTTTTTATATGCGTGCACACCTTCAGGTTGTTACTTCTCTACATGGTTTCAAAGCTCGGTGGATTAGCCTGTTTCTGCTAAAAGAGCAAAAAAAAAACAAAAAAAAAACAAAGGCGGAGTGGGAAGGTTAGCATCCGTGTTCAAAGGATCGATGTGCGTGTGTGCGAGTGGGGGAGTGTGTGTGAATTTCACACCAGTGGAATTGTTTTAAGTGGATTTGTTTACGCTACAGTGATGATGATGGAATTATGTTTGTGTAACGTTGGCAAAGTGTGTGTGCAGATTGTTAGCCTGGACTGTGTGTGTGTGTGTGTGTGTGTGTGTGTGTGTGTGTGTGTGTGTGTGTGTGTGTGTGTGTGTGTGTGTGTGTGAGCATCATTCTGTGGCTAGCTGCCACAGTTTGTAGCTCCCAGGGAGATCCGTGACCGTGATCCTCAAGTTTAGGGTTCATCTTCAGTTCAGCGAGAGGTTCAACCGGCGGTCAGCAGGCCACTGTTAGAGCAGCTTCATTCTCTCCCTCTCTGCAGTCTGATTCTCTAATACCTCCTCCTCCTCCTCCTCCCCCCCTCCTCCACACAAACTCACACACTCTATTTCACCCTTCCTGCCTTTACATACAGCTCTCTATTTTATTCAAATTCTTCCCCTCTCTTTCCCTCAGCTGATCTTTTGCCCTCGGCTTGACCCGGGTTATGGAACAATAAGCTGAAAAGCGGAAAACAAGATGCTCTCCTCTCTCCGACAGTCTTACCGTGCCTCTTATTACTGCTCCTGCTAAGGATGTGCAAAAAGCCTTTAAATGAAATTGCCTTTTTGTTGGAGTAGCGCAGTCCAACATTTCATTTGAAAACATTTTACCATCATGGAGACAAACCCCTATATGTAGACATAAACATTTTTAAATAAAATCATACAGTATGCACGTTTATTGCCTCCCTGTTATTAATACGTCGTTTCAACCTTTTCACATATAACTCAGCACTAGGTCACCTAAAACACGGTTGGAGCAAACAGAGAGTGAGCCTTTCTATCGGGTTTAGTTCTGCAGGCTGAGGCGGCCATGTTAGTCAGGGGAACCATTTCTGGGTTGAGTTGGTCATGCATGATGGACCATTAACCTGCTGAAAGACCCAACCATGACCCATTTGGAGTTTCCTGGTAGAGATCATCACATTAAAGAGCTCTCGATGCACTCTGACTTGGTTCCCAGGTCCTTTGTACGAGAAAGAGTCCCACAGCCTGACGGATCCTACACTGTACTCGACACTGGGCTGTATTCCAAAGTCTTATTTCATTTTATCAAATTTTAACAGGACAGAAAACACTTTTTGCTGGCATTACTCCCAGGGAACCGAGCAGCGTCTAAACATCGTCTAATAGTTGTTTTATGAACACGGTGACCCCAAGTTGGCAGTAATTGCTTCATTTTTCTCACCATTAGCGGTGGAGATGTTTTTCACCTTCATTATTATCCTTCCTGCTGTCCGTGGAGGAAAGATAAATTCGGATTCTGGTCCAGCCTTGGTTCTCACAGTTCCAGCTGCTTTGAAACCAAATCTCCAATCGCTCTGATATTATGGAGATATGGGAAAGTTCAGACCTGTAAGCATTTTTGTAGAATGTTTCTGACTTGTGACTCTTTCCTACATTAAATGCGTTGTCCTCACCCATAGGCACTGTTCTGAAGAAGGCTCAGCAGAGACTGTGCCAACCCTAAGCCTTCACTGGGAGCTGCTGGCATCTTCTCCACGGCCATCTTTCAGTCTGTCCATCACCGGGTGCTTTGTCTCAGCCACAAAACAGGACCGGTCCAAGCTGCAAGGAACGATTAGAGGACTCATCTTCCTGTCATCCAGGACCTGTACGAGTCTAATGTCAGGAAGAAGGTTACCAACATCTCTGCAGACCCCACACACGCTGGACACAAACTGTTCAGACTTTTACTTTCAGGTGGTGGTAAAACCAGCCGCCAAAGAGACAGTTTCTTCCCCCCAGGCTCTCTGACGGATTTAGAGGACCCAGATCGATGCCAGGTTTAGTTGTACCAATCCAACAATGTCTTCCAACATGGAACCGAAGTCAATTTCCTTGTATGAAGCAACTTGGTGACTAAAAGTTATTAAACCTTTTGCTTTTCCTGTTTAAAGAGTGTCAAAGTGAAATTGTCCTCTATGCCACATCCTGTTCAAGTTATAAATTATATTTACCTTAAAGTGACTGTCGGGGGTGTAAATGATGGTGGTAGTGAGCATTTTGATAAAAAGCAACATGGGATGTCTCCCCACTAAATATATTTACTGAAACAGAGATTCTCTAATTTTTTCAGTGAGATTATGCTGCAGCACTGAAACATTTTATTTTTAAGGCTTTTTTTAAAAACATTTTCACCAGGGTGTGTCTCATCTGCGTTTGTGTGTGAGCCTCCTGTGTCATGAAATAAAATAAAGAAATTATTTAAAAAAAAGATTAAAAGTTGCAGAGTGCAGTGAGTTGAATGCTTGCAGATACCCTTTCTGAAAGTTTGCTCGCTCCTGTCCGTGTCGTCAGCAGTTCATGCGGCTGTTAGCTTGAATTGACTCGGCATTGATCCTGTTTTTCTCGGGTCATTTATCCACACCGTTTTAATGAACCTGAAAGCTTTTGTTTTTGCTTTTATGATTGGAATTTTGATGAGGACGTCCAACACTTCCCTGCTTCAGCAGAGTGCGCCGTGAGCCCGAAGGCTGTTACGTCTCCGAAAACATTGAATCGGAAACTCTCTTTGTCCCACGATGCCGAAGCTGACCTCGGACAAAGTGCTGCAGAGGACCGGTGGGACTCCACTGTGGACAGGGACACACGTAAAGCCACAGCAGCAGACCTGAGCTGGATAGACAGTTTGAAACCAAATGGAAAAGAATTGTTCCGATCTGTCCAAATTCACATTTAATGTGTCAAGAGCCCCAGCAGCAGACAAAAGGTTTCCCCTTCATGTGAACAGAGGGGTGACTCCTCTTTCCTACTTGTTTGGACGTATCCACTGAGCAGAAATTGAAATATCCTATAAACGTTGACGCTTCCCAACCTTATGTCCAGCAAACGCTTCAAATTCATTAATATTTAGTTGCCGTTTCCTGTTTGACCTCAAATCCAATTTTCTAAGAACAAAAACCCTGAGTGAAGGTAAAGCTTTGTTGTGGATATGAAAAAAAGAGGCCAAAAGGTGATGGAGAGGATCCAGTTCAATCGCTTTAATTGACCAGATAAATGAATTAACTCCACATGGATGCAACGCCATTTGGAGATTAACTGTTAATTTCGTGACATTTAATACGTCATCGGCTCTCTCCTCGTGGACACCCAGCCCTCTGTATTTTGCTCTTCGAACACTCTCCACAACAAAGCCTCTCTATCTGAGGAGCAGTTTATTAAAGAACAAACTAATTCCTGTCTGTCTCTCTGCAGGAAGTTCACCAAATCCCTGCCAGCATCACAGTGAGCGGTGCCGCGCTCGCTGGGCTCCGTGCTCACCCCTCGCCTCACCTCCTCGCTGCCCTGCCCGTCGGCGCTGATGTAGCCCAGCTTGTTAAGCCACTCCATTGGCTCTGATCCAACAGGGATAATGCCAGATTGAAGGGGTGAGAGGCAGGGTAAGAGTTTACCGCATGATACAGCCAGGACGCGACAACGGACAAAACAAACCACTCCAACATTATTGGCTTAGTTAAGGCGAGACGCCTTTTCTCACAACATGTTTCTCTGCTGAAAGTATGGCTTAAAATGTGAAGACGGATTCCTTTGCACTGTTCAACAATATTTCAATGCTGCAGCAAGATGATTTGAAAGCATTTATGAACAGAGCGAATCATAAGGAGATTAAAATCAATCAATTGTTTACTTGATTTGCTCTGATCTGTCATCATCAGGTCAGGTACAACCCTAAAATATTTTCTTATCCACCCTAGTCATAAATTGCATCAAAACTAAGGATTCCCATCATTTTTGTTCCATGAATGCATTGACTCATTTTATGAGTTCAGTATATATGCTTCCACACGTGGCTAATCTCCTAGTTCCTTTATTTTCTGTTGGAATCAAAACTACAAGCTGCAGCAAACGGCCAGCGGCACGTTTTGTGTTATTTTCATGTATCGTAGACTTCAACGATAACATAAATTGGTTAAAATCAGAATCGTCAGGTCAGACCTCAGAGAAAACGGGAGATCCGTCAGGAAAGGCCGTTAATCGTGAACACGAGGTCACGCTTCTGGGGACGGTCGTTTTCAGACGTCGTTTTCAGACGTCGTTTTCAGACGTCGTTTTCAGACGTCGTTTTCAGGCATGGCCGTTTGGGTGGCTTGCTGTAAAATGAAACTAAAGGTCTCAGCTATAACACCGCGGGACGCGGATGAAACCAACTTATCAGACCACCAGCTCTGCTGCCTCTGCTCTTTGGCTCCTGCCGCGATATCGTATTGCTGAGTCTCACTTTGCATGAGAAATCGAAGCGCCGTCCTCTTCTTTATGGCCGCAGACGGCGACCTCTGTGAGCCGGTCGAATTAACCTAGAGCCGTATCAGCTGCGCTGGCCCTTTCCTCCTACAGCCTGTCCTATTAACCGAGTGAGCAGCACAGAGAGGGTCACACTTAAGTAACCTTATCTTGTAATTGGGTTCAAGGTTAAGTGACCCTGGAGCGCGGGGGTCCGGGGGTTAAGGTCACAATGTCAGGCAGACGGGGGAGCTTTTAATCACTGATGAAGCTCCGAATCAAGGCCCGGATTTCTGCCGTGTCGGACCCGCCCATCCCCACCACCTCCAGCCTCGCCCTCATTCACCCGCATCCCACACCAAGCGCTAAATGTGAACGCAAACAGCATGGCTGGGGTCAGACGGAGCCGTTGCCAGGCAACCCATATTCAAGACAAGGTCTCACAGGCTTTTAACCTTAGCGCGAATCGATACAGACTGCAATTGGGCTAATATTCATCGAGCAGATGGGAAAATTAGGCACAAGTCTGCCCGCAGGAGACAGGAGAGGCTGAAAGACGCGCTGCTGGCCTTACGGTCGCAGCATCACTCAGACGGCTCTAATTGGACGCGTGCACAGCAAGGAGAAAGGAGAAACTGTGGCGACAAGTGTGGAAACATCTTGTCACGTCCTGGTGCATCATGTGCCTCCTGTAATATTTTTCTCCTTGTCACCAGGAACAATTTCTTCTGTTATTTTTTTCCCCCTTGTTTCCCTCTTGCAGCTGTGTTTTATTATCTTATTGTTTCACTGCTTTGGTTTTCCACCCTCGTATTAGGTTATAACAATCCGAGTGTAATGACGCCGGCCACGAGACAAGATAATACACATTACTGGGTTCAGGAAAATTTTAGATTTTAAGAATAGGAATTCCTTTATTGTCCCACAGAGGGGAAATTCAGGTGTGACTGAGGCAACACGCAGACAGTTACACACAATTATTAGCAATGGGAAAAAAGAGAAGAAGAAAAAAGAGCAGACTGGTCTTAACTTTAGTAGAAGATAAGGTTAAATACTGAACGAAGGGAAAAACTAATTTGACAGTGTAAAAACACTCCAGCCTATTTACACAACACACAATAATAAAATATGTCATATTCACATAACGTACGATAACACAACATGCAATATGCATAGTAGTGCAGCAACTTCCCAGCTAAGGCAAGTTACCTTAGCTTTTGGGAACGCTGTAAACACTTAATGATTGGATCAGAACCTGTGCAACGATTAGCATGATGTGAACA